>NC_081406.1:277143019-277490519 GCF_030272615.1 Cryptomeria japonica
ATCTCTCCTTAAAAGATAATGTTTTTTTCCATAGATATATCTCCCCCTTTGACATCAAATGCCAAAGTTACAAAAATCAAGTTCATATACAAAATACCAATCAATTCAAAATACCAACTACTCCCCTTGAGAAGTAGCTTCCTCATCAAAGACCGGAGTAAAAGATTTGTCTTTCAATTCTACCAATTGATGACAATCATCAACTGTCTAAGTCTCTACTAGTGGTGGTATGACTCCAAGTTGATCTCTGAGATATTCAAAAGTCTCCTTAGGCAAAGGTTTTGTGAAAATATCTGCAAGTTGTTCTTTAGTATTCACATAAACTAGTTTTATTTCTTTTTCTTCAACATTTTCCCTTAGAAAATTCAGTTTGATAGAAACATGTTTTGTTTTAAAATGTAATACTAGATTCTTGGATATATCAATTGCTGCAGTGTTATCACAATATATAGTAATAGGTTCCTGGCATTTTACCTTTATGTCTTTCAACATTTGCTTTAGCCATAGTACCTGTGTACAGTTAGTTGTTGCTGCAACATATTTTGAATCTACTGTTGATAAAGATGTACAACTCTGTTTCTTACTCAACCAAGAAACTAATCTCTTTCCAAGAAAGAATGCTCCTCCAGTGGTGCTTTTTTTATCATCCACATCTCCTGCCCAATTTGCATCTGTATATGCACATAGGTCAAAGTTTTCATCTCTAGGATACCATAATCCAAGATTTGTTGTGCCTTGTAAGTATCGGAAAATCCTTTTTACTGTTGATTCATGATTTTCCCTAGGATTACTTTGAAATCTAGAAACAATACATACTGCATTCATAATATCAGGCCTGGTTTGTGTCAAATACATTAAACCTCCTATCATAGATTTGTATCTAGTTGGATTAGCAAGTGTAGATTCATCCCTTTGAGATAATTTGTCATTTGTAGTCATAGGTGTGCTTATCGGTTCAGAGTTCTCCATCCCAAATTTCTTTAGTCATTCTTTCAAGTACTTGGATTGACTCAAAAATATACCTTTATCAGTCTGTGAAATCTGCAATCCTAAAAAGAATTTTATTTCTCCAATCATTGACATTTCAAATTCTTGCTGCATTTTAATAGAAAATTCCTTACATAATCCATCTTCTCCTCCAAAGATTATATCATCAACAAATACTTCAATAATCAAGATGTCATCATTAGTTATTTTGTAATATAAATTGCTATCTGCATTTCCTTTAGTAAAACCAATATTTAAAAGATACTTATCCAACCTTGCATACCAAGCTCTTGGGGCTTGTTTTAATCCATACAGAGCTTTTCTTAACCTGCAAATCATTTCATTGTCAGTTGTCAAAGAAAATCCACCAGGTTGTTCAATATATACTTCCTCTTCAAGATCTCCATTCAAAAATGCACATTTAATATCCATTTGATAAACTTTGTAGTCCTTCTGAGCTGCAAAAGACAAGAATAATCTGACTACCTCAATTCTAGCTACCGTGCAAAGGTTTCATTGTAATCAACTCCTTCTTTCTGAGAATATCCCTTACACACTAGTCTTGCTTTATTTCTGACAACCTTACCATCTTCATTAAGTTTGTTTCTAAATACCCATTTGGTTCCAATTACATTTTTATCTTTAGGTCGGGGAACTAATGTCCAAGTATTATTTTTCTCAATTTGTCCTAATTCTTCTTCCATAGCTTTAATCCAAAATTTATCTTCACATGCCTCATTGATAGATGATGGTTCAATTTAAGAAATAAGACATACCTCTTCATTTGCCAATCTTCCTCTTGTCATAACTCCTTTAAACTTGTTTCCAATTATCTAATCTTTAGAATGATTCAATCTTACATACTGGGGTGTCTTAATTTGTTGTTGTTCTTCAATTACTGTAGAATCCTTTGATGATACCGTGGTAACTGGATCTTCATTCTGTACTAGTGGATTTAGTGTAGGTTCATTTGTCACAATTTTTGTTGTCGGCTCAAAGTCTATATACCTTGAAGTTCCTTTGAATTGTTCATCAATCTTTACCTTTGTACTCTCAACAATTTTCTACAATATCTTATTAAAACATCTATATGCCTTGCTCTTAGATGAAATACCAAGAAATATTCCTTCATCACTTCTAGGATCAAATTTGCCAATATACTCATCTCTTCTAATATAACATTTACTTCCAAAAATTCTGAAATACTTAAGAGTAGGACTATTACCAAACCATAGTTCATGAGGGGTCTTAGCGGTTTCACCTTTAATGTGAACTTTGTTGAATGTATAGACAATAGTGCTAACTGCTTCTCTCCAATACACATGTGGTAGATTTGCTTCAAATAACATACTTCTTGCTGCATCCAAGATAGTTTTGTTTTTCCTTTCAACAACTCCATTCTGTTGTGGTGTCCGAGGTGCTCATAACTGTCTTTTGATTCCATTCACTTCACAGAATGTATTAAAGTCTTTAGATGTGAATTCTCCTCCTTGATTTGATCTTAAACATTTGATTTTCTTACCAGTTTCATTCTCAACCATTGCTTTGAACAGTTTGAACTTCCCAAGTGCTTCTGATTTTTCTCTGAGAAAAGTAACCCAACACATTCTAGAATAATCATCAATAATTAGCATGAAATATCTATCACCTTGTAAGATTTTAGTTCTAGCTGGACCACATAAATCAGTGTGAATCAAATCAAGAACATTATTGGATTTTTCTGGAATACTTTTGAAACTAGCTCTAACTTGTTTTCCAAATTGACATTCCTTACAAATTGTATTCTGAGGTTTCACAATTTTAGGTAGATCTCTAACTGCCTTAGAAGTACTGATTTTTACCATGCAATCAAAGTTTACATGACATAGTCTCTTATGCCATAACCAACTTTCATCTATATGTGTAATCAAGCATGCCTTTTCACTGTTATTCAAATGAAAGATATTACCTCTAGTCTGATTACCGGTTGCAATTTCCAAACTAGTTCTATTCATGATTTTGCATTTTCCATTTTTAAATTGTAACTGAAATCCTTTCTCAACTAATTGACCAACACTTAAAAGATTATGCTTTAATCCTTCAACATAGTAGACATTATCAGTGTTATGCTTACCATCAAGAGATATTGAACCCTTACCTTTGATTGAATAGGCTTTGTCATCTCCAAATCTTACTAAACCTCCATTGTATTCTTGAAAGTTCAAGAATTTACCTTTGTCTCTAGTCATGTGATGAGAGCATCCTGAGTCAATGATCCATTCATCCTTTACTTCAACTTTAGCTACTAGGGCTTGTTCTACCGGTTAAGCAGTAGGTGCCGGTTGATCTTCTATTATAGCATCAAAAACCCATCCATTGTTTGCTAGATCCTCATCAAAATCATCAGTCACACCTTCATCAACAATGTAACAGGATTTGTCTTTATTCTTCTTAAATCTGTATCTTTGATATTCAGGATTAAGTTGTATGTTCTTCTAGCTTCTTCTCTTAGTCTAGCATGTCTATCAGGCCATCTTGAAGCCATATGACTAGTCTTATTGCAGTTGAAACATTTAAAGGGTGCTTTACCTTCATACATACCTCCAATTGGACCTTTTGGCATTTTTCTTGCAAATAGTGCTTCAAGTTCTTCAAGCTCTTCATTCTCCTTCCTGGTTTGTTCAAGTTCTCTTGCATAAAAGGCTTTCCAGTCTGATTTGTCAAATGATGGAGCAGATGATGTTGATGCTTTAAAGGCCAAATCAGTCTTTATAGTAGCAACATGACCAAATTCCTCGATTTCAAAGGCTGAAAGTTTTCCAATCAATGTATCCCTAGTTATTGATGTATTAGGCATTGTTCTTAACTCATTTATAGCAGTAACCTTCATTTTATATGCCGGTGGCAATCGTCTTAATATTTTTGAAACAATTTCATCCTCACTCAGGTTTCCTCCAAAACATTTAATACCCAAAACAATTTCATTTACTCTTTCCATAAAAGCAGAAATCCTTTCTTCTTCTTTCATTTTTAGATGTTCATACCTGACTCGGAAGCTTTCAAGTTTTGCAATCTTGACTGTGGAATCTCCTTCATTTAGTGTTTCCAAATGATCCCAAATAGCTTTAGCAGTAGACCTATCTGATAATCCCATGATTTGTTGATCTGATAGTGCACTCAAAAGTGCTTCTCTTGCTTTGCAATCATTCTCTTCATCTTTGGCTAAGGTAGTTGGAGCAGTCTGACCAGCTACAGCAGTAGTATAACCATTCTTTGTAACTTCCCAGATGTCTTTATCAATGCAATTCAGATGTGTCTCCATCCTGATCTTCCATATCCCATAGTTGATTCCATCAAGTTTAGGACTATCCTTCCTGAAGTAATTAGTAGACATTGGATCTCCTCAAGTTGTTAAACTTATGCAAAAGAGGACTATGCTCTGATACCAATTGTTAGATCTCAGAGACAACTGAGAGGGGCGGGGGTGAATTAGTTGTCAAATAAATTCAAACCAAAAACCAATTAACCAACTTAATGCTTAATACTGGTAAACTAGTTAAGTGTGCCGGTAGACAGTGTTAACAGTAAATTGCTATACCGGTAAAGATTAATGCATGAAGTTACATAAACATAGAGTCATCCACAACACATAACACCAATATTTGTACGTGGAAACCCTGTAAGGGGAAAAACCACGATGGTAAACCTTACCCACAATCAGATGATACTACTGCAGATAGTAAGTGTATATAAATGGGGTCTACACATGCAGAAAGGCCAACAGCCTAGAGCTCACTGCTCAATCACAAGATGGGAGTCACACTGACTACAGTTGGATGGTTAAATCCAATAAGAATGTATTGCACAAAATAGCATCTTCATATGCTGGATTCATTACTGGTGTAATGCTTATATGCTTCTACAAAAACCTAACTTCACCTTCAAATGATGTCTTCATGTATACCTCTGCTTAATCTCGCATATACCTTCACACAATTTTTTTCGCATTCCACATCCGATCTTACAAATAAGATCTTGCATTTATACCATACCCTAAGACCAATTTTAGTAGGTCGGCTCTACAAGATATTACAATAAAAACATTTTACATACAATATAATATCCGATGCAATAACCGATTAAACATGTCGGCTTAATGCATTTACAATAATAATAAATCATCTCCATAGCGTGCCATGTTGATCTGGAAAAGATAAACCTGTCGGTGTAACCCTAGACAATCCTGGACCTATTTGCCGGTAAAAGCAAATATGCAAGTATGAATGTACCAATGATCAATTCTTCAAAACAAAGTGTCCACATGATGTCTTCGACATTACCAAGTGTCTTCCATATCATTCCAGGTACCGGTGAACATTATATCCTGCCAGTGAACCATATACCAATAACTGTGCAATAGTTACTTGCTTGCCGGTGAATGTTGCTGGATCTCCAAAGTGCTAGTTTTCAGTATGTGTTGACATCAATGACAAAACCATACCAAAATACCAACAATATATATGTATGTATATATATGTATGTATACATATATATATATATATATATATATATATATATATATATATATACATACATATGTATATATACATATATATACATACATATGTATATATACATATATATACATATATGTATACATATGTATATATGTATATATATGTATGAGTGTGTGTGTGTGTGTTTGTGTGTGTTTGTGTTTGTGTGTGTGTGTGTGCATGTCAAACATATAAAGTATATCAAACGTATATATAAAGGTAAACAAACAACACATGTCTGAGAAAGTCTATATAAAGTAAGTTTGAATGTAACAATATGTCTATTGAAGTCCATGTATATATAAAGATAAACATGTGTACTGCAGCTCGACACATGCTAGAAAGTAGCAGATCGGTCTGAATCATGTCGGCCACGAACGAAGTGACCCTCTGAGTGAGATTCCTAGTTTGATAGATGTCCAATTGACCCCTACAAAAGTATCTAATATAAATTAAATATCTCTACATGTATGGATATTAAATCAAATATATACTATTAAAATATATTGTAACGTACATGTACAAAATCTATAACCAACATGTCCACTAGAAGGTGTCGCATCGAAAGAATCTCGCCTACACACACACTCTAAGCTCAAGCTAGGACTAACATGAGGTAACTGTTACATACATATTTTACCTGATTAGTTTGAACAATAAATGATACTGTAGTTAAATTATAGAAATTGTATCCATTAAAAATATACTTGCATATATCAACATTTTTATTTATAAAAAATTGCGTGGACATGTACCTGTGTATCAGGAGGTATAGTTTGATCATCTCCTATGATCATATCAGCCACATCAACTGCATCTACATATCTCTTTTGGGTAGTACGAATGAGTGAGAAGTGTAAGGGGCTATGTAGATGAGTGGGCATCGATGAAGTGTCCAATGCTAGTAGCATATCCATAGAACCAGTCTGGCCCAAATCTCGTAGTTGTTGCTCAAATGAATTCAAGCCCTTTATTGTGATATGGACTTGATCAACCTGTGTCTCCTCCTCTATGGTAGCAGGGTGATCTGTAGGTGGGTCACCCAGAGCATACATAGAGTTATGAGAATGTTATGAATGTCTTGGTGTATGAGTTGATGCAGTAGCCTATGTGTCTCTAAGTATCTCCTCTCTGACATTAGCTAATGGTATTCGAAGTCAAGATGAAATGAAATAGTATGCATGCAAGAGGTCCTCAGATAAATACGGAGACATCTTTATATGGCAAGCATCTCCTAATATAGTTGCTATATCATCTAGTGAGGGGATGCCAACAGTAACATACTGATCTAAATCAACCACCCCATGACTGGAAGATGCACCTATGGATGATCTCGAATGTGGTTTAGTCATCCTGTATCTACCCAGCCTATCAGAAGAAATTGCGGTTGATTCTGATGCAAAATCTCCAATGGTATCAATTTCTTCTCTTTGAGAAGCAATCACAACATTATTAGTAGTGGAGGTGAGGGCTGGGGCTATTTCCGGAAATCTCTGACCAACAAGTTGCCTATGAGTGGGCGCCTATCTATCACCCCTATGACATAAATCTCTATTAGCAACTCTACCCGTCCCCTATCCATAATAGCCTGGAAGGTCAAGGTAGTTGGGTTTCAAACCCAAGTGAACCTCAGCCTACACCTCTTGAGAAAATTATAATGGTATCTAGTCATTATTAGGATAATGACCATGAGTAGCTAAGAAACATGGGTATATCTTTGCTGCCACTAGTGGATCAATGCATCATGTCACCTAGTATGCTCTCACCTTACTCTTCTATAGATATAAGGTAAAACATCATTCTTTAATGACTTCCTTGGGGACTTGCTTCTACACATCCTCCAAGGAGACATTACCCCTAACATCATCCCTCAACTACTTAAAAATGGAATCAATAACCTGTGGGGAATATGATGTGTGGCTCCTTAGTCTATCCCTCAATGTCTGCAAAGTGGTGTAAATCTCTTCGCGTGTACGCTTGTACATGCCATACATCTATGGATAATCTAAAATAGATCTCAATTAGTTCATCTCATGATCACTGTGATGAAATATGGTACCAATATCTGGCACATGTCCCTGTTGTGTAGGTTGTGCATGAGGAGCCTGATCTGGTTGTATAGGTTTTGTATTATGAGCCTGATCCTCCATCTATCTAGGTGTCATAAAGTTAGAATTTATGTAAATGTACATGAATGCACACACATACATGAAGAGCATTCAAATTAAAACATTAAATTTCTATTGTTTCGTAATGTAATATTCAAGAGAGAGAGAGAGATCATTAAAGAGTGATATTAAATTAAAACATGAAGCTCACTTTCAAATTAGAACATTAAATTTTTATTGTTTCATAATGTAATATTCAAGAGAGAGAAATAGAGATCATTAAAGAGTATTAAATTAAAACATGAAGCTTGCATTCAAATTAAAACATTAAAGAGAGAGGGAGAGAGATCATTAAATCTATATTATGAAAGATCATTAAATTAAAACACATTAAGAGAATTCAAATTAAGGAAAGAGAGAGAAAGAGACGTCATAGTAATTCAAATAATATTTAGGGGTCATATGGTGTCGTTAGGGATCATATGGGGTCATTAGGGTCATAAGGGATCATATGGGGTTGTTAGGGGTCCTAAGGGGTCATATGATGTCATTAGGGGTCATATGGGATCCTAAGAGGTAACACATGGTTTTAGAACACCGTATGACCCCTTAGGACAACATATGAACCATGAGAACATCATATGGTCCTAATGGTTCATATGTTGTCTTAAGGGGTCATATAGTGCCGTTAGGGGTCACACTATGGTGTTATAACATCGTATGACCCCTTATGACACCATATGAACTATTAGGATATCTTATTCTCCTAATGGTTCATATGGTGTCCTAAGGGGTCATATGGTGTTGTTAGGGGTCATATGGGGTCCTAAGGGGTCACACATGGTGTTATAACATCGTATGACCCCTTACGACACCATATGAACCATTAAGACATCATATGGTTCTAATGGTTCATACATTGTCATAAGGGGTCATATGGTGTCGTTAAGGATCATATGGGGTCCTACGGGGTCACACATAGTGTTAGAACATTGTATGACCCCTTAGGACACCATATGAACCATTAGGACATCATATGGTCCTAATGGTTCATATGGTGTCCTAAGGGGTCATATGGTGTTGTTAGAGATCATATGGGATCCTAAGGGGACACACATGGTGTTATAACATCGTATGACCCCTTAGGACACCATATGAACCATTAGGACATCGTATGGTCCTAATGGTTCATATAGTGTCCTAAGGGGTCATATGGTGTCATTAGGGGTCATATGTGGTCCTAAGGGATCACACATAGTGTGAGAACAACGTATGACCCCTTAGGACAACATATGAACCATTAGGAATTGTATGGTCCTAATGGTTCATATAGTGTCCTAAGGGGTCATATGGTGTCATTAGGGGTCATATGGGATCCTAAGGGGTCACACATAGTGTTAGAACACCGTATGACCCCTTAGGACAACATATGAACCATTAGAACATCATATGGTCTTAATGGTTCATATGTTGTCCTAAGGGGTCATATGGTGTTGTTAGGGGTCATATGGGGTCCTAAGGGGTCACAGATGATGTTAGAACACCGTATGACCCCTTAGGACAACATATGAACCATTAGGACATCATATGGTCCTAATGGTTCATATAGTGTCCTAAGGGGTCATATGGTGTCAGTAGGGGTCATATGGGGTCCTAAGGGGTCACACATGATGTTATAACATTGCATGACTCCTTATGAAACCATATGAACTATTAGGACATCATATGGTCCTAATGGTTTGAATATAGTTTCCTAAGGGGTCACATGGTGTTGTTAGGGGTCATATGGGGTCCTACAGGGTCACACATGGTGTTAGAACATTGTATGACCCCTTAGGATACGATATGAACCATTAAGACATCATATGGTCCTAATGGTCTATATGGTGTCCTAAGGGGTCATATGGTGTCGTTAGGGGTCATATGGCGTCCTAAGGGATCATATTGTCTAAAGGGTTCATATGGTGCCCTAAGGGGTCATGTTGTGTACTAGGATGTTAAAAGGGGTCATGCAGGTTCTAAATAAAATTGAGTTTTCTTTAAAAAAATTAACATTTTTCTAACATTTTAATTTATTATCTAAGTTTTCTAATGTTTTTCTAAGTTTTCATGTATTGTCTAATTTTTCTAACGTTTTAATTTATTATTTAAGTTTTCTAACGTTTTTCTAAGTTTTAATTTTGCTAATGTTTTTCTAAAATATTTTAAACATTTTTTAAGTTTTAATTTAGTATCTAAGTTTTCTAAGTTTTTCCTAACGTTTTTTTCTAAAATGCTGAAAAAAAAATACAATTATTTAATTAAAGAACAAACTAACAGACAAAAACTATTTTATTTGCTATTTTTAATATAAATTTAACAATAAATAGAAAATACAAAAAAATAACATTATTAAACAAGAAAAAAGGTATTTTTATGCACCTAGAACAACATAGGTCGAATGATGATTGTTGAGGAGCATTGATTGGTGTTGTCGGGAGTCGCTAACAAAATATTCACGTACAGTTCGCTCAAACCTCCTTAGTGGAGCTCAAATGAATAGTCAAAAATGACATTTCAACTGTCATTTGGGTCTATATAAACATTTAAAAAAAAATTCAATCGTTATGGGTTCGCTCGAAGGGGGGGTTCACTCGAACCCCAAGGAGTAGTTCGAGCAAACATGGGTAGTTTTCTTGAACCACACTAAAAAAAAATTCCCCACACCCACAAATTTCCTTTGTAGGTAAAAGTGGGAACCATTATTGTGGTTTCACCCATTGCTTTAGAGTTTAATCCTTGAGACATGTGATGGCCACATTGATTCTAGCTCTACACCACTTTATCTTTAATAATGTCATTTATAGGTTAGTTTAAATGAATATACTTTATGGGGTCCACATCAATTCCAAATCCACATCACCTTATGCACCCAAACATAATATCATAGTATTACACGTGAAATAAATAAAAACTATTTTTTAAAAAAATTTATAAGTGTGATCATATGCACAATAAGTGAAACTAAATATAGATGAAGAATATGCAAGATAAACTAATTATAAACTAAAGTAACCTAAGATTGAATCGAACTAGCAAGAACTTAATTAATAACCATTAAGGAGATTGGATTGACAATTTGATTAAATGTTGGAAAAAATAATAATAATTAAATGCATGTACAACTATGAAAAATTTAACACATAAAAGTCTAGTGGCTACTTAAATTTGGAAGTGTTGACATGGATGTCAGATTTTCGTTGGTCAACATAGTTTTTTTCTCATGGAGTATTTCTTTTCATTTTTCCACTTCTTTGTTGTTTCCTTTACACTTGCTTTAGGTCATTTTGTAGACTAAGGGCTAGTGGCCTTTGTTGAGCCCTTGCTTTCTACCAATTAGTCCTATTGTGGACCAAGTACCAATAGTTAGCATTTTAACCCCCTAGGTGCCGACAGTCAATCCCCCATACAATTGAGGGCCAACCCTTTTTAGCCTCCCTCATACCGTAGAGGCCACACAGGGTGATTTTTCAAACATCAAGTATATCTTGGGCATAGAAAATTAAAATTTCAAACCATGTATAGTTAGAAAGTTGATTCTAATCTCAATAAAGTGGTACTAGTTATTTTTATAGAAACTTCTCCTTGTTATTCCTACAAGTTGTTAAAGTTAGATCTAGTAGTTTATGCTTTCAAGTTCATAACCTAAGCATCTAACATCTATTTCTTGTGAATGAATAGGCATTCGAAAGCTGATTTAATCCTTACATAGTTCTCAATCCCAATTTTATTTCTAATTTAGCAAGTACCTACTATTCTCATTATATCTTAGGATATTTTGTGTTTTTCTTGGAAAACATGCAAATTAAGCTAACATTTTGAGATCAAAGGGTGATTCATTTACATTGTGAGACTTATATTATTAAACAAGAGTTATATAGAGTGACCATGGGTATAGAACTTGAGCCTATATGAGATGTAGAGAAGAGAAGGTGGTTTAACATGTGTGATGAGGATTTTGGAACATTATGCATGTATGTGTCTCTTGATCTTCTCTTTTATGTTGGATTTTGTATCATACCCAATCAAATCTAGACTCAATTAGAGTTCTTGATTGGGAAGCAAGATACCTTGATAATTCTTCAATTGGAGTATAAGAAATTTGGATTGAATCCTATAGATTTTGATAGCATACATGACTTATTCACCAAAATATAGTCTCTCATTTTAAAGTTGTAGTAGTTTAGCATTCATAAAGAGGACTCTTGGTTGATTCTTTCCATCCTTTCCAAGCTTGGTCTGAATTATTTAGTTTTTGTGTCTAGCTTTTATCCCACCCAAGATGCACACGCTTCTAGATATACCATGCCTTCACTTGATTATTTTTCTTCATCACTAACTAGGGAGTAGGTAAAGATAGTACATATGGGTAAGTTGTAGTCTTCCAAATCACAAGTTGTTACACCCCTCTCATGATACAATTGTTATTTTCTTTTCTTGCACAATAATGTTGAGATAAATAGATATATAGTTGTGTGGATATATCAATTAAATGTTTGAATGAGTTTATATTGGAAATAATATATGAATCAAGTGATCAATGTGTCAATAATGTTTTGATGTATGTTATGAATGAAATGGATTATGATTGGTCTAACTAATGTGTGAATCCAAGTGGATGCAAGAAAATTCACCACCCTTTGGAAGGAGAGGGAGAGCATCACTAGGGAGAAGATTCAAACACAAGAAAAGGTTGACTTGTCATTAGAGCCAAGAACACACTCGAGTAAGTTGAGTCAACCTTAGTCAAACCTTAGAAGGGTTTTCCATGTTCTCACCGGGTTCTACTAGTGGACCAATTAGGTAACTTTAGTCATCAACTTTGATCTAGTTGGAAAGGGTAGTTGGTGTCTTTGGTCTATCTCAATCAAATTAAGTTCATTTGTTATTTCATTTTATTATATACTTTGTTGATCTATTATGATTGGTTTGCTTATAATATATGTATTTGTATGAATAAATTACGATATATATATGTGTGTTGTGGGGGACGGGGGTGGGAGCGTAGTGATGTGAACCGGGTAATATGTATACCAAAGCTTTGATATTATAGTTGTTAACTTTGAAAGAAAATTGAAGGCTGGTATCGGTCAGATGCTTATTCAGAAATATCTTTTTTTTCAAACAGTTAAAACTAGTCGCAGGTAATAATGCGATCATCGCATCTACTGCTTGAGACAATTGCATTGAAGAAAATAAATATTATCACAATTGCATATGATTAATATTATTATCAAGGCATGTTAATAACACCCGCATTTATAAAAATTATCTACGCAATGCGGAAGGAGGATCTAATCAACCAGTTCATAAATTTAATAAAAATAATGCATAAACTAGAACCGTGGTATGTAAAGAGTTAAGTAGGGCATTTAACCAAGTTCGAGTATGTATATAAAGAGTGCAGAGTTGCACATATAAGAATGCTTATAAAGGAGTTTGTCCTACATAACTTTGTACATACTAAGTTTGTATTCAATCAAGAAATTTCACTTGATGAGGAGGTTAGCGAGCAATATTCAAATTGTAAATGTAATATCAATCTCCAAAAGTTTCCATGTTTTATTATTAAAATTGGATGGAAAACTTGAGCCTTGATTAATGTATGGACTAGACAGATCTATTAAATTGATTGTTTTCTTTTGGGGAAGGCTGAACACACCCTTATAGAGATGACTCTCTAGTTTAGAACATCATAACCCCTCAGTCACCTATGTGAAAGGTGATGTAGTTGAGTAAGTTTATTTGAACTTATCTAGGCTATAAATGGTCTACCTATCTTGCACCTAATGTAAATTCTATCAAATTTTAGGGACAAAGTACAATGAGTGCATGTCTTTAAGCCACTTGTCAACTTTAAACAAAAAGGTCAATTGTAACCAATGAGTGTTTGCAGGTCTTGAGTCGAGTAGGGGTACATGGATAGATGACTACACTAATGATGTGCTTAGCAAGTATAATAAATGCTTTGGCCAAAGTGGCACAAAGTTCTTCTTGTGCCAATCAGTTCACAAAGTTCACAAACATAACCTAGTCAATGGGTCATACAAGATAGCAAGAGTCTATCTAGTGTGTGGCTCTACTAGAGCTATGTAGATATCTAAACACCAAGCTCAGAGGGAAACTAGACCTATTAATGTGTCTATACCCTCATCAAGGCTAGGGTCACTTCTAAAAGGAAGGTGTGTGCGGGACCGTCGGGTTTTTGGTTGGAGGAAAAGCACTACAATGATGGTCTTTCTCATGTTGAATATGCTAAGACTTGGATTTCAATACTGACAAGTAGAACAGTGTAGACTATAAACCCTACTTATCTTTCTTATATATTTTGGTTAGAAAGTTTTAATTTGAAAAGATGTAAAGAATTTGGTAAATTCATTTACTTTCAGGCTATCATTCCAGTTGTTACACAATGTTGTTACTCATCAATTCATGATAAGATTGGAGTTTATTTGCAAACTTTTTCTTGTGCATATTTTAGATAGTTTTCTTTTACTTAATAAATGTTACATATTATTTATTTTCCATGTTAGTAGAAAGTTACTATTACATATGGTATTAGAGCTACCAAGTTTAGCATTGGACCTAGGAGCTCACCACATGAAACCTAGTGTAGTAAACTAAAACATAGAATATGATGGTATTTCAAGATGTGGATCCAAAACATGCATAGAAAAAATGTTTGAGTTCCATGACCGAACTTCCAACTAGAAAATAAATCTAAATTTGAAGTTATTCCTATTCTACTTTACCTTCAGACACTAAAACTATGGCTAATGCAATTAAACGAATCTACAAGGAGAGGCAAAAAATGGCCTATAGGGAACAAGAATACATCTGAACTCACAAGTACTTCTAAGACAAACATAAGCCCTATGTAAACCCAACAGACCCCATTTGGGGAGAGAATTGTAAAGGAGTGTCAACACGACCATCGTGTCACTACTCTTGGATATAGATTTATACCCTTCGATATTGACAAGTAGGAAGACCCCATTGAGACATCTGACAGTAGAAATGGCTTATAATTTTGAGCTTGTGAAATTTTAAAAATTGAAACATGATGTACATTTACTCTTTTGGAGTGATAAAAAAAATATAAAATTTTGTTGTGTGTAAACACTTTTTGTTGTCTAAAGTTTAGAATGAAATGAGATTATTGGCTCTAAATTAGTAAAAGCTTTAATGTATTAAGAGGATTGGTAACATAACACCATGGAAAACACAATAGATAATTTTGGAGGGTCTGAACCCACTGATACCCCGATGGCCAAATTAGACTAGTTGTTATCTATGATGAATGACACAAATGCTAGGGTTAGTAACCTTAAGCATCAGGTCTTGAGTTAGAACAACATGAGGGGGAATGACCAAGAAACTCAAAATAGGGGCCCTATAGCATGCAAGAGAACAACACACAAAGTAGGCACTAAGAGGAACACTTAGAAGCTCGAACTCACTCAAAAATGAAAAATCAATTAGCACATGAGCATTCTCATGATATGAAGAAAGTCACACCCTTGAAATTGAAAGGCTCGATGTTGGGAGATGTACTTGAGGCCTAGTTAACCAAGATGGAAAAGCAATTTGAGATACAAAACTACTCTAAAAAGACTAAGGTGGTGTGAGAGCTTTCTAGCTATTTGGGGAAGCTATGACTTGGTGGGAGAACGAGAAGGCCAAGCTAGGCCTAAAGTCTACAAGCATAACTTGGGAGTAGTTTGTAGGGATTTTAGACAAAGGTGGCTACCTTAGTTGTTCTTTGACTAGAAATTAATGGATTTCTAGCATTTGAGACAAGGAGAACTCTCAGTCAATGAATATTGGGAAAAGTTTAGTCGCTTACTTAGATATGTACTCCAATATTAGACTGACAAAAGGTTCAAGTTTAGAAATTTTATAATAGGTTTCCATAATCGCATTGGTGGTGCAATGGATGTCCTTGGGCCAAGCACCATAGATAAAGTGTATGAAAAGGTCATCAAACAAGAGTAGAGATTCAAAATGGATGTCGCAATCAAGGATAAGAGTAAAACAAAATTTAAGTGGACTCAGTCTTCTCAATCCTTTAATAAAAAAAGTGTGAAAAGAGTGAAATTGGTAAAAAAAACGAAAAAGAGTACAAAGGAAACAAGCAGGAAACAAAAAAGGACAAGAAGAGTTCCAATAATTTAAAAAAAGGAAGGGGACTCATCTAATAAGACTCCAAGAAAAAGAGGTCCACTAAAGAAATGTTTCACTTATGCTAAAGAACATTATGCAAAATTTGTATTATGATTACACATTCAAACCATTTGTCACTTCACATTGACCATTCAACAATAAAATGAAAACAACCATCCTAATTAAAAATATTAGATATTATATAGTCAAATCTCTTTTATTGAAATACGATTTGATAAACATAATGTTTAATTATCCTAATTAAATGTAAATTGTTTTCGGGACCTAACCACACACTATTGATATTATAGTCAACACCGTTGAATTAATGAGGAGCCCATGAAAAATTCTCTGTCGGGTGAGAGAAGATACATATTCCAACCGACAAATTTTAATCATCGACATCTTCTATGAATTGCTACTATTCCTTGGGCACGTTTCAAAAAAAAAAAAAGATCTTATATATTCAAACAAACGCTTGGAACAAAGTGAAAATTGAAATTTATTTCTATGCTTGGTGAAAGATAAAGCATGTATGCATTTGAAGCTTTCTCTCGAGCACACGAAGTCTATCGATCTAGAGGAGTAAAAACATGTAGAAAGAACATGACATATGAAGTCCTCTTTTTAATTCTAAATCTTGAATTCTGGTGCAGGTGGCCATTGAACGGTATCGCGAGAAAAGATAATTTAACAATCATTTAACCTCATAAAATATGAGTCTGGTGCTTGTTTGATCTCAAAGGGGCACACAAGATATTTGAGCCAATAAAAGACACATGAATAGAATTCCTTGTTCGTACGGCACGTTAAAGAAAGAATTTGACAGGCTATAATACTGCTCCGACGTCATTTTCTCTGGTCCATGACTCCTCCTCGCAGATTCGTTCATGATAATCATCGCCATTAAGTTGTTGGACGGTGGGTTAACGTGAGGAAACTACACAAGCTTTAAGTTTTTGGTCGTTACTGGCAGCATTTAATGCAAAAAGCTATGGGTTGTGGTCGGTATAGATGCTGGGAAGGAAACGTGACGAGAACAGCCCACTCTATTGTTGTCTAGTCCATAACATCTTCTGGTTTCATTTGGAATGATTCGCCTACCCGACTATTCGGGAACCTCACAATATTCAACACACTCCTCGTATCTAACCTTCAAAATGTTTACTTCTCATCCACCCGCCGACTTCAACTTTGTCGTCTGTCTGTGATAAATGGGTGATGTCCAGCTATTTGCCAGCCTTTTCGAAGATGATATATGACCGACTTCCAAATTCTTCTCAGAATACCACCTTATAAAGCCATAACCTGGTCCATGTTTCTCACTGTCCCATTTTACTCATTAAGCCATTTTCCTTTTGCTTCAATAAGTTTCAGAAAGCTTGAGAGTTTGTGGAAAACCAAACATGGAAAGCTTGCGCTTCCTGCTTCTTTTCCTATGCTCTTCTATGGCATTGCCACTAGCCATTTCTTCTGGTCAAGGAAGAAAGTTGTCCGCGCTAGTTCCCTCGGCTCCCCTTGTGCTGCAATATCACAAGGGGCCTCTTCTCACAGGCCCCGCTTCGATCAACGTCTATATTCTCTGGTATGGCAAATTCACCCCCTCCCAGAAAGCCACCATTACCGACTTTGTCTCGTCGTTGGGAGCACCCAACGCCATTCCAAACCGGCAGCCATCGGTTAGCATCTGGTGGGCGACCACGCAACGCTACACCGACTCAACCCGGAAAGGCGTCTCCGGGACTGTAAAGATTGGAGGGCAGGCCTCCGATGGTTTGTATTCCCTCGGCAAGAATCTCAAGAGAAGCCAAATTGCTCTTCTGGTGAAAGGGGCGTTGGCTAAACGATTGTTTCCCTCGGACAAAAGAGGAATTTATCTCGTGCTCACTGCAGACGACGTTTTTGTGGAGAGATTCTGCATGAACTCGTGCGGTTTCCATGACTCGGTTTCTGTTTCCAAGAGAAGTACGATTTTGTTGGGATGGGTTGGGAATTCGGGAGTTCAATGCCCGGGGCAATGCGCGTGGCCTTTTGCGGCGCCTCTGTACGGCCCTCCCACGCCGCCTCTTATTCCACCAAACGGAGATGTGGGTGTGGATGGAATGATTATAAATATTGCGGCGGTTGTGGCGGGAACAGCTACAAATCCGTTCAACAGTGGGTATTACCAAGGGAGTGCACTGGCACCGCAGGAGGCAGTGACGGCGTGTAGTGGAATATTTGGAAAGGGAGCGTACCCGGGCTATGCGGGAGATTTGCTGGTGGACAAGAGAAGTAAAGCGAGCTTCAACGCTTATGGTGTCAACAATCGGGAGTTTCTAGTACCCGCAATGTGGAATCCCTCTACTCTTCAGTGTAAAACTTCTGTCGCGTAAATTTTTTCATGTCGATACCGGTAATTCCATTATTTCTTAATCGCTACTGAGAAAGCCTTTAAAGAACTGTTTCTGCTGAAGGTCCGTTCAATATATGTAGTCCAGTGTGCCTAAATTGAGTGTAAGAAACGCTGCAAAATAATACCTCCATATTGGCAATTTGAAGAGATTTTATTTGTCTTGTCTTGGCTACGTTCTAAATTTAGGCCGATGGCCGATAAAAGCTAAATCATAATTTATTTTCCGAATAAGTAGTTTATGAATCCAATCTAGAATATCACTCTAAGCAAAGGGGAAAGGCATTTCTCATCTTAGTGATACAAAGGGAATTACGCCATATAAAATTATGGTAGAGGATCTTTAAAAGACTTAATCTTCTTAGGGTGAAATTTATTTATTTATTTATTTATTGTGATTGTGTAAAAATAATATTTGTTTTATATGAAAGTTGGCAATTAATTTCAATTTTGTTTAAAAAATTATATTTCATCATATTTCAAGAGTGTGGTTTCAATCTTCATTTTAGTTATATAATATTTTAGACCAAATTCATGGGGTAGAAATAAGCTTAGTCAAATCTATACTACATAAATTACTAATTGAATAGAAAATTCAAATTTAAAATTAAATCCAATTAAACTTGCTTCTGCTTGGTTGTTGATTGTCAACTTGAATTTAAGATGTGTTGATTGGTGTGTTACTATGTTGTATTAAAAGACACATTACCTATTTTTTAGGCACATGTTTTTAATTAGCATGATAAAACTGGTTTTGAAGGGACCCAAGGCCAACAACAAACGAATTTTGTTGGCATATAAATCCCACCAATGCTATCAATAGTTCTAATAATGGCAAACAATAACCCAACAACCCAACAATAACAAACTCAAAGGATCAAAAAAATGAGAGAAAAGGGATAACGTCGAAGCCACCTAGTAAATCAACTCATAAAAATAATAATTATGGATTTTCAAAAGGCTCCCATAACCTTTAAGTAACACAACAATAAGTTCCCTTTACCTTCCTTAGTTTCCACCTCAATAAGAGAGAAAAGAAAGAAGTCTACAATAAGGGTAGCAACAACCCCCTTGTAGCCAAAATTTAGAGAAAATTTCACAATTTCTCATTGCACCAACTCCGCACCTATCCTACACAAGAAATCTCCACCTTAATAGGAGAAAGCAACACCTTGGTATGAAAGGTAAGAGAGGGAATCAACTAGAGGAGATATGAACCCTCAACTTCTCCCACATCAATGATCTCCACCTCCATAGGAGAACTCTCCACCTTAGTAAGAGAAATATGGAGATGGGCCAAGATAAAATAAACAAAGACCCTCAACTAAAAATCTAAGAAAAAAACAAATAGATCCCACTCAACACCTAAGAAAAAAAAATTGATCTATAAAAAGGCAAAAGAAATTCCCAACCAAAAACACCACAAACCAACAAAAACTGCCCCTAAAAACTTAAAGTCAATAAGCTCAAACAAGAGGAGAGTCGCAAAGATCCCCCTCTCAACCACCCTGCTTCTACAAATAACCAACATATTCTTCGAAAGAGTCTCCAAAAAGAAAACAAGCTTAAAAAAAATAGTCTTCCAGACACAAAAATGAAAACAATGGACAAATCGCACCATAAAGTAAGCAAAAATATTGGCCTTCAAGACATAGGCCCAAATATAGGAATAAAATACCCAGATCCAATTTAGATCGAAAGTCAAAAACAACCCTTAAACCCTCCTCAGTCTAATACCCCAACTTGAAAGACCACAAAAGCTAGTCACCAGAAAAATCTAGAGCCACCAAAAACTACAACCCATAGAGGAGGAAAAAGAAGTAGCTCCCTTCTCCAAATAGCCAAAATAGCCAGAGCAGGTCCTCGAAAGAACCCTAAAAATGTACCAAACACCAAAAAACAACCCATGAAAGTTCCAAAGACCTCCAAGTCAAGAGAACAAAAGCTCTTCAAACCACAATAGAAAACACCAAACCAACCCACAATACTATTATAGCAACAACTAAAGCTAGGCTATTGGCAACAAAAACAAATCCCATAATAGAAGAATAGATCATCAATGAGAAACGGAGAAAAAAATGTCAAAGCATCCCAAAGGAAGAGAGGTACACCACTGCGAAGCCTCCACCACAAGCAACACCCCAGGCAGAAAGGGAAATGAAGCTCTCATGAGGCAGGGATGTGGAAAAACTCATTTGCCAAATAATATAATTAACAAGCTCTGCCCAATCATTCACATTAGCATTGAAATTGCCTTCCTCATGGGCATCATCCCTAGCCATTCATTCTCAAATTTGAATGTTGCCATTGCCACTCATTTTAAGGTACATGTTCCAAGCATCAAGACAAATAGATTTGATCAAAATACATGCAAGAAGTATTAATAGTTAATGATTGTATTTGCACATTATGTTTAAATTAGTGAGAAAATTAGTTTTGTAGACGTTGAATAAAACTAGAAGTTGAGAGGGGGGTGAATCAGTTTATCCTTTTAGTGATCATTCATTCCATCTACCATAAGCATGAAAAGTAAATAACCGGAATAAAAAACCATTCACACATAAACACCAAGATTTTTCATGTTGAAAATACAAACTAGGAAAAACCACAATGAGAATCACACCTACAATATATATGAAATTATTTACAAAGTTTAAGACGAAGGCCAAGGATCTCATTGCTCTGGGAGTGACTTGCAGGCTAGGGCATACAACCTTAGGGAAAGATATAGTAATGCCTTGCACAAACTAAAGATCACTTCTTCAGGGAAACATACAATTCATTAGATATAATGACATCAATAGGATTAAATTGTAGAAAGCTATATCTACTAGCATGTCGATAACAACTCAGAATTTAGCATACATCAGAATTTGTCTTTATCACTTGTCTATTGAATCTCTCAACTTTAAATCACTTTACATTGCACACATAACTTATTCATACATCTACATGATTATTCTAACCTTTATATACCATTCGTGACTCCAACAACATCAATTAGGTTAGATTAAATAGATGTAACATGTTCATACATAACCATCAACCAAAAACAATCTCCAATTCAAATGTGGAAGGAAAATGAAGTGTGTGAAGAGTCACATCATGTTAGTACACCTTCCAAATACTTTGAAAACGGTTCTCATGCAATCACACACTACCACATTGACTAAAGAACACCATTAGCTGGCCCCAAATAATAATATAGTTAATGCATGTGGAACATAACTTTCCCAAACTTCAATGCAGATCGACAAATATACTTACAAATGATTAAAACATAAACATATATGATATCAAGGAACCCAATTCAACTACCTGCATCACTCTTTCAATCTAAAATTCAAGGAATGCAACGCATTCCTCGAACCACTGCACTATAACTACTCCAACTGAAACTTTGACTTTAATAAATATTACTATATACCACATATCATTCTAAAACGATGAGATATAATGAGAATGCTCATCCATAATCATTTATCTAAAACTGCATAATTGTCTAATAGATATCTACTACTAACTGGACCAAAATGTATGATAGACTATTCACTGGAACAGTCGTGCAATTGATTGAAACACTATACCAGTTCACATAGATTATCAACAGAACTCTAGAAACATTATAACATATCATAATTTATTATTATAAATATATTCCATGTAACTATACATCTATTGCACAACCTTATACCAATTTCACATTAAAGAACTACTTTTTAATCAAAAGAAGTTTTGATAGACATTTTGTAAGAAAATGAATAACTCAAAATAAATAAATATATTTATATTACATCTAACCTCTAACTTCTAACAGACTAATTTAGCAATCCAATGAAATATGGGTCAATGATGTCTGCATATGCGTATTGTTCTTGGAAAGAGTTTGTATTACCCACGCCAATGTACAAGGTACGACTCTTCCCCAAAGTATATTTTGAAGAGGGGTCCTTCCATTGCCAATTGTAAGTACGAGTACAGCTGCATCCACCCTTCCATTTACTGAATTGGGTAACTATATTTATTTTAGTGTAAGAAGTGCTAGTTCTTTACAAACAATTTTATTTTTGTCTTTGCTTGGCTACGCTCTAAGATTAGACCGATAGCATCTTAAAACTACCTTCGGAATAAGTAGCTCGTGAATCCAACCTAGAATGTTTTATCCTAACTTAAGGTGGAAGGTATTCTCATCTAAGTAATCAAAGGGAATTAGTCTACATAAAATTATAAACTTATTGCTAATGTTGAAAATTGTTTTTGAGGCAATTTGTTTTGGTTTATTTATTTAGAATGTAATGATTAATGTATAATTAATGTTTTTATGTGAAAAATGATAATAAACTTGAATTTTATTTAATTGTACTGTTTCAAGTCTTAAGAGTTTAGATTTTTTTTAATTTTATCTATATATTATCCGGAATGAAATTCTTGAGGTGAAAATGAGCCTAGTTAAATCTACATCATATAAATTACTAGTTAATTAGAAAACTCAGATTTAAAATTAGATCGAAAACAACTCCCTTCTTATTAGTTGTTACTTGCCAACTTGAATGTAAAATGTGTTGATTGGTGTGTTAGTGTGTTTTGTAAAAAGACACATCACTTGTTTTTAAGCACATGTTCCAAGTATCAAGACAAATGGATTTTGTCAAAAGATATGCAAGAGGTTTAGTTTTTAAATTTTTATTTTATATTCATTTTTTATATAATTAGAATTATAATTTTTTAAATAAAATAAATTTAATTTAATATTATACTTACCATAAATAATAGGCTTACAAACTTAAATTATCATTAAGTTGCTTAGGAATATGAATTAGCTGGAAGCAGAGGTTGTTGAGACTTTAAAGACTTTGGCTTAATTTTCTTTGGTCTCTATCTAGTTTTTTGCAAGTTTTTTGTTGGTGTTGGGCTGCCTTGTTCTTTGTTTATCTCTTTTGGCAACACTTTGTTTTTTTGTACGGGTTTTCATGTCTTATTTTGGTTTTGACTAATTGTAAAGGGTTTCGGGTCCCTTCAAAACTTGTTTTTACTGTAATAAAAAACATTAAGTATATATGGTAATTTCTAAAAATTCTCTCATAAGGATAAGAACATTATTTCACAAAGGATATTTGATCGTGCCTCTCTTTTCACAAAGTTGCTTCTACCTTGGCCAATAGAATTATTTCTTCCTAAGGATAGCAACATTATTTTTTGATCTTTGGTCATCATTAACATTCATGTTTGAGCATTTACTATTTACATTAGAGCTTCTTCTTTGCAAGTTAGATCCACCATCTCTACTTTTCTCTCCTATGGAGGGAATCTTGATTATACTTATGTGATTGAAGTAGTACTTAGGGGGACATGTCGAGTCCTATAATAATTTGTCACATGTATGGATTTTATTTCTTTTTTATCTCTTTCAAGGAGAAATTTTTTCCCACAAGCTTTTTTCCCTTTCTCTGATTATGAGAGATTTCATTTGTTTGTACATGGGTACCTCATGGCCTTGTAGCTACGATCTATCTATGAATCAATTAATGCATTCATCATTAGGGTTTTAGTATCTCGCCCAGTTAATCTTAAGGTGGGGTTTTTAGAGTAAGATGTTAATTACCTAATTAATCAATCAATTAATTAATTAATAATTAGTTCCCCTTTGCTTTACTTACTTAAGTTGAACTTAGGAGTTCTTTTTCTTTTATTGGTTTGATCTAAATATAGGTCATATTGTCTTATTGCATAAGATGAGGACATTTGTCATTGACTAATTTAAATCCACCCGTAAGGTTTTATATATAGGGGTTTTATCTCCTTTTCATAAGGATTGATCATTCATTGCAATGATTAGTTTAGGTTTATGCATTAATATAGTTATAAGGCTATTGAGAAAACCTATCTTTCTTGATCTCCATTGTGATAGGTAATTTTCTTATAAACGATTATTATGATCTTGGGGTTTAATCATCAACTTCAATATTCTAATTTTTTTGCTTATATCCATTTCATGTTTACTCTCTAGTGTGCATGATTCATATAGATTCACACACACTAAAGGGAAGTTAAAATGTAACAAATAAAAGTGCATACCCTATATTTCATTCCACTTTGAATGCATGCACAAATATCAACCCTTGCCAATTTTCATTATTCGAGTCCCAAACTATTATGATCTCCCTTAGTCTAAATGAGGTCACATATCTAGGACATATGACACCTTATATTAAGCCACACAGCATGACTTGGTCTACAACACCTTTAAACTTTACATTATATGCTCCAAATCTAATGCTTTTATGAAATAGATATTGTTTTAGTGGCATGAGTGACGAAAATGTGAATTGAGTGAATATGAACATGTTATAATACAACTATAATCAAGTGGAAAAAATATTCACCTAAAAGTATATTTAGTTCCAAAGCATCCAAAGATAAATTTTTCATTTAAGCATTGCAACTATGCTTTCATCGACTAGCTCTACATTCATATGAAATGTGTGGCATGCCTTTGAAAATTTGTTCATCTCTGAATGATTGATTACTTCCAAGATAAGCCTAGGATTCCTCCTCTTGTCTTGAAGCAAGCCCTAATATGCCTATAGTAACAACAATGTTCATAAATAAATTAAAAATGTAGACAAGTAGATTTGAAGCCCATAATAGTAGAAAACTAAATTATATAACATAGACTCATTTACATAAAATGATCAATTTTGTACTAGGTCACACAACATAGCTTTGTCCATAATAGCCTATATCTCAACAAGCTATGCTACATCCTCTTGACCTCTAATTTGTATTATGATTTCTCATTTAAACCATTTAAACCATTTGTCACTTCACTTTGACCATTCAACAATAAAATCCAAACCACCATCATAATTAAAAATATAGGATATTATATAGTCAAATCGCTTTTATGTAAATTCTATTTGATAAACATATTGTTTAATCATCCTAATTGAATTAAAATTGTTTTCGGGACATAAGCACTACTTATAATCAATACCATTGAATTAATGAGGGGCCCATGAAAAAATTTGTGTAGGGTGAGAAGAAGATACCTATTCCAACCGACAAATTTGAATAATTGACATCTTCAATGAATTGCTACCTATTTCTAGGGCACGTTTCGAAAAAGAGATCTTATATATTCAAACAGAACTCATGGAGAAGTGAAAATTGAAATTTATTTCCATGCTTGGTGATAAGATAAAGCATGCATTTGAAGCTTTATCTCGAGCACAAGATGTCTATCCATCCACAGGAGTAAAAACATGTAGAAAGAACATGACATATGAGGTCATTATTTTAATTCTAAATCTTGAATCCTGGTGCAGGTGGCCATGGAACTGTATCGCGAAAAAAAGATATTTTAACAGGTAATTAACCTCATAAAATATGAGTTTGGTGCCTATTTGATATAACGGGGCATACCAGATATTTGAGCCAATAAAAGACACAAGAATAAAATCCCTTGTTCGTACGACGCGTCAAGGAAAGAATTTGACAGGCTGTAATATTGCTCCAACGTCATTTTCTCTGGTCCATGACGACTCCTCGAAGATTCGTTCCTGATAATCATCCCCATTAGAGTTGTTGGACGGTGGGTCTACGTGAAGAAATTACAGAAGCTTACGTTTTTGGTCATTAGTGGCAGCGTTTAATGCAAAGATATGGGCTATGGTCGTTATAGAAACGTGACAAGAATAGCCCACTATATTCTGGTCTGGTCAATAACATCTTTTGGTTTCATTTGGAATAATTCACCTATCCTACTATTCGGGAACCTCACAATATTGAACAGAATCGTCGTCGCCTATCTTCAAAATGGTCAATTTCTCATCGACCCACCGACTTCAAATTTGTCGCCTGTCTGTCATAAATGGGTGATGTCCAGCTATTTGCCAGCCTTAATGAAGATGGTATTTGACCGACTTCCAAATTCTTCTAAGAATACCACCTTATAAAACCATAAGGTTTTCCATGTTTCTCATTGTCCTATTTTATTCATTAAGCCATTTTCTTTCTGCTTCAATAAGTTTCAGAAAGCTTGAGAGTTTGTGAAGAATCAAACATGGAAAGCTTGCGCTTCGTGCTTCTTTTCCTATGCTCTTCTATGGCATTGCCACTAGCCATAGAAGAGCAACTAGAGGAGATACGAACCCTCAACTTCTCCCAGAGCAACGATCTCCACCTCCATAGGAGAACTCTTAACCTCAATAGAAGAAATGTGGAGATAGACCAAGATGAAACAAGGACCCTCAACTAAAAATCTAAGAAAATAGAAAATAGAGCCCACTCAGTACCTAAGAGAACAAACTTCTTCTCTAAAAAGGAAAAAGAAACTCCCAACCAAAAACACCACAAACCAAAAAAAACTACCCGTAAAACCTTAAAGTCAGTAGGCTTGAACAAGAGGAGAGCCCCAAAGATCCCCCTCTCAACCACCTTGCTTCTACAAATAACCAACATAGTCTTGGAAAGAGTCTCAAAAAAGAAGACAAGCTTCAAAACCTAATTAATTTATCCTTTTACTGATCATTCATTCAATCTACCATAAGCATGAAAAATATATAACTAAAAATAAAAAACCATTCATGCATAAACACCAAGATTTTTATGTTGAATATACAAATTGGGAAAAACCACAATGAGAATCACACACAACATATGAAATTATTTACAAAGTTTAGGCCAAAGGCCAGGGAGCTCATTGCTCTGGGAGTGACTTGCAGGCTAAGGCGCACAATCTTAGGGCAAGATATGGTAATGTCAGTTCTTTAGGGAAAGATACAATTCAATAGATATAATGACATCAATAGGATTAAAATCTAGAAAGCTACATCTACTAGAATGTCAATAGAAACTTATAATTTAGTATACATCAGAATTTGTTTTCATCACTGCTCTACTAAATCTCTGAACCTTTATATCACTTTGCATTCACTTTACATTGCACACACAACTTATTCATACATCTGCACAATTATTCTAACCTTTATATACCATTCACAACTCCAACAACTTCTATTAGGTCAAACTAATTAGATGTAACATGTTCATACATAACCATCAGCACCAAAACAATCTCCAATGTAAATGTGGAAGGAAAATGATGTGTGTGAAGAGTCACACCACATTAGAACACATTCCGAATACTCCCAAAATGGTTCTTATGCAACCACACGTTATTGTATTGACCAAAGAGCACCATGAGTCAACCCCAAATAATAATATAGTTAATGCATGTCGAACATAACTTTCCCAAACTTCAATTCAAACCACCAAATATACTTACAAATGATCAACACAATAACATATGATATCAAGGAACCCAAATCAACTACCTACATCACTCTTTCAATCTAAAATTTGAGGAATGCAATGCTCTCCTCACACCACTACACTATAACTACTCCAACCGAAACTCAGACTTAAATAAATTTAACTATATACCATATATCCTTCTAAAAGTTGAGTTATAATGAAAATTCTCATCCATAAGCATTTATCTAAAGTTGCATAATCATCTGATAGATATCAACCACTATCCGGACCAAAATGTATGATAGATTATTCACTGAAATAGTCACAATTGATTGAAACACTATACCAATTCACATAGATTATCAGCAAAGCTTTGGAAATAATATAAAATATCATAATTTATTATTACAAACATATATAAACATACTCCATGTAACTGTACATCTATTGCACAATCTTACACCAATTGTACATTACAGAAATACTTCCTGATCTAGAATAGTTTTGATAGACAATTTGTAAGAAAATGAATGACTCAAAATAAATAATAATATTTACATTGCCTCTATCCTAAATCTTAAAATTGTATGTTAAAAGATCTAGAACAAAGGTGTTTGCTAACTCTAAAATCTACCTCTAACTTCTAACAAAATAATTTAGCAATCTAGTCTACTAACAATCTAATGAAATATGGGTCAATGAGTTTGACTAAAAATTTACATAGTACAATTCTAATAAAACATCATGGTTCCACACATTGTGAAAAAAAATCTACTCATCAATAGATGAGATAAAGGGCTTCTATAATGAATGGTTCACGAGGTACAACACTTGTTAAATGTTTTGTGAATAAGGTAGCTCAAGTGGACTTGGCCTTGGGAGAACTTCATGATTAAATGTATGCTTACTGGAGCTAAAATAACAATGAAATTAGTGACCTTCCAAAAAATGTTCATTTAGCAATCTTATATGCATCACCTAAATATAATAAATATTAATTCGATCATTCATAATTATGAAAGATAAATTCATTTAAACTACTACTCATAAAATATAAATCAATAAATTTGATTAAAAACTATTAAAATACTATAATTAATATTTTTTTTATTTTTTTAATAAAAATCTCAGTGTTACATTATTCTTCTAAAGAGACGGGACGTATTCAATGCTATATCACTCATAAAGATAAGATTCCCATATAATAATAGCTACGTCGTACTTTTAGGTCTATTTTTCTATGACTCGTCCCCAATGTATATTCTGGAGAGTGGTCCTCCCATTGCCAATTGTAAGTACGAGTACAGCTACATCCACCCTTCCATTTATTGTATTGAGTAAAGCATCTTTATTTAGTCTCATCGCCAGCTGTTCAATGCCTAAGAAGATATCCCAGCCATCTATGCTCTACTCAAAACTCTCTCTCGTCTTAACAACTGCAATTTGATAGACTTTATACTGAAAACGAAATAGGAGACCGGATTAGGATGGCGTGGAAATTTGTTGTTCAGATCGTCATCAATAGCTTGAATATGTGGTGGGTCAAAATTGGTTTAGAAATGACTGGTTTATTTAAGCTCCACATCACAGAAACCTCCTACGTGGCCTTCAAACACTGGAGATTTCAATCAATTGTCGAGAACCTCAAGTAACTATAGCCCATAAAAAGTGTGTAGTTACATGTTCTTGTCCGCTTAAAATCAGAATAACAACTCATCAATGTATTTGTTAACAGTCTATAATGGCAACGTCTATCATACAATCAAATGGTAAGTTTGGGTGCTGCATAGACAATGGTTTTGTTAACAGTCTATAATATCATGTATTCGCTCGATTCATTTTTACTTCTATGTACAGCGTTTCTCACAACAACCATGTCGGCCCAAAACACTGAGTGCTCTCTTAATTGATTCCTAATTCGATTTGACACGTTATCTTTTTCCTTGTAATGACCAATTTCCATCTTCCAGCAATCTACAAATGGTTACTGCTATAATTAAGGAAGATTTTATATTTAAGGAAATCATTTTTGTAGGCACATAAGTGACATAAAGAAGAAAAAAAAAAATCTAATCTATTGAGGTATAGTTATACTAATTTCTAGTTTGATCACACAATATAGTTTTTTATCATATTGTGTAGTCTTCAATAAACAACTATACTGCCACTTCCAAAGCCAAATCCTTGAACCCTCTTTGTTGTTTCAAAAGCCATGTTCAGTATTGATAATATCTAGGTTCATAATGTTAGGGTGTTTATTGATTAGTATTATTTATTTTATCTTAGCTTAGATTATTTAAAAGGGTCCATATTATATCTTTACATAATGGTGAACTTGACATTGCATACACTCCTATTATCCTTTTACACAAACGGGGGTATCAACATGGAATAGTTGTGAGAGAGAAGTTTTTATATTAAAGGGACAACATAATTATCTTTAATTACTTTACCTTGATTAAGGTTTAGGTTTCCACCATATGTTATCTCTCTAATTTCTACCCATCAACTCTAATCTTTTTGTGGCTTTTATTGTAATAAATTAATCTTCACATTTAAGTTTCGCGCATGAATGCCAAAATGATTTTAATGTGTTTCTATGATTTATTGTATTAGATTTCTTCCATTATCACTAATATCATGTCATTTTATCTCATAAATAGTGAGATATTTAATATGGAGGTATTTTTTTTCATCATAGATAGGATTTCTCATATTTGAAAAAGACAATGTTCATTTTCCTTCTCTTTTAGATATTCTCACTTTAATTGTTAATGAGCTTCATCAAGAATATATTTTTCACGCATTATAACTAGTACTAGTAGTTTGCATGCATATGATGATATATTACCTTTGATCACTTTGTCTTGATTGAATGTTGGCATTGATGGCGATGTATTATCTCTCGATGATATATTTAGAAATGATACTTTATGTGATTATAATAAAACTCCTCAAATATTTATTATATTATTGACTCTCATGTTGATATTATTCCTATATTTCATGACATTCCCACATCTCTATCCTTAGGTTCACATTCCTTTGAGGATGCATATTATAAGAAGATTATGGATAATAATCTATACAAGCTACCTTATTTTATACATGATGTTCATTAGCTTAGTTGACAAGTGGGTCATGCATAAACCTCCTTAGATATTTATTAGCTGTTGATTCTTGTATTTTTAGTGTACTGACATGTCATGATATTTTTATGTCACTATCCTTAGGATATATAATCTTTAAATCTAATTCACCACTATTATGCATACGTCTAAGATGATAGAATGTGTGTTGAACATATGGCTTGTGTATAAAGAGGCCACTTTTTTTCTCAAAGTGGTAAAAACAAGTATAGTGAATAAGTGTTTAGAGGACTATTTTATTCACATGGAAAAAATATCTTAAATGTGGAAATAGTGTTTAGTTGGAGGATAGTCACTCATCATATGCTACTTCTCTTTTTAGAAAGAAAGAGTTCCCTATAGATGTTAGTGTTGTTTAATTAAGGTGTAATGCTCACATTGAGTGTGTTATCTTTCATTTGATAGGTGTAAAGCTCTTATGTAAAGTTCTTATATGTATATTCAAGGGTGATTCTTTATGAGTTGCTTCAAGTTATAAGAGGATTTATTGATATTCTCTTTTAATGTTTAGAATGTATTTTTTTTATTGAGAAAACTTCTATTTCTAGTCTATTTTTGACACTAATCTATATGAATACATATTTTTTAAGGGTATACAAGAGTGATGAATAAAAAAATATGAGTTCTATTGATGAGTTAATGTGTTTGATTATGATCATATTTACAAATTGAAAAATCTTGTATATTCATGATTATGTTTTATTTTTTTAAAAATGCTTAAAAGTTCTTAAGACTAAATACAAAAATGATATAATATTGTTACTTTTTAATCTTTATGTCCTTTTTTTGATTTTTTTTGTATTATGTGATATTAGGACTTATTATGTGATTATAGGTCTTAAATATGACATAATACAACCTATTATGTCATAATAGGTTCTATTATATGACTTAATATGACCACGTATGCAAAAACATTTCACATTATACTCAAGAGTCCCCTTAAGACCTATATTGCACATATATTAGGACCTATTATGCAATAATAGGTCTTAAATATGGCATAATAGTCCATAGGTATTATGACATAATATTTCTAGGTCTTATTATGACTTGGAAATTTGGTTTCAAATTATACTTGGAATTTCATTGCATTAAAAATATTCTCTGTCATCTTAATTTATGTGCAAAACAAGCTCAAGAATAAGGAAGTTCTCAAGCGGGAGTTGAGGCAAACAGACCTGTTGAAGAACACATTATAGTTGAAGAACATAGGGCAGAGCTTGCCCAAGTTGAACCAATGGAGGTCGAAAGAGAGGGGTCAGGCTCCTTACCTCCTACCACTAGTATGGATGAGCATAATGTGATCTTAAGGGGTATGTCGTACACACTAGGATGTTATAAGGGGTCATATGTGGTAGTAAGGGGTGACACATGTGTTAAAACACATGCGTGACCCCTTAGGACCATATATGACCCCTTAGGAAACTATGTGATCCTAAGGGGTATGTCGTATACACTAGGATGTTATAAGGGGTCATATCTAGTCGTAAGGAGTGACTCATGTGTTAGAACACATACGTGACCCCCTATGACAACATATGACCCAATAGGACACTATGTGATCCTAAGGGGAATGTTGTATACACTAGGACGTTATAAGGGGTCATATGTGGTCCTAAGGGGGACCACGCATGTGTTAGAACACATGTGTGACCCCTTATGACCATATATGATCCCTTAGGACACTTTGTGATCCTAAGAGGTATGTCGTACACACTAGGATATTATAAGGGGTCATATGTAGTCATAAGGGGTCACACATGTGTTAGAACACATGTGTGGCCCCTTAGGACCATATATGACCTCTTAGGACACTATGTGATCCTAAGGGGTATGTCCTATAGACTACGATGTTATAAGTGGTCATATGTGGTCGTAAGGGGTCACGCATGTGTTAGAACACATGTGTGACCCCTTAGGACTACATATGACCCCTTAGGACACTATATGATCTTAAGGGGTATGTCGTACACACTAGGATGTTATAAGGGGTCATATGTGGTCCAAAGGGGTCACGCATATGTTAAAACACATGGGTCAATGCAAGAAGCTGAGTCCACTTTTTGGCCAAAAGGTGGAAGTGTTTTCCCTGATTTTCAGATTTTGTCTCATTTGAGCTTAAATTTTGAAATACTTGGAGATTGAATCTTGGAAAAAGTCAATAATATAAAAGATAGTCCTCTGAGTGTACTTTCCAAATATTTAATTTATTTTAATACCCACATAATAAAAAATAACTTTTGGAATGAAGTTCTAAGAACTATGTTTTAAAAATGCATGTTTCAGGACCATACCATGCATGTGTACGACCCACACTTTTTGACACAATTAAAATTATTTTCTCAAACCGTTTTAGGAAATGGTTTGTAACTCACTGAATATTGATGAGCATATATTTCTGTAATTTTTTTTTCTAATATTTAATTTTTAATTAATTTTTAAGGACCGTAATTATGTTTTTAAAAATTTGACGTGTACGACCCACATAATTTGACGTAAACTTAACATTTTTTAATTTATTTTTTTTAAATAGAAAAGAATTTTGTGTAGATTGATGAGATATAATTTTTTTTTCAAAATTCATTAAAATAAAAAAGTTATTAAATTAACAAAATTAGTTAACATTTCAAGTTTATGGACCCTATTTAGTATAAATTAAATAAAAAATAGTTAAAATAATCAATTTTTAAATAAATTTACATATTTAGAATCTAGACAGTATAATCTGAAATGGGTTTTAATTTCGTATAAAAGTTCTCTAATTATAGGCACATAAATTATTTCAAAAGATCATATTTGTGCTTTCATTCATGGAGATTTGAATTTGCAAGTCCATGTCTCAGGTGTGGCCATCCCAGGCCTATCTCGGGCCTAATCCCGAGCCAAGTGGCGGGTTGTGGAATCAACTTCCATAGAATGGGCCCTCATTTACAAACAAGGGCGGCTTGTGGAAAAAAAAGGAAAAAGACGATTTAGAAACGGGGGCTCATTTATTTTTGCTTCGGCCCTCCGTTACCTTTCGGCTCGGGAGCCTGAAGCATAAATGGGCCCCCTTTTTTTTAAGAGCGTGTTTTCTAGCGCACGGACTTCCATGAATTTGTGACTCATTACCTTGCACTTGCCCACATGTGTGGCCCCTTATGACCATACATGACCCCTTAGGACACTTTGTGATCCTAAGGGATATGTCATACACACTAGGATGTTATAAGGGGTCATATGTGGTCGTAAGGGGTCACACATGTGTTAGAACACATGCATGACCCCTTATGACCACATATGACCTCGTAGGACAGTATGTGATCCTAAGGGGTATGTTGTATATACTAGGATGTTATAAGGGGTCATATTTGGTCCTAAGGGGTCACGCATGTGTTAGAACACACGTGTGACACCTTAGGACCACATATGACCCTCTAGGACCTATGTGATATTAAGGGGTATGTCTACAACACATTAGGATGTTATAAGGGGTCATATGTGGTCCTAAGGGGTCACACATGTGTTAGAACACATGATGAGTGAACCCTTAGGACCACATATGACCCCTTAGGACACTATGTGATCTTAAGGGGTATGTCATACACACTAGGATGTTATAAGGGGTCATATGTGGTCGTAAGGGGTCATGCATGTGTTCACGCATGTGTTAGAACACATGCGTGACCCCTTAGGACCACATATGACCCCTTAGGACACTATGTGATCCTCTATGGTCCTAAGGAGTCATATAGTGTCGTCAAGGGCATATGTGGTCTTAAGGGGTCTAAAGGGGTCATGTTGTGTGTGTAATAGGATGTGAAAAGGGGTCATAGAGGTTTCAGTTTGTCTAATTTGTTTAAATTTATTATCTAAGTTTTATAATATTTTTCTAAGTTTTAATTTATTATTTAGTTTTTCTAACGTTTTAATTTATTATATTTAGTTTTCTAACATTTTTCTAATTTTTAATTTTGCTAATGTTTCTCTTAACATTTTTCTAAGTTTTAATTTACTACCTTAGTTTTCTAAGTTTTTCATAACATTTTTTTTTATAGTTGAAAAAAAATAATACATATACAGTTATTTAATTAGAAAAACAAATTAATGTTAAATTAAAACATTAAATTAAGTTTTCTAACATTTTTCTAAGTTTTAATTTTGCTAATGTTTTTCTAAAAAATTTCAGATGTTTTTCTAAGTTTTAAAATTTTAGTTTAGATATGTTTTCTAAGTTTTTGTTAACGTTTTTCTAAAATGCTAAAAAAAAAAAAAGTATAATTATTTAATTAAAAAATAAATTAACAAACAAATTATTTACTAATTTTTAAATAAATTTAATAATAAATAAATAAAACAAAAAGAAGGTTATTTTGTGCACCTGAAATAATGTAGGTCGAAAGCTGAAAGATGAGAAGCACTGGTCGTTGCTGACAAGGAATGGTGATGTAATGTTGATGTCGGGTTCGCTCTAACCCCCTCTCCACAGTAAACTCCAAAGTTGAAAATGACAATTTAACTGTCATTTTCGGCTTTTATAGAGTTTTTTTTTAAAATAATTTTTAAAATGGTTCGATCGAACCCCATCAAAATAAATATTTTATTGAGCTTGGGTTCAATCGAACCCCCAAATCCATCTCGGGTTTGATCGAACCCGAATCCGATGGTAGGTTCGATCGAACCCCCAAATCCATCTTGGGTTCAATCGAACCTGAATCCGATGGTGGGTTCGATCAAACCCACGGGGGCAGTTCTCTCGAACACCCCTAGTTTGTTTGAACCACCCAAAAAGAAAAATTTCCCACTCCATGAATTTTGTTCGTGGGCAAAATTGGGAACCATTATTGTGAGTTCACCCCTAGGGGAGTCCTCCAAATACTCAAGGTATGTGAAGCATAACCATGAACACTAAGTTCATCACAAGTGTGGGTCAGGAACGCTAATTAAGTTGCTTGGACCAATCTTGCACCCCTATCTTGGTATCACCCAAGCTTCAAGATTTTACTAATTATAATGTGACATAGATTGGGATACAAATTTTGTTATCACCCCTTTATATACCCCTTCGATATATGTGGCTAAGGTCATCCCTTGGGTTGATGAAATCCCCACACAAGCCTCCTAGTTTTAAAAAAATAAAAAGGAATTTTTTTGGTATTTCTCTTACACCCAAGGTCGCACAAACACACAAGGGGAGAGGATACATACACAACACTTTCGGTTTCTACTCTAAAACACAAAATGAAAAATTGCAAGGATTTTGGTCATCCAAAGTTGTATAAGGGTGCAAGGGGAGAGCATACACCAATTACAAGTTTTCCAAACACATCAAACAAGTTAATTCCCCCTACTTCAATTTAGTGCAAGTAAACTAGTGAAAAATAAGACTTGGATAAGTGAACCTACAACAAATATGTTAGTATTTACCAAATGAATCTCTGGCAATCATAATCAAGTTGCACCAATCATTAGTAGTTAGCCAAAAATAGTAAAAACTAAAAATTGCATAGGCACCAAAATATAGGGCATAGGTGCTAAAACACATAGGAGCTGAAACATAGACAACAATAGATTAGCACAAAAAATAGAGTATGGAAAGCTAATAAAAACATAATAAAAAACTTGCAAAATAGACAAATTGGAATTTTCTTTTTGACTTTTAGATTTTCCTTTATAAAAATATTAAGCTAGTTAAAAAATATGATAAGCTGCAAATTTACAACACTAGCACCAAAATGTAGGTGTAGGTGTTGAAACATACAAGCACCAAAACACAAAGGTTACAAATATAGAAAAATGAACAAAATAAACAAGTGTTTGTAGAGGCACCAATGTACAAACAGAGGCATTGATGTTCAGATGAAGACTCTGAATAGTAGAGTCACTGATGCGCAAAGCGTAGGCACCGAATCACAAAACCTACAAACTCAATGGTTAAAATCTGCGAAACCACTTGTTATTTTGACAAAAAGACTAAGAAAAAATAAACAAAACAATCTCAAGGTTAATTAACAAAATCAAATGAAACACAAAAAATTAGAGACCATACACTCAAAAACAAAGTGTTAATGTGCAAAAGGTGGAGGTGTTGAAATGTAGGTGGTGGCACTAAACCACGAGGCATCGAAACATAGGGCAAAGGCACTATTCTAGAACCTACAACATAAAAAGTTACACAACCACCCCAATTTTTAGTTAGAACTTAGGGACGTGGGTCTCATCGAGTGCACCAAAATGAAGATGAGAAAATGTAATGGAGAAATACATAAAATGACAAGAATTAAAGCTTGAAATCCATTATACCTTATCCTCTTGCTTGGGCCAAAGTGATGCACCCAAACTCACTTGATTTGCTCCGTTGTTGATTAGAATGTGGATTGCTATGTATATCAACAAAACAACATATATTATGATGGAAATTTGAGCATAGTAATAGAGCAAATTCAAGTGGTGAATTGGTGACGGGTGAAGGCTACTATTTATAAAATTTTGGAGGAAGAATGAAGGGTCAAGAGGCAAAGTGGCATGGATGGCTAAGATTTCATGAGAGGGGTTGACATGGATTGAAGGATTAGCCTTGTGACAAGTTTCAAAGGATTATCCTTCCCTCCTCTCTCTTTTTACCTTTCCCTCTCCTCTTCCTCTCCCTCTCCCTCTCCCGGGTGAAGGCTACTATTTATAAAATTTTGGAGGAAGAATGAAGGGTCAAGAGGCAAAGTGGCATGGATGGCTAAGATTGCATGAGAGGGGTTGACATGGATTGAAGGATTAGCCTTGTGACAAGTTTCAAAGGATTATCCTTCCCTCCTCTCTCTTTTTACCTTTCCCTCTCCTCTCCCTCTCCCTCTCCCTCTCCCTCTCTATCTAAGTTATCCCTTTACCCCTCTCTAGCTCACTCTTCGCCCCTCTATCTCTTTGTTTTTCTATCACAATCTCTCCCTTTCTCTTCCTCTCTCCCTATTGCAAACATAACATGACCTTGTTGATAATGTACCCTGATTATCTTATGATTCAAAGGTTTTGTTTTACTCATATTTGGATCCCTATAAGTGGATGAATAATTGATTTGAAGCTATCACTACTCGATCAATGCCTTTGTTGCTCAAACAACATCATTTGCTATATGACCTACCAATTGACCTCATGTATTGCACAACTATATGCAAAAAATATACCAAAATTCTCCCTAATTGACCTTCCACACCTCTTCAATGCATCTATTACACACCAAACTATGATTGCTAATATATTTATATTATAGAATATAGAATATATAATAGATTTATATATTATGTAAGCAACCAGACTGCATTATCAATGACAATTTAGAACAGAACCTCCCTATCTTCTCAAACAGATCAAGGTATTAAATTAGTTCTCTTGCTAAATAAATCAATTTCAATTATGTACGCCAAACTGAAGCATCATTAACAGGGAACCGTGTTGTTTTATAATTGACAAGTTTGTGTAATTATTTTATCCGGGGAATGGGAATTTGGGAGAAGGTATCTCCCACGATTTCTCCGCCAGCTTTTGTGGTCGCCTCTACTACTAAGGTAAGTGGATTCCAGTCCACACTCCACTGTGACCTACAAACAACTGTCATACACCAATCGAAATGAGATCAGCCGGCAGACTAAAAGCCGTCGACCTCAACTCTTTCAAGGCGCCAGCTGGTGACAAGAGTTCCACAATAGCTTCTAACTTGTAGCATCCCTATTTTGCTTCCATACTCCATTAGAATTTGGAATACCCATCAGAATTATCCATCTAAAATCAAAATCATTCCTTCTCAGCAATATGGAAGAGCCCTCCAGTAATTTGCGTCCAGTGTTAATTGATTCCAAGCGTGCGCCTGGCGACTGGCTATTTAATGCATACCCACAAAGCGAAGGACAGATTAAGTTGAAGGTTTTATCTCCTTTTGGACCAAAACTCTGAGAATGTCTGGCATAATATATAAAGGCTTTCTGGGCTTTCTGCTAATCGCCTGTGGTCTTGCTCATGAGTCATTTGCTAGTATAGATTCATCCCAGTTCAACCACAGCAGTGGGTTATCTGAATTAGAACCAGATACCCCTCTTGTATTAAGTTACCATGGGGGACCCCTTCTCACGGGTCCTGAATACATCAATGTCTATATTCTCTGGTATGGTAAATTCACCCTTGCCCAAAAGACTCCCATCCTTGATTTCTTCTCTTCTTTCAATTACAGCCAAAATAGCCAGCCTTCTTTGAAGAGCTGGTGGGCAATCTTGCGAAGCTACAAGGATTCCTCTAATACAAGTATATCCCCTAATGTCAGGCTTGCCAAGCAGGCCTCAGATGTGTCGTGCTCAATAGGAAAGTCATTGAATAGGAGCTCAATGGGTTCTCTCATAAGAAGTGCCTTGGTCAAGAAACAATTTCCTATAAACCCAAAAGGAATTTATCTGGTCTTGACAGCAGAGGACGTTTTTGTAGAGAGATTCTGCATGAGTTCTTGTGGGTTTCATGATTCTATGAAGGTGTCTAATAGAAAAAAAGTGGTGATATCTTGGGTGGGCAACTCTGGTGTTCAGTGTCCTGGCTATTGTTCGTGGCCATTTGCATATCCTGGATATGGACCTCCTATTCCACCTCTAATTCCACCCAATGGAGACGTGGGGATTGATGGCATGGTCATTGTGATTGCAACAATCTTGGCTGGAACAGCGTCTGATCCTTTCGGTGATGGGTATTATGCAGGCCTTGCCTCTGCTCCACAGGAGGCTGCTACTGCCTGCAGTGGAGTATTTGGGCCTGGCGCTTATCCTTCCTATCCTGGTAAGCTTCTCATGGATAACAAGACCAACGCAAGTTATAATGTTTATGGCATCACTGGGAGGACTTTCCTTCTGCCTGCTCTGTGGAGTCCACTCACTGCATCTTGCAAGACCACTCTTGGATGAATCTTAGTCATACGTTAGCTAATTTGTATTTGTTTTTTTAATAATTAGAGGATGACGAATAGTCCAGCCATTTGGAGCTTTAACTTTTTGTTACGAGATGAAGTTTCTTATCTTCTTTCGTGCAATGTGTAATGGATCCATATCACAACAACATTCAATGTGTAATGGACCCACATCTCAACTCACATCTGAATCTATGATTTCAAGCAGGTAAATCAACAGTTTATTCATACTACAAGATGATTTCAACCATCTAAATCGATAGTTAAAATTGAGTGAAGTCTTTGTTATCAGATAACTTTCCTTATAATCTTTCATCTAATGTGTAATAGACTCATATCACAACATCATTCAATGTGTAATAAACCCACACACAAAATTAAAAATAGCAGTTGTACCCATGATCTATACTATCAAAATTGATAGCTAAAAGCAAGTAAATTCAATGATTTGGAGTTTTAACTCTTTGTTACAAGATGAACATTCTTACAATCTTCCGTCCAATGTGTAATAGACCCACACCATCACATGAGATTAAAAACAAAAATTGAATTCATGATGTCAACTACCTAAATCGACACCCAAGATGGAAAAAACTGACCCCAAAAACCTAATATATGCTCACTAGTTTTGTATTGTTACTTTCTAATCAATATAATTTTCCCTTCCATGGTTTTCAATTTTCTCAAGATAATTTTTCAACTTCAATGAATGGTTATCAAACATCTTACTGTTTTATATCAATCAAGTTGTGATAAACCAAACACATATTAGAAATGTTGAGATTAGATTATATGGTGTTTAGAATACAAATTTTTTTATGAAACATATTAACGTTCAAAACTTTGTCTAAATCCTCCTTAAAATGTGATTTATTTAATTCCCAATGTCAAGTTCTACTACAGATATAAGAATATCAAATGACAAATTGACCTAGAATTTTCCGGTCACCCTTATCTATTCTATGAAAATTTCTTGATGATTGATCATTTAAAACTTGTCCATTAACATCTAGAAAAATATAAATTATTTTTAAAAAATTCAATTTAATTCTTCTTTATATTTTATAAAATTTGACAGTATTTTTAAGTTTAGTTAAGAGAAAAGCTATTAATTAAAAATTTGTCTATTTGATTGTATTTTTAAATTCAAATTCTTAGTTATTCGAAATGTTTATATGTCTTGATTTAATAAAAATTAAATCTATTTTTAATTAATTAATCTAATATTAGATAAATAATTATCAAATGAAATGAATTGAAATGATAAAATAACATAGATTTTTATAAGAATGAAAATTATGTTCAAACCCCTATAAAATATATTACATGTCACACAAATCCCTATATAATATTGTTTCAATCCCTAGAAGAAAATATGTCAATGTGAATATATGCTTACATATCTTGGAAGAGAATAAATTGAAGTTTTTTTATTCAAAACTCTAAATGAACACAATTATATTCTACAATCTTCAATCTTATTACAAATAATTTTTCACCATTGCAATTTATGTAGTTATTCCTTCAACTTGTTTAATGAGAAGAAACGTTAACTTATAACGATGAGAAAAATCATTGTATAAAAGATAATTCTTGTTTTTTGTAAGAGAGATAAATCCAACATATGATGGAAGTTTTTTTTAAATTTTCTTATGCTTTAAATCTAAAAGTTAAAAAATCAAGAAAAAATAACATAAAGAAAAACGAGACAACGTTATGTGAAATAAACACACAAGGCAATTAGAGTTACTTAGTAAAGTGGAGAAAATGAAAGATATATGCAAAATTTAATAGAAAATCAAAGTTTAATTCTTATACACATTATTAAAATCTAATCAATTTGCATTCACAAGATACAAGAAATAAATGAAAAAAGATTTCATATTAAATTTAAGAATAATAAAGAATCTCTAATAAAAAAAGACAAAAGAGATAAGTTCTTCCAATTTTCTTCTAATTCCTTTAAAAACTTTGTACACAATTTCAATTTCTTGTTCTCTATGGAAAATTCTATAAAAACTACAAAAAATCCTTTATCTTTAGTTAATCTCCATTAAAACAAATCACTTATTGGACATTTGAGCAATAAGTCTATGAAAAATAAGAGACTTTATATATGATATAAAAATGTAATCATTTCTAAAAAGTGACTTTATGTCATAACTTAACAAAGACATACATGTTTTTTTTATAATTCTTTTTTATTTTATTGATCAACAAATTCATTAACTTATTTTTTACTTTTTCTTTTCAAACTTCTATTTAACAATAATATATCAGAACCATGGTACAAAAGTTCCTTAGCTTTTGATCATCAATCAAATCTTTCCTGCATTGATATTCAATTCTTCTTAATTATTCCATAAGCTTCATCTTTGAATCCATATAATTAAGATTTAATGATAAATATAATCCTTTTCTATATAAATAAACTATCTTGAATAGATAATTCTCATTTAATTTGTTCCTTAAAAATGCTTTAGATGTTTAAGACCATTGTTGATAGTAGTCCTTCTATTTGAGTGTTATACTAGATGATAAGAACATACTTTTTAATTCATAGGAATTGTGAAGGCATTCTTGCTTTAGTAAAATATTTGGATAATATTATCATCCTTTGGCTTATATTTCTTGTGTCAATAAATCATTTTCATCATTTATTATGTGTTGATGTAATAAGTTTATAATCAATATTGACAATCTTATTAAAAAAACTTTATATGCTCATAAAATTATGCTTTCATATATTTACCCTTCAAAAAGACAACAAATGCAAGGATATTCATAATAACTGTTATTTTTCCATCATTCTTTATCATACTTATATTGTTGCATCTGAAGTTCTTTTTTTCTTCATATTATATGATCATTATTTTCATTTGGTAATTCTAAAATCTTTTAAAAATCTTTTAAATAAATATATTTTGTGCATATTCTTAAATTATTGTGTTCCATGGTTCATATAGATATTCTATCAAATAGTGCATGTGTCTCGTCTATGTTTCTATAGTTCAGATATATTTCTATGAGGATAGTTGCAACTAAATGTGTTTCTCTTTTGATAAGAGCATAACTACCAACTTCATTTGCTTGAAATTTTCAAGACATTTTTCACTAATCCACTTTGAACATATTTAATAACAAAAATTATGTAAAACTTTCCATATACATTGTCAGTTCTTTAGCTGATAGGCTTCTTTTAGGTGGGAAATGTCCTTTCTATAATTGTCTCACACTCCTCACATCAAGAATTTTTTGAAAAATTTCTGGTTCCAGCATGTTTTGAGAAATGTTTTGTAGGCACATTATATTTAATGCATATAATTCCCTAAGTTTACAGCTGCTCAAATGAACAAATCAAAAGTTCAGATTTAAATCATGTAAGAGAAATAATTTTGTTCGATCTGTACACCTAAAAAAAATAAAACACAGTCAATATATTTTTTATTAATAAATAGAAATAAAACTAAAAAAGCTAAAATATTTGATTTGTTAAAATATATAAAAATTTGTAAGCCTTGGCATGATGAGTAGTACGTGTTTAGGCGATGTTAAAAAGATTCCAGCTTGTGTGATGTTAAAGGAGTGAAGCCTGTCACACAAATGTTTATGTGCTAGGAAACAAATATGCCAAGTGGAGGAGAACTATTCTACAAGAATATTATTTTCAATAGCAAATCTTGAGGTAATTCATCCTTAACCCCATTCTGCTATTCTTTATGTGTAGGGATTTCCCCACCATTAATTTTTTTCTTGAAAGGCTACAAAAATGTTGTTTTACTATGAATAAATTGATGTAGAAGATTGATTTTCATTGTTGTTATTTTTTTAAATTATCATTTATCAATAGTAATTTTAGGGTTATTCTTAATATATATATATATATATATATATATATATATATATATAATTTTGATTATTTATTTATTTTGATAAAAGTGGATGAATCATTGAAATTATATTAAATATTTATGTTTTTACATGGTGTCTGGTTCAATGAGCACTGAAGGGAAAGAACCAGTAAGAAAACCCTTCAGTATTGCTCAAGAGAACAAAAGCCTATTTACCCATTACAAAAACCCATAGGCAACCCAAATAAAACCCCAGATTACATCACCAATCGCATTAGATATAAAGGAAGCTTGAGAGAAGCTTGTAGGAACCAGTGATAAAGTCCCAAAATGAAGCCACCATATCCTAAACAAAATCAATGCCATCACCCCAAAAAACCAATATGTCTATGCACCACATGAAACGAAGGCCCCGCAGAGAACAAAACACAGAGCTAGAAGGGAACCAAGTAAAAGTAATCTTGTCAGCATAAAAATGGTTAGCAAACATATGCCCATCCAAATAAGAAGTAGAGAAGGATGAAGAAAACCCTTAAGAATCAAGATGAGGCCAATCCACAGAATAGTCTATAGAAAAAGCCATAATAACAACAATAGGATAAGGAGCCATTTGCACCACCATATTAACTGCACTTTCCAGTTCCTCAAAAAAAGCCACCAACTACCAAATTTGCCAAGAACTCTCCAAATAATGCAGAGAATTATGTATTAGAAACAAAAAAAAGAATGAATGCCATACCTGCACACCATCTGGAATATAACAATGAAAAGGATAACCGCTGCATGATTATCATATCATCATAAGAGAGAAAGTCGGGCAAGAAACTTCATACCAAAAGATGAAATTTCCTCATATCTTACACCAGACCCAATCATTAAAGCAACTTCTTAAACAACAGAACACCAATAAAGTGAAATGATTCAACAGAAGGACCAATTCCACTTACTGTGAAACAAAACCTCATGGCAAAGTTACCCACATCCAACTGCAAAGCGAAATGATTACCAAAAAAGCAGAGAATCAGAATCAATGTAATTTAAGAAAATCCAGCCATGAAAACTAATGATTAGCATGGAAGATCCAATACCAAAGCAATCCCCAAAATATCCAATGGAAATTGAGGTATCCACCTACCGTGATGATAATCCCATAAACCCATCATGTAGCTTCATGGGATAAGACAATTCCAATCAAGAAGTCCAATAAATACCAAAACTGCCAGCTGATCATAAGGTGTCCCATTTTTGACCATATAGGAAATTAATTACATAAGAAACCATATGATCTCACTCTTATAAGTTGCCAAACAACTTGCCACAAAGCTGAAGAATTAAAATAAACAAGACCAAAAGACAATCTCCGAAATATTCAAAGAAAACGAAGATATCCATCAACAGAGGTATCCATAATATTCAAAAAAGCAGCCATAGAACAACATGGTAATCAACCCAAATCCCATTCACTATCAAAAAATGTTAGCCGATCATAAATTACCCCTCCAATCTCCATACTTAATAAGGAGCTACTACCAAAAATAGCTACAATAGAGATGTTGCCATAAGGCAAGACAACATCCCCCCTATAGCCATACAAGGAAGTGAAACACCCCACAAAGCAAGGAAATGGGAGAGGACAATCAAACAAAAGGCAGCTCAATCCAAAAAATAGAAACAATAATAAACTCTCTCCTTAATGAGGAGATTCTCCCAATAAATGTCCACAGCAAAGATATTGCCCCAAATATCAACACCTTCATTATAGGCACTTACGAAAGAACAACCACACCAAGAGTAGGGAATGAAGGAATTTTTTGAATGGAAGGTATACTAAGAGAGAAGCTTCATGCAGGAGATAGGAATGTCCGAAGGGGCAAGTTCTATATAATCAGCACCCTCAACAACAACCTTATTTGCTAGAAAATCTGCAAAGACATTGATCTCTCTGAAACAGTGAGAAATAGTGAAAGTGGAAAAACCTTTTAGTTGTAGGAGAATGTGATGTAAAAAATACTGCAAGTGCCAAGAGAGACATGTTTTGCTAGCAACCACCTGAAAGACTAGCATTGAATCCCCTTCAATAACAATGCCCTTAATGTTTAAAGAAAGAGAGAGATAATGCCCAAAGGATAAAGCCTAAAACTTAGCCACATTATTAGTGCCATGCCCAATATATCTACCCACTACTTTGATGATCTTTGATGAGTGATAAAAAATAATTACCCCAATCCCAAACCTCCTTGGATTGCCCTTAGAAGCCCCATTAAACTGAAGTTTGAATGAAGGGAAAGGAGGAGGACTCCATTTAGCCATTTTATGCTTAAGAAGCAAAGAAAATCCATCTGATATAACCCCATGAGAAGGCATCAAATGAAGCGAAGACCATCGCCAAGTGACCCAATTATCCCAATGAGAAAAAGACCTGAGATGATCTAAATTTTTATGAATGAAAGAAAGCACCACTTCACTAATGGAGGCTTGAATTTTACCAATTATGTCTGCCAAAGTCGCATATTTATGTTTGAAGATTCTTGAATTCCTTTCAAGCCAAAGATTCCAAATCACTAGATGGAGCAACAACCCAAAGAGATGAGTAGAATGAAGAGGGAAACAACAAGGGCCATGACATAAATTGTGCAAGTAGATTTGAACAGAGAGCACAAGACCATCCTAACATATGAAATAGCCAATACCAACATTCATAAGCAAAAGGACATAGCAAGAAAAGGTGATCCACTGATTCCATACAATAACCACAGAAAAAACAAGGAAAAATTGTTGTAATGCCAAGCCTATCCAATCACATCCCAATAAGGACTTTATCTTGGACTACCAGCCAAACAAAAGCCCCTGCCTTTGGAAGACAAATAGAATGCCAAAAAAGCTTAGTAGGCCAACAAGAGGGCAAAGTGGCCTAAACCAAAGAATTGTACCCATCTTTTACTGAATAGGAACCTGCAACATTTTTAACCCAAACCAAAGAGTCCTCCTTATTAAGGAAAACTAGAGGTCTTTTACAAAGTTCTTCTACAAAAGCTAAAATGAGATCATTATCAATAGACAAGGGAGGGATATCCTTCCATTTAGCCACTAAACATGGACCTGAGGAGACAATATTAAAATAATATACAACAAGAGGCCCCCAAAGATGCGATAGAATATTGATTATTGAGTGATAATAATAAATATTTATTTGTTTAATATAAAAAATTCAACCAACTAGATAAAATGCTAAAAAGCTCATAACATATTAACAATGCCAATAAAAACTATTGTTAAAACTATTAAATGATTTTTTTTAGATAGAATATTTTATATACATTATTTGTATACTAATAAATACATGACTAAATATATTATATTTTAAATTGCTATCTCTAAATAATATTTAATATAAATTATTAATATATAAATATTAATGAAAGTTCAACTTAATCTATTACACCAATTTTTATAAATACAAAATATAATGATGAATACCTCTAAATCACAATAAGAATTCTCCCTTATCACACATCAATCTGAATTTTAAAATAAATGTGGATTTTTTTTTGGTTGGATATCAATTTGTCAGTATGTATTGATTAAACACAACCAACAACACTTCTAAGTGTTTTCTATTGAAATGATATAACCAAATGTATATTGGTGTAAAATTTCACCTACATTGATTTTAGTTGGCTCCCTATTCTAGAGTTGGATTTTACTCCATGGGCGATGATGTACTACATTGATAACTTGTTACTGGCTTTACAAGAAATAAACAATAATTGTCATAAGAAATAAAGTCAAGGGGATAGTCATATGCTTTTGGCATTATCTTCAGTTTGTTATTAATGAATATCATAATGATTCAATGCATACACAAATAGAATGATAGACTACTTTTAATGAATATCTTAATTATTGTTTGTCTTTTTTAAATTGTGTTGCAGGTTTCAAACTATTTTTATCTTGATTCTTTCTTTTCTTATCGTTATGGTCATTGATATTCTACTAATGAACAAAAGTGATTGCATTTGGATTGCTATAGCCTCATGTGTGGTGTATGCCTAATGAATCTACAATTTTGAGAAGGTGCTTCTTAATCAAAAGAGTGGTGATAATGGAAGGAATAGTGATGATAATTTATAGTATGCGATAGTAAATATAAAGATCAACAATTGAGATCCTCATCATAAACCTTAATAAATCTCATGAATAGGTTTGATCTTGATTATCAATATTTCTGCTTTGCCAGGATTAGGATTAATGCTTTAATTTAAAACTACCTAGACTTTGAATGTGAAGATGTCATGCAAGTTTATCTTAAAAAACCAACATCCAAAACAAAGAAGACATCTCAACATCCAAAAACAAATGTATTTGAATGAAATCAAGTCCAAAGAAGACATCTCCATATCCAAAAATAAATGTATTTAATATTTTCCCTCAAATCCTGAACAAAGATGTGTTCAGGGAGTCTCATCCTCAAATCAAGTACTCATCAACTTTTAATGGTAATTGTTTTTCATGAAATATGATTGGACATAGAGCTAGTGAATGCAAAAATCAAATCGGATCTCAACTATTTAATGATAACTGTTACTTTTGTAACAAAGTTGGTCATAAGGCTAATAAGTGCAAAAGTGGAATATTGAGGAATTCAAATAGTAGAAATGTTCAAACTTTCAATAAAATTTGTTATACTTGTAATAATCTGAGACATAAAGCTATTGAGTGTAGAAGAGTTATCAATAAAATTTAAAGCATCAGAAGAGATAAGAATATTAGAAAAAATAGAATTACTTATTAGCAATGTCCAATATGTTACAACTATAACAGAATTGGACACAATGCCAAATTCTACAGAGAAAGAAATGGGAAGAATGGTCCAGTAAAGAAGATTGATATCAATATAGAAAAGGAGAAGATACAAAATATGTAGGTGAAATAATTAGAAGTGGAGGAAAAATGTGATGGTTATGCATCCTCTAGTGGTGTTGATTCTTCTTCCATTAACTAGACAGTATGCACTGTCTAAGGTGGAGAGAAAAATTAAAATCTTATGACCCCTCTTACAGATTGTTGTTGAAGATGTTTTCAGAATGGCAAAGATTCTTGTGTTTACCTCTTCATTTGTGAGTTTTTAAAATTATATAAATAATTATTCATATATATAGATGGAGAATTTATTTAGGCTCTTAGATGTTGCTAGGCTGGAGCTGGTCTAGAAGTCAATACATGTATGATGAATGAAGAAATCACTAAAGATAATTTTTCCAAGAAGACATAATGACAGAAAGGTATAAGTTGTTGTATGTCCCTTTCAGGGGGAGTATAGTAGTCTCTTGTAAAAAAAATTAGGTCATTGTTTGGTGTGTTGCTGAATAGAGCTATTCAAGATTATGATTTTTTCTCCTTGATATCAAAAAGGGAAAAATTTTAGTATAGAGCCCTTCTTCCTTCATGTCAAAGGGGGAGAGATATATAGGTTGAGTTCAATTGGCTTTACTATTGGTGGTACATGTGTTACCATCAATGATAAAGGAGGTGAATGTTGGAAACTTGAGTTGCAGTGTTGTGTAGTCATTGATGTCAACCTGTCTTGTATTGCCATTGATTTCAACCTATCTTAAGTTTTCATAGATGTTGAAGTAAGGATGATGTAGTGGAAATTCAAATATACAAGAAATAATACTTATGGGTTCTAGTATGATGATGAAGTAAGGATGATGTACTTATGGTTTCTAGTATAATGATGAAGTAAGGATGATGTAGTGAAAGTTCCAATATGAAGGAAATAAGCTATTTATGTGTTTTGGAACTATTGAATTATCTAGTGCAAATGTTGATGTATTTTTGAAAGGGTCTAGTATAGTAGAAGTCTCAATATGGAGGAAACAATATTTAATATCTCAATGGAAGAATACTTTACATTCCTTTAGCATGTGAAGATTATATGATATGGTTCTACATACGATGTCTATGATTTATGTACATTGCAATATCTATTTTGCCAATCCTCTCCTACTCAAATGGTGTAGCGTCCTAAATTGTACTTCCTTACAATTGTGTCTTCATTTGAGCCCTCACCTTGGCGTTCATGCTTCGAGGCCTAAATAGGACCTAATTATGCTCTTGCTATGCAAATATATCACCATTTTCACTTTGCACATTACCCTGCCCCTCAAATTTGGTATCTTATTGGCTAGGACTAGGGCATGGTCCCCTGGTCCCCTCAGGACCAGACCGCCCTGGTCCTCCCAATTAGGACCCAAATTTGGGCCCCTTAACTATCATGAAATGTGAATAGGAATTCTATCTTTGTGTCGACTAATGTCAAAAAATTAAATAGTTTTTCAATAGGCAAGTATAAAAAGAGATCTGCCCCTCTCATTTTATCATCCACACACATGAAATTCAATTTGACATCAAGCAACCAAGCATTCAAGTTCAAGAAAGCAAGGAACTAGTCTTCTTTCAAGCATTAAAGAAGAGATAAAGTCAAGATTCAAGCATTGGAGTTGACATTCATGTTCTATGTTATTGAAGGCTTCATTAAATCCTAATTCCATGTGGAGATAAACAAAACTTCACAAGGAGCTATAGCATTTGTGTTTCAGTCATTATTCAACATCTCCCTCAAAAGGAGAACATTTCCTTTACTGCAATTCAATCAAATTTCATTTCTATTTCATGGTTAATTCTAAAACCATAGTTTTACCTACGACAAACCCCTCTTCCCAACCTGTTTCCCTTCCCTAGTGTGTGCAAGAACAAGTACAAAATTGTGATCTTCAGAATAATCTTTATTTACAGAGACGAATCATTCCCCCATTGAAGTGCGAAAATTTTGGAGGACCAAAGAGATTGTCACACCGATCTCGACAAATCAGGACCTCCTTCTGGAAATAGATCTAAAACCTCTTGTAATCCTTAGATCCAAGTTTGTAGCTCAATTTGATGACTGTAGCTTACTATTTATGCATTTTTACATCAATTTCCAAAACATTTATATCCAAATTGTATCATTTTCACAATTCAACTTAAAAGAGGGCAATCCAAACCCTTGGTAAATTCAATAGAATTCTTTGCCCTTATCTTTGTTGGTATTTGGTTAGATCTATTGGTTTTTCCTGCCTCTTTAATGTAATGACCTCGAAGTAAAAAATAGCAATTTTCATACATCTAATGGTGGAAACCCTAATTTTTCACCATTATAGTTTGGTGAACCCAACTCCTTACACCTACAATTATGATTTATGTTCTTAAATCTAGGTGTTTATGCAATTTCAAATTCAAATTTACATTTGCAAGTTTAATTTTTAATTGAATTAAAAAAATTTAGAGGTTAAATTCACAAAACCCTAATTTTTAATTCTAAAATTGAACTTGAGGGTTGTCTAATTTGGGTTTATAATTTCAGATTTGATTTTTCATTTAATTTAAAATTTGAATTTTCCCTCCTTGATCTCATTTTCAAATTGAATTACATAAATTTAGTGGTTGAATTTACAAAAACCCTAATTTATAATTCTAATTTTTTTTCAAGTGGAATTCATAATTTATCAAATTAATTTTCAGATTTGATCTCTATGGATGTTATGCTTGGTTTAATCAATCTTTTTTTACCAAATTTAATATTTCTTAATCAAAATTTTCAAATTCAAATTCAAATTTCCCTCTTTTGTGCATGAGTTTTACTACCATTAGTCCTACCTATAATATTCCTATGAGAAGAAGTTGTAGAATTCAAACTTTCCAAGCTTTAATTACTAAGGATATAGAGCCCAATTTGGATAACTTGTTTCATGAGAATGTGGGTGGTTCTTATATTCCAACAATTGATGTCATTCATCCCCATTCTTTACATAATTCTCATGGTGAGGGTGAATCACTAACTAGGATTTCCATTGGCCAATTGGAGAAGATTGACAATGAATTTGCAAATATTCAACAATGGATGAGTCAACAATACCCAAAAAGTGAGGTTATCCCATTGATTGAAGGATTAAAAATAATGATTCAAAGTGATAAAGTTCGCATTGATTTTTTGTGTGGCCTTGCTCATATTGTTGACACTAATATCATGCCTTTGAAAAGTTGTTTTGAATTCCTTGGCTACACTCAACCTCCTATTAAAGTTAGTCATTATATTCCTATGACTGCTCCTATTACTAGTGTGCCTACTTTCACATCCAACATCATGGCTACTTCCACACAAAATGTTATTCCTACACATGTTTGTCAAGGGTGCAACATTTATAATCAAAATTCTTGCATACCTCCTTTTGTGAGCCTTCAATTTGTCACCCAATAATCTCCCATACCTACCTATCATAGTGTTCCACCTCCTTATTCTCAACCTCATCCTTCATTCAACAATGTTACTCCTCCATCTCAATCCAATATGTCTAATTTCAACCCATCCATTGAAGCCACCATTAATATCCTAGCTCAAACCATGTCATCCTTGCAACAACAAATAGCTTCAATGAACCAATCCAAGTTTAATGTGCCCACATTTGATGTAGCAAGCCAATTATCTAATGAAATTGTTTGTGTTGTCCCCCCTAAACATGTAGAATTCCCTCAATTGGAGCTTTATAATGGAAAGAGTGATTCTATGATTCATGTGAAAACATTTCAAACTTTGTGTAGTGATTTTGCTAATGATCAAAGACTTTTGGCTTAATTGTTTACTAGAACATTTAGAGATAAAGCTTTGCAATGGTATTGTTCTTGTTGGTATAATTAATTATTAATCTTGGATATAATTACACTTTACTTAAGTTTACTTAGGTACATGCATATCATAGTAGTTTTCATATGAGATACTTGGGTGTTTATACCACATTGGGATAGTGTATAGGAGAATTTCCACCTTTTGTGGTCTTATTTTGTTGTTACATTCCACATTCGGTGGGTGATCCACCTCATGTGGAATATTATATTGTTTCTCCTACCTACCCCTACTTATCCCTACCTACACTTGTTTCTTATTGAGCCACATGTCACGTTTATGTGCTCACATATCCATATAGCCTTGCCTATATACGCAGGCTCATATTCATTGTATGTAACTAATTGATCAAATTATCTATAGATGAGAATACAGTTTATTCTTGTCCTATATTTTGTCTCTCTATTTTACACTTTTCATTGAGATCTTGATCTTGGCAAAATCTCACAGTTCTTTACTTTCTTATTCTATTACATCATTTCAATAATTAGCTAATTCTTTCATTCAACAATTTCACAATAATATTGGTCCTAAAATTACTTTGATTGATTTTATGCATTGTAAGAAAGGTGTTAAAGAACAAGTGACTGATTTTATTGGTAGATATTGTTGGGAAAATAGTGTGTCAACCTTGCATTATATGAGGTTACTATTTATATTAAGGTTTTTTTTTAGCATGAAATGGTGTGAAATTCTCCCTGAAGCTTCTGGTTGGCTAGATAAGCACGCTAGTAAATTTTTCATCGCAAGATCATAGCTAGTTTTGAAGATATTAAAGTTTTTGTTTTTGGAGAGTGCAATGAAAGGTTTAAATTTAATTTAAAGAACTTTAGAGGGTCCAAAATACCCTAAAAAGAGTTCATAAATGGCATAGTGGTTTATAAGGTGATAGAGCACTTTGCAAGCTTTCCGGTGCTTCAAATGGTTCGTCAATCAGACACAAGGTTCACAAGTTATGGCCTCCGAAAGTTTGGACTCCTAAAATAGGAAATATAAAATGCATCAAACACATAAATGAGCTATAAAAGGGAGGAACATGTGTTGATGTGTTTTTTGACACGTCATAGGGCATCTATAATGGAGATAAGGTCAGCTCTACTTTATTGGGTGGTTTTAGCCCATGGTTTTGTAATGTTGTTTGATAGTTTCTTGTATTGTATCTCCTATATATGAGGCACGTGAGATAGAGGTTGTGTGTAAGAGTCTTATGGTGATTGAGTTACCTCTGAGTCTCTGATTAGTGGTACTCCTATGAAGAGCTTTCTCTTCAAGTATATTGTAATTTTTTGTTGATTGTTTAATAATATATTGACCTACTTTTGGAGTATGGGGGCTTTCTCCCAAAAGAGTTTTCCCCACATAAATCATTGTGTTGCTATGTTGTGGTATGCATGATATTATGTCATTTTTGTTAAGTTTATGTAACTATTGTAACAATCTGTAAAAAAATTGAGTTACCCTCCTCTCAATATTAGTGAAGGAAGTTGTTCTGCTACTTAACTTCCTTACAAGTGGTATCCGAGCCTGATCACCTTTGGTTTCAGTTGTGGGTTGTTGGGATTTTTGAACTAATCCAGATTTGAGTGGGAGCTTGCACAAAAGACACTTCTTTACCTTGTTGCAATAATTTTTAGAGGGCAAGTTCGTTAGGGAGAATAGAGGTGGAGAGATTTAATGGAAGTAATTTTGAGATGTGGAAGTTGAAGGTGGAAGATCTGCTAATAGATCAAGATCTGTGAGATGTTGTTGATGCAAATGTCTCAACACCTACAAATCCTACTACGAATACTCAGTATAATATTATAGACCAAAAAGATAAGGGTCTAATCTGATTGTGCCTGACAGACTCTATTCTGATCAATGTCCATGAAGAGAACACTACAAATAAGTTATGGACTAAGCTTGGTGAGATGTATCAAGCTAAATCTTTATTAAATTAGATTTTCTTGAGGAAGAAATTGTATTCCTTGAAGATGGAAGAGGGTGGATGAATTACAAACCACCTAGAAGTATTTAATATGTTGGTGGCTCAATTGGTATCTGTTGGTGTTAAGATGGATGTGTTGGAATTAAGGAACACTGAGAGGGGGGTGAATCAATGATGAAAATTTTAACTTTGTTAAATTGTTCTTTCAACCATTTAATGCTTTGAGCCAAAAGAAAGATGCAAGAACACAAGGCAGTCAACCACAACACCATAACACAAAGATTTTATAAGTGGAAAACCCGGTCAAGGAAAAAAACATGGTGGGGATGAGACCCACAAAATGAGTATACTCAAATATAAAGTTTACTAGGGAATGCACATGCATTCAGGCACACTACCTAGAACTTAATGCTTAAGAAAGAGAGGCACACTACCTTCTGATGAGTTACAAATGATCACAAGAGAATTTGAACTATTTAACAACATCTACAAATGTCTGAGTATAGTTTCAGTTAAGCATAGTATCCACTGATTTCACACTCTACCTTATATTGTTATGTTCCACACTTCTACAATATTTCAGAGCATAAAATTTCAACTTGCGTAGGTGCAACTATGCACAATCGATCATGAAAACCTCTCACATACCTATTGATATCCAAAATGATCATAACAATCGACCTTATATATCCGCAAAAATAAATTAGGTTAGTTACATGTTGGCTTCAAGAACACTTTACAAATAATGAAACGTGTATACACTGTCGGCTGAATCTAAACCAAAATACCAATGCAGTCCAAAACAATTGTCCACACACTATCAAACCATGGAACAAAACATATGGATCTTAAAAGTAACCACCAAAATAGATCCACATAATCTGCATAAGGATTATCCACACGAGACAGTTGTTGATCACTATTGAACTAAAGACCGATATACGGAAGAACCTAACTTACAATCCAATCAACATTAGAGGCTTAAACTCTAAAATAAGACTGCCCAAACATCCATAAACCTTCAACCAAATCCACAACACGAGATAAAGACCAAAAATGAAATTTTATCCAAAATATTGAATTTTACTAGATACTGTTTTCTAGTTTGCCAAACTTAGACCAATCTATATTCTGACTTCTGGTAGGATCATATCACAGACTCCGAATGGGGTCACTGACATTGGTTGCCATCAATGACAATGCCAAATAATATGTACTGTTTCTCTTTCCAGCAATCTCCCCCTTTAGCATTGATGGCAATACTTAGTGAAAAATGACTGTGTCGGACCAAATATGACCATAACACTACAAAACTCCAAAATTCAAAAATCTCCCCCTAAGATAATCAAAACATTTTTCACTGTCCTACACTCCCCCTTTGACATCAATGGAAAAGATGGGGTTCCGCATACCAAAAATCACACAAAAGACTGCATGTACAAATAGACTCCTCAAACTTACACAAACTTGAATACATTTGCAAAAGTGGTCTTTAATGAACTCAAATTATTGGCCCAACTTTTCTTGAGACTTTCTAAAATTGATATGTGTCCGTTGAAAAGATAAGTTTGCATCTCTGTTGTCGGAAGATTTGTGGAATCACTGACAACCATAGCATCTTGTGCTTCACTCAAAGCATTGAGCATTGTCTCCATCTTTGGACCAATTAAACCTCAGAGCTCATCAAATCTTCCTACAATCATGTCCTTGTCATGCATCAAAGTTTAAATCTTTTCAAGCAAGGCAATGACTTGACCTTCCTGACTACCCACCGAGATAGTCAAAGGATCGAAGGACTAAGACAAATATGTTAATTTCTTCTCAAGCTTCTTAATTTTCTTCTATATATCCACATTGAATTAGGACAATGATAAACATTCTTTGTAGACACCTCCACCTTCAGGTGGTGCATCTTGACTGCTTTTAATAGATGTGTCTAACAAAACTCTATAACTAGCAATCATGCCCTTCAATTTATTGAGTCTATTTTCATCAAACTCTTTCTTGACCTTGACCTATGTTGACTTCTCAAGTGACTCAAAATGAGTACATACCAAATTTATAAGACTCTTCAGCTGGGCGGAGGGAGTATCTGATGTGTCTTTGGTATGAGTAGGCATGATCTTTTCTCATACACCGGATACAAGGGTGAAAAGTTCACTATCCTCAATGTGAGACTTCAACATCTCCTCCCTTTCTTTCACCTATTCAAATGATGCTAGTTCCAATTTATGAATAGGCTATAGAGAAGCTAAGTTGATAGGCCCTTGAACTAATTTAGGATTAAAATAATTCTTGTTGGTCCTTCTCCAAGAACTCCTTTACTACACCTATAGTGTCTCTTGCTTCTGACACAAGTTCCTTGACCTCAACCTTCTCCTCTTCCACTATCTTCTCTACATCTTCCATAGAGGTCTCAATCTCCATAGAGTTCTCAGTCTCCATAGGTGTTTCATCTTTGAACTAATCCAGAGGATTTTGAGTATCCTCAATAGCATCCACTACCTCTAACTCATCACCTCCTTTGTCCAACTTTCCTTCTTTCAGAATAGAAGGAACATCCACTTCAACCTATTCACCTTTTGATCTCATTTCTTGGGCTTCCTAAACAGATGAATCCTCGACATAGTGATCTTTTTCTAGAACTACTTCAAATTGATTTCTGAGAAAAACAAACCTCAAGATTTCCTCAATATCTTTGATCACTTCTGCAGACTGCTCGATCATAATCTTATTGATTCTTGTTTTGCTTCTAAACTCCTTTTTGGCTTCCTTGAGTATTCTATGTATTTTCTCTACATCTATCACATGGCATAGATTGACTAGGACAAACTCCCTTAGTCTATCATCTTTTTCTTTTGCACTATCTCTCCTCATCTCTAAAACATCATAAAGAATTTTGGGAGTCGCTAATATTATCTCTATAAGAGCCCTAGTGAATTCTACTTAGAACGTATCAGACCCATTTGTTCTCATAAAAAAACTATAAACCTAACCACCTACATGAAGTTCTCGTCTAGAGATTTGAATTCAAGTTTAACCTTGAGATGCTCTCCTATAATCTTATTAGAATACAAATTTAACATCTGGGAGCCACCCAATTCTTCAATACTCACATGAACATATGCACTGACATGTTACACATGAAGAACACTGTGTGGAACTGATGAAAATGCTCCTTGTAGTTCATCTTCCATAGATTTGTAAGGGTGTTTCTTAAATTTAGGGTGGGATCTCTCAGCTATGTCAACTACTAATGGTGTATCTGTCTTCGGAAATATCAAATTCACAAGAGTTTAAAAAAATAGCTCACATGGTGGATTAGGATTTCTTCACCAAATCACCTTCACACTATGATCGCTTCAAAAATCTCTTCATAGAGATCACATATCTTCTTCTCTTCAGAAAGAAAAGTGAGAAATGAGAGGTAAAAGTTTCCTTTTATCTTTTGTATACTTAAATTTTTAACGCATTAAATGCGCTTTGCCCTAACCCTTCCGGATACCCTATATCCATGGACTACTCTCAAGAAATTTCCTATGGATCTCCAATTTCACTCAAAATATTCTGGAAATCCTTCCAAAAGATCTACAGTACCTCCAAGAAACTACTAAAAATCTATCGATCTTCCGACACCACTACTAGCAGGCGAGGAAAATATTTTAATGAAAACTCCCCTTAGGCTAGAGGCCTAAAGCTAATTCCTAGAGGAATTTTCAGCACCAGATTTGGGTGCGGATCCATCTCCTACATTGGAATCACTCTTCATCACCCATGTATTCTTCATTTGGTCTCTGATATCATCTACTTTCCCTTTTCCTTTATCATCTATCTACACATTCTTGTTCATGTCTACCAGACCCACATTCTTGCTTCTACAGAATTTTGCAATGTGACTGGATTTGTTACAATTATAGAACACAAAATTTCTCTTTCTAGGTTTGAAATTTTCTTTATTTCCTCTTGATCTGCACTAATTAGGAATATTTTCAAATCTATTACAAGCATAACATCTAACATTCCTTATGTTAAAAGTTATTTGCCATACTTCTGCATTCACTTGATTTGTGACCAAACTTGTTTCAATTGAAACATTGACTGGAGAAGGATGAACCAATTTGATTCATTCTATTTTTGCATTGACTAGCCTTATGACCAAATTTATTGCAAACAAAATAATTACCTTTAAATTTTTGAGAATTAGGTTTCCTTACCAAAGACCTTTTAGCTTTGCTCTTCTGATGTTCCAACTTAGGATTGCTTTGACTTGATCTGGAGCTTTCACCTTTCTCAAATCCAAGACCTCGCTTGGCATCTTCCCTCTTTTGTCTTTGCAGCAGTGCATCAAGTTTAGTTGAGATAATCTTGAACTTCTCCTTGTACTCATCTGTAGTAGCAAGTTCATCCCTAAGAATGATAATCTATCTTTCAAGCTCTTGCTCATTGTTCTTGGATTGTTGTAGTTCAAGCTTCAGCTTATCATTCTCACAATTAAGTTTGTAGCATTCATCATATCTATCTTTCAAAGACTAATTGAGACCTTCTTCATTCTTCTTTCTTCCCTCAATCTCCTTGGTCAACTTCATCACTATAGATTCCATCTCAAGCTTTAGGAATGCATTATTTCTAGCAAGTTTATCACATTCTTCTGTCTTCTCCTTCAAGGCTTCATCATTCATTCTTTGGATTTCTTTTTGTTTTAGTTAATCAACAAGTCCCTTTCTCTTCTCCCTAGACATATTCAGTTGCTCCTTCAATGCCTAAATGAAATTCTCAGCATCCTTAAGGTTTGCTTCCAAGTTTAGACTATAGCTTTGGACTAATCAAGATCATCAAGTGACACTAGAAGTTGTTGTTGAAGACCACTAGAATCCATTAAATCACCTTCCCAGATCCTCCTCAAGCTATTAAAATTCTTTCGAGGAACTAACCTCTTATACCAATTGTTGAAATCAAGGAAAACTGAAAGGGAGGGTGAATCAGTGTTTGAAAATTTTAACTTTAATAAATTGTTCTTTCAACCATTAAATGCATCGAGTCAAAAGAAAGATGCAAGAACACGAGCCAATAAACCATAGCACCATAACACAAGGATTTTATACATGGAAAAATTGGTCAAGGGAAAAACCATGGTGGGGATGAGACCCACAAAATGAGTATACTCAAATATTAAGTTTACAAGGGAATGCACATGCATTCAGGCACACTGCCTAGACCTCACTACTTAAGAAAGAGAGGCACACTGCCTTTAGATGAGTTAAAAATGATAACAAGAGAATTTGAGCTATTGAAAAGCATCTACAAATGCTTGAGTATAGTTTCGGTTAAGCACATTATCCATTCATTTCACACTTTTCCTTATATTGCTTTATTCCACAGTTCTGCAATGTTTTGGAGCATAAATCTTCAACTTGTGCATGTGCAACTGCACATAATTGATCATGAACACCTCTCACATACATATTGATATCCAAAATGATCATAACAATCGACCTTATATATCCACAACAAGAAATTGGACTAGTTACATGTTGGCTTCCAGAACACTTTACAAATAATTAAACGTGTGTACACTGTCGGTTGAATCCGCACCCAAATACCAATGCGGTCCAAAACAATTGTCCACACGCTATCAAAACCATTGAACAAAACATCAAGATCTTAAAAGTAATCATCAAAATTGATCCACATTATCTGTATAAGGATTATCCACACGAGACAATTGTTGAGCACTATTGAACTAAAGACCGATATACTGGAGCACTTAACTTACAATCCAGTCAACACTAGAACCTAAAACTCTAAAATAAAACTATCCAAACATACATCAACCATCAATGAGATTTGCAACACAAGATAAAGTCCAAAAATGAAATGCTACCCAAAATATTGATTTCTATCGAATATTGTCTTCTAGTTTGTCGGACTTGGACCAATCTGCATTCTAACTTCCGGTAGGATCAAATCACACATTGTGGATGGGGTCACTGAATTTGGTTTCCATCAATTAAAATACTAGATTATCTATCCAGTGTCTCTTTCCAATAGGACAAAGAGGAGAAATGTCAAATCTTTCTTTGTTCTTTATCTAATTTGTGGTATTCTCTTGTTATGGCTATTGGTAGTAGTTTTGTTGTTTTGAAATCTGAAGATGTCATGGGTGTCCTACTTGGTGAAGAGATGTAGAGGAAGGTATCCATTAGTATGAAGGAAGCCCTAACTATTCATGGAAGACCTAAGGAAAAAGGCAAGAAGAATGAAAAGGGCAATAAATCCAAATCTAGTGGAAGATCAAAATCTCCTGGAAAGTCCAAAGTCATTTGTTGGAATTTCGTTAATTCAAGTCACATCTGTAAGGACTGAAAAGAAGAAAAAAAAGAAGTTTGATTCTGATTCCGAGTCTAAGAAGGAATATGGTGATACATTCATTGCAACTTTGGCTACTCATGCAAGTTATGATGCATGGCTAATTGACTTAGGTGCATCTTTTCATATGACTTCCAATAAAGATTGGTTTTCTAAATATGAATAATTTAATGGAGGTAAGGTGTACTTGGGTGATCATTCACATTTAGAAATTGTTGGTCGAGGTAAAGTTAGAATAAAGTTTTCTAATGTATAATAAAAAGGATTAGTAGTGTGTTTCATATCCCTGGTTTAAAGCAAAATTTATTATTTGTGAGCAAACTAATAGATGCAGGTGTGCAGGTAGTCTTTTCGTATGCATGATGTAAGATGATTAAGGATGCTATGGTGATTTCTAGAGGTGTCAAGTTTGGCACTTTGTATAAGCTACAGACATACACTGTTTATTATAATAACACTTATAAAAAGTAAAATTGTGGATACTCCATCGGAAGATTTGAGGGTTTCACCTTCAGCAGATGGACATGGCTTTTGGGTACCTAAGGGTGCTCTTTCTTCTGAATCAAAGTTACCTACAGATAAAACTATGTTATGGCACTAGAGGCTTGGCCACATTGGAGAAAAGGGTCTAAGGACCTTGAAAAATAAAAACCTTTTTGAAGGTTTGAATGATTGTAATCTTGACTTTGATTTTTGTGAGCATTTCATTTATGGAAAACAAAACCACGTTTAGTTTTAATTGAGTTCTCATAAATCTTGTGGTGTTTTGGATCTTATTCATTCAAAAGTATTTGGTCTTGTAGATGTTCCTTTGATTGGAAAATCCACATATTATGTTTCATTTATTGATGACTTTAGTAGAAGGACATGGGTATACTTTCTAAAGACTAAATCTGAAGTTTTCAGTCGTTTTAAAGAATTTAAAGCAATGGTTGAGTTGCACACTGGAAAGAAAATTAAAATGTTCTAGGACTGATAATAGCGGTGAATTTTTCTCTAATGATTTTGATAGATTCTATATAGATTGTGGCATTGATAGACAAAAGACAACTCCGTATTCTCCACAGTAGAATCAAGTTGCAAAAAGAATGAATAGGACACCGATGAATAAGGCTAGGAGTATGTTGAGTGTTGATAGTCTAGAACAAAACTTTTAGGGTGAAGTTGTTGCCACTGCTTGTTACTTGATTAATAGGTCACCTACATCATCTCTTGTTGATAAAATGCCTATGGAAGCATGGTTAGGTCATAAGCCTTCATTGAGACATCTTAGAGTTTTTGGTTGTGAGGCATATGCACATGTGCCAAAGGAGAAGCGAACAAAGTTGGAGAACAAGTCTATGAAATTTATTTTCATTTATTACAGTTATGGTGTGAAAGGATACAAGATTTAGGACCCTATTGCACAAAAGGTAATTCATAGTGGAAGTGTTATTTTTAGATAAATTAAGTCTCCTTCTGTTACATTGTAGCCAGAACAAACTAAACAGGAAGATGTGATTGAATTCCTTTCTATTCCTGAAAGAGTTGAATTGAGACCACTTGATAGGAAAGAAGTTGAGGAGAGCTCATCTAGTTCATAATCTTCAAAAGAGGAAGAAGAACCTCCAACTCAGCTTGTTCGAAGGTCTACAAGACATAGACAACCACCTAAAAGGCATTCACATGATGATTGGAGATGTATTTTTTCTTTGAATACTAATGTGGATGAACCTAGATCTGTATAAGAAGCATTAGGTATCAATGATGCAAAATCTTGGAATATCTATGGAAGAAGAAATGACAACTTTTAAAAAGAATGATGCATGATATCTTGTACCATTTTTTGAAGTATAGAAGATTGTTGGTTGTAAATGGGTGTTCAAGAAAAAGATTGGTTCATATGGAAGCATTGAATAGTATAAAGAAAGGTTGGTTGTGAACAGATACTCTCAAGTTGAGGGTGTTGATTATGATGAGATATTTTATTTTGTAGAAAAAATAACATCCATTAGACTTTTCCTTCTATTGTTGTTGCTTATGATTTACAAGTTGAGCAAATGGATGTGAAAACTGCTTTCCTTCATGGTGATTTGGAGGAGGATATTTATATGACATAGCCAAAGCACAATGTGGTGAAAGGTAAAATTAATTTGGTCTGAAAAATGAAGAAATCTTTATATGGCCTCAAACAGAATCCTAGGACGTGGTACCAAAAATTTGATACATATGTGTTGAGCTTGGGATTTGAGGGTTCTAAATCAAATCGTTGTGTTTATTATAAATCTGATGGCTATCATTTCATGTACATTGCATTATATGTTGATGATATGTTATTCATTGGTAAAGGGAAAGGTATGATTTTAGAACTAAAGTCTCAGCTTGCTGCTAAATTTGAAATGAACAATCTTGGTGATGTAGGAGCATCTCTGGTTCATAGAAATCTTGCATCGACCAAAAACATTTTCTTTTATGTTTTGTTTTCTGTTTGCAGTTTCAATTTTCCTTTTTGTGTGTCCCAGTTTTGGCTCACTGGTTCTTGTAAAGTTGGATTCTACTTGAAGACTTGATCATCTTGCTTGCTTTCTACCACGTCACATTTGGAGCACTCTCCGATAAGATATCACTACCAGTTTCCTTGACAGTTTCTTGTTACCAATTTTTCCATTGTTACTGGTTGCCTGAGACCTATTCTAATGATCTATCGGAACCCATTCTGAAGCTTGTGGAGCCTTGGGTATTGATCTTGACGTTGCTTGGCATGTGGCCAAGCTTTTGCATTTCATCCTTTGGAGTTTCCAAAGGAATCTCTTAGTGGAGGCCGACCTTATTCATTTTGCACATTAGGTCTTGTTCTTTGGGTTTTGATCCTTTTGGGAAATAGGATCCCTTGGATCGATATATATTTGTAATCATGCTTTAGAATTAAAGAAATTCAGAAATCAAGAGTATCAGATAGATAGATTGTGCCTAGAAGATATCTCTTTCACTTTAAGGTCCTAGTGTGACCTATTCTACCAGGCCTGTGTGTCGGTATGTTGTAACTCGATTGTTATTGGTTGGATGTAATTAAATTTCATGCAATAAAAAATATCTATTATGCATTACCTCCATCATATCTATGTGTTTCTGTTGTGTTTACTCTTGCTGACTGGTTTGGACTGATCTCCTTGAGGTCCCTCCTCACCGGTGACTGCTTCAAGTGGTATTAGAGAAAAGTTCATTCCAAAGGTTGCACATCCTGAATCTTATTGTAGGGTGGCAAATTGTGGATCTGGCCTGCAATTGCAGAGGACTATCATGGATCAATGGCACGAAGAGGAACTAGGAATGGTGGAGCACGTGGGAATGTAGACCCTGCTATAATGGAGATGTTGCAATGAATAGCAGCCCAGTTAGAAGTCATGGAGACAACCTAGAGAAGAGGCCGACATGTTGAGGATGTGAGTGACGATGAAGGATAAGAAGCCCCAGCAAAACAAGTGAACCTATCAGGAGTTGATCTGAAGGAGGAAAAGTTTTTAAGGGTTTTGAGTAGGGAAAACACTTAACCTCATTTTACCCCACCAGAATATGATGGGAAGTTAGATTCAAATGAATTGGATCTCGAAAGATGGAGAACTATTTTGATTTTAAAAACACTACAAAGAGAGGAAGGTGAAATATGTCTATACTCGGCTGAAGGGTCATGCATCTCTTTGGTCAGAGCACTTGAAAGTTGATAAGAAAAGAAGAGGTAAAGAAAAGATTAAGACATGGGATATGATGATTGCTAAGTTAAAATCAAAGTTTGCCCCAACAAATTATGAAGTAGATTTGTTCTAAAAGTTGTAGAATCTGAGACAAAAGGAATCTAGTGTGAAGGAGTACACCGAAGAATTTTACAAGTTGAACATCAGATTCGGACATGTGGATGATGAAATTGAACAAATTATAAGATATTTGAATGGATTGTGGATGTCTATACAAGATGAACTCAGTATGATCAAATTCGAGTGTGTTGAAGAGGCTTACTAGTATGCAATAAAGGTTGAAGAGAAATTGAATAAAAGGCATGAGCAGAGACAAAGAGGTAGAGGTAGAAGGTTTATCGGAGGAAGATTTCAAGGAGGAAGAGGATACACCAGAGGAAAAGTAAGTAGTGCAGATCAGAACAAGGACAAGGAAGTGAGCAAGGAAGGTAATTCATACTAGAAGGAGAGAATCAGATGGTTACCAGAATGAGAACTTTGGAAGACAAGACAAAAGGACAATCAAATGAACCTATTTTAAATGTGGAGGAGAAGGACACCATGCATTTGAATGTAATAAGTCAGAGGCTACCGGAAGAGTGACAGTGGTGGAAGAGAACCCCACTAGATCAAACAATAAATCGGAAGATGGAGAGATGTTGATGATAAGGAGAGCTTTGTGTCATGTTGGAGGAGATAAAGAACCCTTGCAGAGGAAGAACTTATTCAAGACCAGATGTAAGGTATCTAGTAAGTGTTGTAAAGATGTTATTGATAGTGGTAGTTCAGATAATCTTGTTTCAGAAGAGATGGTGAATAAGTTGAAATTGGAGAGATTGAAACACCCTAAGCCTTACCAGATAGCATGGATTGCAGATGAACATAAGTTGTTAGTAAGAGAATAGTGTTTAGTAAAATTGAAAATTGGGAATTATCATGATGAAGTTTTGTGTGATATTATGCCTATGGACATTTGTCATCTTTTGTTGGGAAGACCTTGGCAGTTTGATAGATAGGCAATACATGATGGCAAGAAGAATACATACACTATTGTAGCCAATGGGATGAAGCAAACCTTGTTGCCTTTGGAGGAACCTTTGAAGAATGAAGTTTGTACAAATACTAGAATCTGTCTAGTAGATGGAAGGAAGTTCATGGATGGACTGAGACATGAGAATGTATGTTTTTCCTTAATTCCTAAGAAGACTGAGAGACCAGAACCAAAAGGAGAACACCCAACAGAGATAAGATATTTGTTGACATAGTATGGGGACATCATTTCAAATAACATACTTGATGGATTGCCACCTGTTAGAAGTATTACTCATTGTGTGGACTTAGTTCTCGGAGCTAGTTTGTCTAACAAAGCTGCACACCGGTTAACACTGATAGAGAATGATGAACTAAATAGATAAGTGCAGGAGCTATTGAATAAAGGTTTGATCAAGGAAAGTCTAATCCCTTGTGCAGTACCAGTAGTATTAGCACCTAAGAAGAATGGAGAATGGAGGATGTGTACTGATTCAAGGATCAATAAACAATATTACAGTGAAATACTGATTTCCCTTGCCTAGGATGGATGACATAATGGACTGTTTGAGTGGAGCAAAGTACTTTACAAAGATAGATTTGAAGAGTGGATATCATCAGATTGAAATCAGAGAAGGTGATGAATGGAAGACAACATTTAAGACAAATGAAGGATTAAATGAATGGTTGGTGATGCCTTTTGGATTGACTAATGCACCGAGTACTTCATGAGGTGAGGTTTTAAAGATACAAGTATAAGATATCTAAAAGATATGAGTATAAGATTTCTCTTAGATTATTTAGCAACACCAGTGACCAGACAACATCAAGACAAAGGATTTAATCTATATGAGCATGATGAATGCTAGATGGATGCAATATTGATCTAACAAGATTTAAGCAATATTAAGCTAAATGATTTAATCAATATGAAATAATTAACATGCAATATATCAATGAGTCTAGAGAAAAAACAATATAATAACAATATATTCTCTAGCCTCCAGGATTTTTTTTTGAATGAGAGATGAGAGCCTAAATTTATAGAAAATTCAGAAAGAAACCAATGACTGAGATCGAATGATGATGAGCAGTCAAGATTTTCCAAGAGGAAGCACAATCCAGGTGAATTGATGTGATTGGATGCTTTTCTTAGTTTTAAAGGAAATTGAACTAAAATTATGATAAAATCAGAAAAAACTAATTTATTCTCTATTTCATTCAATTTTAATATTTAATTGTTTTAATTGCTTTCTCTGAGATTATTTATCAACTTTTAATTTGCTTTTCAAGATTGTTTCCAATTAATTTCTTTTCTCAAATTTTTAATTCTTTCTTAGTCAATTAATTTCTTTTTTTGATTTATTTCCATTTTTGAAGATTTGTGCTCAATTAATTTATTTAATTAAATTCCTCTTTTTGATGATTTAATGGCAAATTGATTTATTTAATTAAATATGCAAGGATATTCAATTAAAATAAATAAGATAATTGTTTTAAAATAATTTTCTTGGAATGATTTAATTAATTAAATAAATATTTAATTAATATTGGTTGATTAATTTTTCCATGTGACATTTGATGATTAAAGAATTAATTGTGTGCTCAAGATTTATTTAATTGCCTTTGGTTAGGACCTTGGTGATATTGTCAAGATTAGGGGCTCATGGTTTAGATGACCATTTTTAGGGTATTACATTTGCCCCTCTTTGAATTATTGTGCGAGCAACACATTGGTTCAAAGAAAATTTGATGTCTAGGAGACGCTAGTTTTGAATTTGATTGATCACGAACTAGATGAAAAGCGGGGTGTTAAGCTTGATTCAAAGCGACAAAGTTGAATGAAGTCTGATTAAAGTGATACCGATCCTGAACTTGATTGAACTAGGATCGATAGAAAACAAAGATACCGAACTTGAACTTGATTGATCAAGAAGCAGATCTTACTAATCTAGAACTTGATTGATCTAGACACAATGAGTGATCATAAAAATTGATCTTGAACTTGATTGATCAAGGTACGATGAAGATAAACTATTCAGCTTGATCAAGAAACGAATACTGAACACTTGCTTAGATTTAATGTCATCAAAGAAACTCCTTAATGTTAAGAGATTGATTCAGATAAAAGACAAATATCACTTTGATATGAAGCGATGAAACTGATATGCCCCTAGAGATTGATTCGATTCAGAAATCTCAACTTGATATAAAGCGATGAAGTTGAGATGCCCCTAGCGATGAGGTCTTTTTTTATTTTCTTTAGTTTGAAAAAGATTTTTTTTTTGCTCGACTTTCGGTGAAGATTTGAAAATTTTCTCGATATTTGAAGAATGTGAGGTCATAAGGTCATGAGTATGCCCCCTCAGGAGCGAAATTGAAAAATAGCGAGGGTACATGGCGATAGGCAATTTTTAGCAATGATAAGTTGTTTGAGCACAAATTGAATTAGAAGAATTTTTTAAAATTTGTGAGAAATTGAGCGCAAAGTTGACTTGCAGAAATTAAATTGAGATTCAGCATTGGTTAACGAGAAATTGAGCGCAATTAGAAGAAAGAATGAGTATCTAATGAAAAGAGCGCTAAGTGGTCCAAATTCTGAAATTGACTAGTAGAATGATCTTGATTTTCGATTTTGATCCCGAAAATAGACTCACGATGGTCAAATTACCTAAGAGTATAATTTTTGTGTCCATCAGAGCAAGTTGAAAAATTAAGTTTTTGGCTATATATGGGACAAAAGTGTCATTTTCAATTCATTTTAACCCTCCAAGTTTGAAAATTCAAAAAAGCCTTCTACGAAGAAAATGGTGGTCCCTACTCGTCAGCATCGATTCAAGCGCCAGAGAAGACATAATTGACCCCGAAACTACGAGCCAACAGTAAGTGATCTATCTTAAGCCTGTTTATGTTTTCAATTTTGAATTATTTTGTTCATTTTGCAAGTTTTTCGCACATTTGGGGTCGGGCATCATGGTTTATCGTGCGAGATAGGATCTTGTCTCATATGGGTAACTGGTATAATTTATTTTGTCGTTTAAGGTCATTAGTTTTGTGGTTCGAGATGCACCCTCGTGTCGTACGATAGGTCTGTAAAAAGACCATTTTGTCATGCAAGGTCTAAAATTTTGTCATTTGAGGCTGTTTTGTTGTGTGAGAGCTAATCCTGGCTCATATGAAATGCTTCTTATCTGTGTTTTGTCATTCGAGAGACAGTGAGCATTTTTAAGGTGTAAACGTGAAATTTTGATTTTGCATTTGACTTAGTTGGATTTGCGTGATATTTTGCTTCTCTTGTAGGCTCATTTGGAATGTTTTTTGATGCTTCATTGTTGGGTTTTTTTTGCAGGTTTGATTACCTCTTGTGTTGTTCAGGTGTGTTTATCCTCCTACCATGGCATTAGTGCGAGATTTATCTAAGGTTGAGCAGGCTCATATTGATTTGTGCGGCTTGACTCATTTGTTGAGATTACTCGATATCCGTGTGAACCACGGGATGCTCACAGCATTAGTAGAGCAGTTTCATTTAGAGCATAATACATTTCATTTGCCGATGGGGGAGTTGACGATCACTCCTGAGGATGTATACAGGATCCTCTGTATCCCTTTTGCTGGGGATAAGGTGGATTATGATCCAAGGCACCTTCTAGGATTGCAGGCAGTTAAGCATGTCTTCAGTGATCCTGACATTTTGACGCGGTCCATGAGTTGGGATATTCTTATGAGCAGGTACAATGAGGAGTATCCTCTGGCATGCGTCCTAGCAGGATTCATAGGCTATTTTCTTATGCCAGATAGAGGGCAATAGAGCTTCCAATGCGGATGGGGTCAGATGCTAGAGAGGTTGATAGAGACCCCTCAGAGACTTGGCTAGGGCTCTTGTTTATTGGCCCACATGTATCGGGAGATGCATGAGATCATGTACAGAGATGGGTGGAGCATGGCTACTGGGGTATATATTTTGTAGATGTGGGCTTGGGAGAACCTTCCCGTTTGTTGACCGATAGTAGCTAACAGTAGAGAGCTTGGGAAACCGATCATTTATAGGTATGCTGGATATGTTATACAGTCCCATCTAGGCAAGACAGATTTTTGGAGATGATAGCTTGATGACTTGATAGTCATCGTATGGAGACCATATAGAGGTTTGGAGCCGTGGGATGACTGGCAGCTAGTTTGCAGGGACTTGTTTGTTACATGCCCACTAATTGGGAGGTCACAGACCATTGTGGAGCGATTCGTCATGTCTCGGGTGATGAGGCAGTATGGCCGACGTCAGGGGATCTCACAAGAGTATACAACTTATGCTTGGTATGCTGACAAGGAGAGATAGGGATGGTCTCCATGGTTATCATATGCTTTGGCGATGCAGGAGTTGATAGGGTTACACCACCTAAGGTGGGATTACTTGGATGATGTAGTGGATGCGGGGGTATTGCCCCAGTATAGAGATCATTTTCAGCATCATCCATTTCTGCATTTTACAGATCTAGGTGAGCATGCTCCTCATATTGAGGATGTTGAGGATGATGCCCTCGCATCAGCACAGGGATAGGGTCAGAGATAGGGCCAGAGGTAGGGTCAGGCACAAGGAGCTGAGACTTCGCGACGGGGTAGTGGTGATCCAGGTGCTAGTAGTAGTAGGGTGCTAGCTGAGGGAGGACATAAGAGGGGTGAGGGTAAATCGCTAGGAGGAGTGGGTGTGAGATTGGGTGGGATGGAGGAGGCATGAGCAGCATCTAGGCAGGTTCAGTAGCGGAGAGAGGAGCAAGGTGGAGCTAGAGCTGGAGGTGGAGATGGGGGTGGAGAGCCTATGAGAGAGCAAGGGATAGACATTGGACAGTCAATGAGGGAACATCTTGTAGAGCTGTAGTCACAGTTGCTAGTGGCTCAAACTCAACTAGCGGAGTGAGACCGGTAGTTGGATGAGATGAGAATTGATCATGATCGCCAGATCACTGAGGTGAGGACTAAGCATGATCATCAGATTGTAGCACTGAGAGCAGAGATGAGAGCAGAGATGGAGCCCCTACGACAGGAGGTCCTTCACTAGTCTAGTAGGGCATCTTACTATGTTGCAGTGTATAGTGTTGCAGTTCCTGTTGCGCAGCAGGTGATACCCTACTCATAGTACATGGTACGGTTAGAGGGAGCGCGGGTGCCTCGTCAGGATCCCAGATGTTAGGCTCCTCCTCCACCACTAGGCGATGAGGGAGAGGGAGCAATCTAGATGATTTCTTTTTTTGTAGCTCGGATATATATATATATTTTTTGTAGACAAACCCATTTTCTATAGCCTATACGATTCTTGCTCTGATGGGAGTTTGTATATGTCTTTCGACATCATTTTGTACCTTGAGACTAGACATAATATATATACGAGATCCGATTTGACTTCATCGTACTTGTGTTGATTTGCTTACGAGATGTCTTTTATATGCTTTATGCTATATGTATGCATTTCTTTTCAGCATGAATGTATGAATGCAAATGATCATGAATGTCTATTTTTGTTTCTTTTCATATGCAAATAAATGATGATGCAAATAAATGATTTGGATGAGTAACTAGTAATGCAAATGTTTATTTTTCTTTTTTTCAATGCAATAAGATGAATGCAAATAAGTATAAAATCAAATGTATGGATCTATATGAGATGGTCATGTATGCAGCTAACATCTCAAAACACAAGTACTCGATCGGAGAAATGATGAAAAGAGACCACTTAGCGAAGAAATGGTGACGCTCCCGACTCTCATTCAAAAGATAAAGAGATCATTGTTATTATACCAAAATCACTCCAAATTCACAAAATGCAGAATGAAATGCAAGATGAGATGCAAAATGAGATGCAATCCTAAACCTAGTCACTGGACTTTGAAAAGCTTAATTTTCATCATTGAGCGTTTTACAATTATAGTAGGTAGAATAGAGTTTATTTCTTTTCATGTGCAATATTAATTATCTTGTCCGCAATGACCCTTTTTTTGTTCATATCCTTGGACAAATTATTCATGGACCCGAATTGCACAATAAATAAATGCCCTCAAAATAGACAAAGAAATGATGGGAACCTCCCTGTAGTATTCAAATAAGCAGAGTCTAGGTATGTGAGGTGGTTCCACCTTGATGTGAAGGCTCTTATCGTAGACACCCAACTAATTTAGATGTTTCCAGATCATTGGGATCATTCCTACAAGCAGCAAACAAGAAAATATTATGCCCCCAATTCTTGCTCCTCTTAGTCACAATAGACTTCCTCGAGTTACTCAAAGGGATAATAATAAAAAACCAATATAAAAGACAACACACAAAGAAAATTTCATGCATATCTCAAACATTTTAGTGATTGTTTTTAGTAATGTTTTGCTTGTTAACTCAGTGATAAAACTCTTCAGTAGTCAGGAGACAGGTAACTGACTCGGAGTGGACGACCACATTTCACTGACGTAAGGTTGACTTGGTTGATACTACTTAGGACATGTAATGTGCTTTGTTGATTACCTAAGACTAGGACATTGATCAATTTCAAGCCATGAAGGTTCCAACGAACTAGGATGTCACAAAAGTGACTGAAATATGTTCAAGCGAAAGCAAATATGTAGGAAAGCGAGAATGCCAACATTGCATTGATAGATGGAGCACTCGAGTACAAGAGGCACTTGTTTACCAAGTTTTCACCTGCTTGGCAGAGATTCATTTTTATTTTTTTTCACCAAGGTGCCTTTTTACCAGGTTTTCACCAGGGCATTTTTCTCTCTTTTTTCTTCTTTTCTTTTTTTTGCTTTTTTTTTTTTGAATTTCTTCGAGACTTTTTCTGATTTTTATGATTTCTTCAGGACATTTTTTGATTTTTAGGATTTTTTTAGGACTTTTTTTGATATTTAGGATTTTTTATTTTTCAGGACATTTTCTGCTGTAAAAGCTGTTGGAGCAGAGAATATTTAGGTGAAGAATTTCTTCAGATGGATGGTGTTAATCGGTTCATTGAGCTTTTCTCCTTTTGATGTTGAAAGTTGATAAGCACTAGAGCCAAAAGTTGCAGTAACGATATAGGGACCCAGCCAGTTGGGTTCAAACTTTCCTTTGTTATCTTGAAACTATTGATTTTTAGTATTCTCTCTTAGAACTAAGTCACCAACCTAAAATTCTCGATGTCGAACTTTCTTGTTATATCCTCTGGACATTCTCTTTTGATACACTCTGAGATGATCAAACACCACTTGCCAACGCTCATCCAACAATTCGAGCTCTTGCAATCTAGATATTCTATAGTCTTCATCAGTAACAAGACCTTGCAAGGAAACTCTTAGAGATGGTATTTCTACTTCAATAGGTAATACTGCTTCGGACCCATACACCAAAGAAAAAGGTGTAGCCCCAGTAGGTGTTTTGATACTTGTTCTATAAGCCCATAGTGCAGGATTGAGCTGCAGATGTCAATCCTTCCTTGATTTGTTCATTGTTCTATGCAAGATAGTCAGTAGGTTTTTGTTAGATGCCTCTGCTTGTCCATTACCTTGAGGGTAATATACTGAGGACCAGTGTTGTTTGATTTTAAACTTATCATAGAGTTCATCTAGATCTTTGTTCTTAAACTGTCCTCCATTGTCTGTTATAGTTGATGAAGGTATACCATATTTGCAGATGATATAGTTAAGAATAAATAGAGCTACTTGTTTTCTGGTTTCCTTGATGAGTGGAACCGCTTCTACCCACTTAGTGAAGTACTCAGTGGTAGTGATAATAAATTTATGTCCATTAGATGATGTAGGATATATTTGGCCTATCAGATCGAATGCCCACTGTTGGAAGGGCCAGTGTGTCACAAAGGGTATGAGATCCCTTTCCGGAGCATGTATAAGGTGCCCATGCAACTGACACTTTTCACAGGTTTCAGCAAATTTTATGGCTTCCTTCTCCATGTCTGGCCGGTAGTAGCCAACCCTTAGTAGTTTGCATGCTAAAGTTAGACCATTCGAATGAGATCCGCAAACACTTTCATGAACTTTAGATAATGCACGTTGGGACTCCTTAGTTCCTTAGTTTCTAGACATCTAAGAAAAGTATTATCTAAACCTCACCTGAATAGGTCATTAGCAATGATGACATACCATGATGCATTTCAGATTAGGTTCCTTTTTTCATTTTGGGAAAGATTAGCAGTGATGACTTGGTCACGTAGGTAAGAGAAAATGTGGCTATAACAAGATGAGTTATGTCCAATAATAGAACAGACTACCTGGGACTCGGGAGAATCATAGGCAGGGTAATGTAACTCTTCCACCAGGAATTCAAAGTGAAAATTAGACTCCTATAGCTTGGTATAGATGCCAAAGTGGCCATTGCATCTGCTGCTCTATTTGCTATTTTGGGGATCTGCTAAAATGATACAGAGGTAAAATATTTCTTGAGGTCATCCACCATCCTCTTGTAAGGCATCAATTTCTCATCTCTCATTTGATATAGGTCATTGATCTAGTTGATAATGAGTTGAGAATCTCCATAGATGTGTAATTCCATGATCTTCCACTCGATGGCCAGATTGATCCCATTTACCAAAGCTTCATATTCTGCAATGTTGTTTGTGCAAGGGAAGAGAAGTTTGTAAGCTTTTGGAATTGAGTATTTTTGGGGAGTAATAAATAGTATCCCAGCACCAGAACCATGTTGAGTGAAAGACCCATCAAAGAACATCTTCCATGATTGTTCAGTAAGGTGCATGATTGATTCATCTAGGAATTCTATATATAGAGGTTGATCATCTTCCAGTGGAGCTTTGGCAAGTTGGTCTACAATAACCTATCCTTTGATGGTTGTACGTTCCACATATTAAATGTCAAATTCCATAAGGACCATGACCCATTTGGCCAGTCTTCCTGTAAGTGTTTCTTTACTGAGAAGATACTTGAGTGGATCAATCTTGGCTACTAGCTTAATAGGGTGTGACAACATATAATGCCTTAATTTTTGTGATGCAAAGACTAAAGCTAAGCATGCTTTCTCTATTATAGTATAATTCATTTCATATGACACCAATGTTCTGTTGATGTAATAGATAGCTCGTTCCTTTTTATTGTCATCTTGTTGTGCCAGAAGTGCCCCCAGTGAAGTATCCATAGCTGATATGTACAAGATTAGTGGCTTACCTTGAATTGGTGGCATTAATATGGGTGGATTAGAAAGATATTTTTTTATTTTTTGTAAATGCCATTCACAATCTTCATCCTAGTTGTATTGAATCCCTTTCTTAATACCTTCGTGAAGGGTTGAGCTTTGTCAGCTAGCTGAGATATAGAATGCCTTATGGACTGAAGATAGCCTTGTAGACTTCTCATCTGACTGATATTCTTTGGTGGAGGCATTTCCATTATAGCTTGGACCTTTTTAGGGTCAGCCTCAATTCCTTTTCTGGATATTATGTACCCAAGCAATTTTCTTGATGTTACCCCAAATGCACATTTCTTTCGATTTAAGTGGAGCTTGAATCTTTCCATTCGATCTAATATGAGGCCTAGCTCTTGAATGTGTGTAGATCTCTTCATAGTCTTTACCAGGGTGTCATCAACATAATCTTCCATGTTTTTATGCATCATATAATGGAAAATAGTGGTTACTGCTCTTTGGTAAGTTGCTCCTGCATTCTTTAGACCAAACGGCATATTCTTCCAATAGAAGGTTCCCCATGCACATGTGAAAGTTGTCTTCTCTTGATCTTGAGGTGCTATCTTGATCTGATTGTAACCAGAGAATCCATCCATTAATGAATACATCTCATATCCAACAGTCATATCTACTATCATGTCAATGTTGGGCAATGGAAAATCATCTTTTGGAAATGCCTTGTTGAGATCCTTGAAATTTATGCAAACTCTAATAGATTTGTCTGCTTTTGATATAGGTACTATGTTGGATATCCATTCTACATAGTCTATAGCTCTGATAAATCCATCTTTTAGCAATTTCTCTAGTTCAGCCTTGAATAGTAGTGCCACATGAGGATGCATCTTTTGGAGTTTTTGTTTGACTGGTTTAACTCCTGGCATAATAGAGAGATGATGCATGATGAGATCAGGATCTAGTCCTGGAATATCTAAGTATGTCCATGCAAAGTTGATCTTCTTTTCTAAAAATAGATTGCTGAAATCTTTTAACTCTTCTGCTGACAGTGATTGAGCTAAATGAATGATATGCGGTATCTCTTGACTCCCAATGTTCACTGGTTGAGTTGGCTTGATCAATATGGAAGATCTCTCTTGGAAGTGACTCGAAAGTATATCAAGTATCTCACCTTCAGGTGCCTCAAAGAGGTTTTCACCTTTAGGTTCATCCTTTATTTTCTCTTTTTTAGAGTTTGACACTACCACAATGTGGTTTTCGCCATCAGATCTTTTATTCTTATTTTTCTTGTTTTTGTGACTAAGATACTTGATATCCACTTCAGTCATGTTTTCATTTTGTTCGCTAGTGGAAGAGTACATGGGTTCAACTGCATTAAGATAGTAGGCTAGTGTATAGTCATTGGCAAAAGTAGGTACATTCAAGGGTTGGTTATAAAGGGTGTAATCAATCAGTTCTGGATGCATTAAGGATAAGGTTGGAATAGGCTCAAGGGAGTTCATGGTACTATCATCATTGTTTCGGACCGACTAGTCAAGTTCCAGAAGACTACCTTGCGTATGTGTCTCGAGACCAGGAAGAGTTACGACATGATTATCGTCATTCATGTTATTATTTATTGGACCTAATTCAACCGACCTACTTCTAGCATTGTCACCTACTTTAGACTAGGCTACATACTATGGTATAACAGTAGATAGTATCTCATCATTCATGACAGAGTAGTCATAATGCATTGTTGAATAGTTGTTGTCATAGATAGAGCTCCAGTTTGAGTCATCAGAGTCATAGGATGGATTTGATGACTCATCTTCAAGTGGCTTAGTAAAGGTATATATAGTATCAACACCCACATCCTTGATGCTGCAAGTTTCTTTGTGATTTGGTTCATTGATTGCTTCCATTTGACACACTTGTGGACATGACTTTGATAGTTCTGTTAATCCCTGTCGTCTGTTCCATTCATCTTCTTCTGGACTGATGATTGGTTCTTTTTCTGTAGCTTCTAGTTCTTCTTGTGTAGTTCCTTACCTAATTTGTCCCATCTCATTAGGAGAGTTGGTAGGTGAAGGAATTTCTTGTGTCTTTTCTTTCTTCAGCTATTGTTCATAGTCTTCTTGTCTTTTTAGTCTGATTTCTTCTATTTCCTTTTGCATTCTTAGGCGTATCAGCTCTTGTGCGTCATTTGTAATAAATCTGGATTCTTTAGTGGTTTCTATAGTAGATGTATTTGAGAGATGGTCAGGACCCCATTCATACTCATTTGAATCAGTTTCTGAATCATTTACTTATTGTCTGCCAGTATATATGACCGGAATGTTCAGTTGTGCAAACAATTCTCTGATTCTGTATACTTCATCTCTCATCTTCTAGGACTTCTACTTCCTATGGTATTATATCTGATATAACTGAAACTTGATTACCATCTATTTCCTCTCTCTAGGTGGGCAATTCTTTTTGTTCACCGTCACATTCCTCCTAAGTTTGTTGAGTATCAATTTCTTGCATTGTTAAAGGTAGTACCTTTTTCTTCCATTTACATTGATGGTGAGATGTGTGCTTCTGATTTGATGACTTTCTTGGATCATATCTTAGTCCAGCTTTATCATTGGTAGACTTAGTTTGTAATTGAATAGGTTCAACAATACCTTTTTGACATTTACCAAGAGGACCAGTACCTGAATATCCCATGCGTTGAAGCATCTTATAGCCTGGACCATATTGTGTTGGAGAAATCTCACAATGTCATATTTATTTATCTGAACTGTCTTCTTTGAAGAGTGATTTAAGGACATCATCCCCTTCTATTTCACCTATAAGAGAAGTAGAGGACTGTATAAAGGTGCCATCATAAATGAATTTTGGAGTTGAAGTTTGTGGCCTCATACCCTCTGATGGTTTTCCCGACTGTCTTGGTGATGGAGGAAGAGATGTTAGTGAAAGTATAGGCTCTATCTTGTAACCATCCATGCTAGTGTTTATGATTCTTAGTTTCTTTTCCAAATCTTTCAGCAAAGATTCCAAACTTTTAGCTGCAGAAGCTACTCTATTATTAGGAACAAAAGCATTAGCACCCTATGTTAATGCATTGCAGGTATAGCTTGTATCGGCCGAAATACTGACTTCTATTCCATTATAGGGAAATTTCAGGCATTGATGATACATAGATGGTACTACTTTCATTTCAAGAATCCATGGCCTACCCAGTAAGATTTTGTATGAAAGATGAAGGTCCAGGACTTGAAAAATGACATCTCTTTCCATAGGTTCTACTCTAATTGGTAATGATACCAGTCCCTTAGAAGTTCTTTCCTCTTCATCATAAGCCTTGATTGTTATCTTCTTTGTTGGATCAATGACATTCTCAAAAAATCCCAGCTATGTTAATAGATTGTAGGTACAAATATTCAACCTAGTACCTCCATCTATCAAAACACATTTAACGCGGTGTTTATGAATCATGGCTTCAATGTGTAATGGCTGGTTATGTGGGTGACTCAATGAATTATCATCTTCTTCAAAGAATGTGAGATAATGGGGTGAGGTCAGGTGACCTACCATAGATTGAAACTGATCTACATCCAAATCTTTAGGGACACTGGTGGTAAGTAGAGCCTTGTCCAGGACCTCTTTATGAGCAGAAGAGATCTTAAGCAGTTCTAAAATGGAGATTTGAGCATTGGTTCTCTTCAATTGTTTGAAAATACTATAACCAGGAGAAGACGATGAAGCTAGTTGTTTCGATTTAGCCATGATTGTGTTTGTTTGTCTATTTTGCAGTTTTGATGTCATTTGATCAAAAGTTGGGGGACTAGCTCCTAGGAGAGAAATCTTCCTTTGAGCGTGAGTCATAGCATTAGCAGATTGTGCTTGATTTTGGTGGTCTAGGACTATGATCACATTGCAATATTTAGCTTGAGCAGATTCAATCATGTTGATCACATTATCATTGTTAGTGTAAGTATAATTGACTCTAGCTCCTCCCTTGGATTTTGAGGAATCTCCTTGTTCATAAGTGGGTAAGGGATCTTTAAAGGCCTTATGATCAGCATTAGTTGCGTGATTTCCAACAATGATCTTGCCTGCATCAATGAGATCTTGGATTTCATGTCATATTTTCATGCAGTGGTTTATGTTATGTCCCTTGTTCCGATGGTAGTCATAGTATTTGTTTTCTCTCCACCATTTGGGTCTAATTTCTAGGTCATATGGTCTAGAATTGTTTGGTAATGTTATCAGATTATTTGCCAATAATGTTTTAAAAGTCAATTCATATGACTCATCTAGAGGAGTAAACTCACGCTTAGGCTTTGAGACCCAAGGTTTGTCTTTAAACCATTCTCTTATTTTCTTTGGGGGATTCTCTGTTGTAGTTTTAGCTGCCTTGAGTGCTTGCGTGTCATTGGCCAAGTTAAATATTGTGGATTTTGTTTTTGCTTGGACAGTATCTACCACTCCATCATTAATGACATTCTTGTTGCTATCTTTGCCATATTTCCAGTATTTACTCTTCTCTTTAGAGCTAGAACCTTGCGATGTTTCTTTCCAAAGTGATATGTCTCCCTTTTTGATAAGCACGTCTTCCATTCTAAGGACGTTATCTACCATTTTATTGAATGAAGGGTGTACTTACATTTGGACACTATATTTCAATTCATGGGCTAAGTTGTTGACAAAGATATCCATTTTCTCAAGATCTGGGATGGTCCGTGAATATCTAGAGAACATCTTTCTCCATCGTTGGAGGAAAGTGAGAAAGGGTTCTCCTATCTTTTGTCTGGTATTGCAAAGCTCTATCATAGTGACTGGGTGACGAATGTTGTATGAGTATTGTTGTAAAAATAGTTGGATTAGTTCTTCAAACGTTTTTATTCCTTTAGGTAGGCTTGCGAACCATTCCATTGCTTGACCCCCTAAACTCCTTGGGAAAAGGTGCATGAGGTACATTTGATCATGCATAAACTTCATACAAGCGACACAAAACTCTTTGACATGAACTTGAGGATCTGAGGTACCATCATATTTATCAAATTTTGGGATCTCAACTCGTGAAGGAAATGGAGACATGTAAAGGTTTATGTCAAATGGGAATGGGCATATTGTGTCTAGAGAATATTGTTTTGGTGTTTTATCTTTGTTTTCTATTCTTGTGACTGCAGTTTGTAATGCTTGCATATGTTTGCTCATTTTTCCCCATGGTGTCTCTTCCTCTTTAGCAATGAGGGCCTCCACATTATAACCAATAGGGAGTTTGGCACCTTGTTTTGCTAATTCTAGGAAATAGTCTTCTTTTTCCCTAGCCATGATGACCTTCATCATTTTCCGGAATTCTTTATTATTCTGACATCTATGTACTTCATCTTCAGAAGGTTTAGGAAGCTCAGATTCAATTGATGAATTGCTGTCAGTGGCATGATTGTTGAAGTCATCGTGAGTGTTTCATTTATTAGCTTCTCTTTCTTGTCTTTCCCCAAACATGGTGGGAGATAGGGGTTGACCAAAGATTGGTATGTCGTAAACTGGTATTTGTGACGAGGACGGTTTATTGTAAAAGGGGTCTTCCACCAAGAATGGATTGTCTTTTGACACAAAGGGCATTTCTTTTTCTTTGTCCTTTTTGCTGCGAGAATTTTTGGTTTGAACAAGCATTTCTAACTAATAGGACCAAGAGCAAGATGTGTTGCAGAAGTCAAGATCAAATTGTAGCTAGTAGTTCATTTAACATAGTAATTAAGAGAAGTAACTTAAGATCTGGTCTGGTTTCAGGAACGATCTATCCTGTGTAAGATGTTATCCAAGTTGACTTAGGTTTGATAAAATATTTGTTTGAACTAGCTGAGAAATGATCGACAAAATTATGCAACGCAACTGTAGAGGTACACTATCAAGGTTGTTTATGCTTATGAGGATGATAACCAGTTTTAGGCTCACTGTAGACTGTTTTGGATAGGTTTAACTATTCTGGACTAGAAAAATCAAAGACTCATACGACATAATTTCTGAGACTGTACGACAGTTCAACAAGTTCAGGACGACAACAATTCTATTTCGTACGAGTTGCTGCCTAGTACCGTACGACAAATGGGTAAGTCCCGGATGATAAATGATTCTGTTTGGTTTTGTTTCGTATGACATAGGATTTAGTTTAAATGACAGACTGTTTGGTTTCGTATGACACAAGATTGGACACAGGATGATAATTTAGTATACTTGTACGACATAGGATTTGGTGAAGGATGACAATTTAGCAAACTCGTACGACTGTTCACAGAGCAGAGACTAAAAATTCTGAGTTTTTCAATGACTGGGTATGACAACTGAGTATGATCAATTCTGAAATGGACTAATTTTTGACTAGGATAGACTAGTTTTGACACAGATATAGTTTATCACTGAGTTGTTTGATCTATTTGATTTGTTTTCTCCAGTTTCAATATTTCATTTTTTAATTCCAAGGACAAAAACACAAAAGACATGCAAGATATGTAATATTTCAAGCACAACATGCTAACCTTATGGAAGTTGTCTTAGAGAAGAAAACATTTGCTTTCTGACTTAGGTACACACCCAATAGCTAATCAGAATATGGCCTTTGAGTCTCACGCAATGGATTCTCAATGTCGTATTAGCTGACTTCAAACGCTAATGGGGGCATGATATGGCAAGTGTCTTGGGAGAGTTACTATCTCTCTTGCACAAAGATTATCAACCTTTCGAAGGTGAATCAGGTAGCTTCTATTTTATAGTTCTTAATCAGGAATTCCATTTGAAATTACCCCTTGAAGTCATGCAAGCATGATTGAGGCCTATAGCCCGACAAGGTACCAAAACAAGTTGTAGTCACGTAAACGCGATTGAGACCATGAGGCCCTACAAAATGCCCGATATGAGAGATCTCAAAGAGAAAACTCAAATAATCCCATCCTCTAAGACTTTAATCATTAGAGACCTATTTATTATAGTGAGTTGGAATGCTCAGGTCCAGTTGTACTCACTTGGGTCATTCTCACAAGGTGATTACTTTTTCCCACTATGACAGGCCCGCTAAAGGTACACAAATCTCAAAATTTAGAAAAAAACTTCGAGGGTCTAGATTTCTGATTGTCTGTAGAAGACAAAAGAATACTCTCCTACCTCTTAGATCTTTTTGAAAACATGAAAGATAGATTTGTTCATTAACCAGATAGCAATTTAAGTGCCTAAAAAAATTGAATTTAAAGAATACATGATATTTGGTTGATTTTCTTTAGGCAACCTACAAAAACAACGCATCAGTAGTCATGTTGTTTTTATTCTTTGATAGGTGTATGTTTGATTTGATAGATTCTTTGACAAGCATCCTGCAAGAAATTGGCCAGGCTGTAAAAATCTTAGGCAGACAGAAGACAATTCAGGGTCAGCGTTAGCATCATCAAAATTTAAGCAAAAATCTTGAAAGGTAATCTATTTTTAATCTATCAAAAAATAGAATCATACGACAATATTCATAAAACAAAATGACATAATAGTTTTATCATACGAGTTAGAAACCAGCATAGAACAACAAAAAGATAGCATAAGCAGTATGTTGTACGAGATAGGAATCAGCATAGAATGATAAACTATAAGAAAATCAGTATGTCATACGACTCCATATTCTGATTCATATGACAATTTAAAGGATATGATCTTGTTTCATACGATAAACTGTAGGGGTCAATATAATATCGTACGATGCAGTGAAACTGCTCGTACGATATTTCGCAAAGGCTGTACAGACGAAACCTGGAGGATTAAAAAAATGATTTTGAGGCTGAAAAAGTAGTTTTCTGCCCCACGATGGGTGCCAAAAATGTGTGTGTGAAAAGTGGACTAAGAATTTGTATCTGCAAGACACAACACTTCAATCAAGTCATTACATGCATGGTTAATCAGATATAATCAATGAATGATAAACCATAACAAATCGACCCATTTCCTTCTAAAAGATGTGAGTATAAGATTTCTCTCAGATTATTTAGCAATACCAGTGACTAGACAACATCAAGATGAAGGATTTAATCTATATGAGCATGATGAATGCTAGATGGATGCAATATTGATCTAACAAGATTTGAGCAATATTAAGCTAAATGATTTAATCAATATGAAATAATTAACATGCAATATATCAATGAGTCTAGACCAAAAACAGTATAATAACAATATATTCTCCAGCCTCCAGGATTTTTTTTTGAATGAGAGATGAGAACCTGAATTTATAGAAAATTCAGAAAGAAACCAATGGCTGAGATCGAATGATGATGAGCGGTCAAGATTTTCCAAGAGGAAGCACAATCCAGGTGAATTGATGTGATTGGATGGTTTTCTTAGTTTTAAGAGAAATTGAACTAAAATTAAGATAAAATTAGAAAAAACTGATTTATTCTCTATTTCATTCAATTTTAATATTTAATTGTTTTAATTGCTTTCTCTGAGATTATTTATCAACTTTTAATTTTCTTTTCAAGATTGTTTCCAATTAATTTCTTTTCTCAAATTTTTAATTCTTTCTTGGTCAATTAATTCCTTTTTTTGATTTATTTCCATTTTTGAAGATTTGTGCTCAATTGATTTATTTAATTAAATTCCTCTTTTTGATGATTTAATGGCAAATTGATTTATTTAATTAAATATGCAAGGATATTCAATTAAAATAAATAAGATAATTGTTTTAAAATAATTTTCTTGGAATGATTTAATTAATTAAATAAATATTTAATTAATATTGGCTGATTAATTTTTCCATGTGACATTTGATGATTAAAGAATTAATTGTGTGCTCGAGATTTATTTAATTGCCTTTGGTTAGGACCTTGGTGATATTGTTGAGATTAGGGGCTCATGGTTTAGATGACCATTTTTAGGGTATTATAAGTTTGTTATTGTGTATTTGGATGATATTTTGATTTTTCAGTAAGACAAAAGAGGAGCATTTGTTGTAGTTAAGACAAGTTTTGCAGAGGTTGAGAGAAGAAAAGCTACTGATCAATATCAAGAAGTGCACTTTCATAAAGGATGAGTTAGTCTACTTAGGATTTGTGATAGCTAAGGATGGTTTGAAAATGGACCCCAAGAAAGTGAAGGGCATTGTTGAGTGGCCTACACCAGAAAGAATTGGAGAGGTAAGATCATTTCATGGATTGGCTAGTTTTTATCGGAAGTTAATCAGAAATTTTAGTTCTGTTTGTAACCCTATGACTGAGACCATGAGGGGAGATCGGAAGGAATTCAAGTGGACCACTAGAGCAAACAAAATTTTTGAGTTGTTGAAACAGAAAGTGACTAACCAGCTTGTGTTGTCTTTGTCAGATTTCAATAAGGTATTTCAAGTGGATTGTGATGCAATTGGAACAATAATAGGAGCAGTTTGAGTCAAGAAGGGAGAGAAATAACATATTTCAGTGAGAAATTGAATGATGCTCAGAAGAGATATTAAATATATGATCAGGAATTTTATGCCATAATTCAAGCCTTGAATAAATGGAGACATTACTTGTTGCCTAAGGAGTTTGTGTTGTATATAGATCATCAATCTTTGCAATATTTGAATAGTCAGAGTAAGTTGAATCAAAGACATATGAGATGGGTAGAGTCCTTGCAGAGTTACACCTTTGTGTTGAAACATAGAAGTGGGAAATCTAACAAAGTTGTTGATACATTGAGTAAGAGAAGGAATTTGCTGATAGAGATGAGAGTGACAGTATTAGGTTTTGAGGATTTGAAGACCTTGTATGACAAAGACCCTGATTTTGCAGAACCTTGGAAAGCATATAAAGAATTGGTTATGGTTGATAGGAGAAAATGGTTGGATTAATTCATTCAGGATGGGATGTTATTCAAGGGAGTTCAGTTATGCATACCTAAAAGTTCCATGAGAAAGAACCTGATAAAAGAGAAGCATAGTGGAGGTTTAGCTAGAAATTTTGGCATTGATAAAACTGTTGCATTGGTGAGTGAGCAGTACTTTTGGCCTCAAATTCATAAGGATGTTAAGAGATATGTGTAGAGTTGTAGAGTTTGTCAAGTTGCAAAAGGTAGTAGTCAGAATGTGGGATTGTATAAACCTTTGATAGTACCGGTAAGACCTTGGGAGGATATAAGTATGGATTTTGTACTTGGTTTACCTAAGACAGCAAGAGGGAATGATTCTATATTTGTGGTAGTGGATAGATTTTCAAAGATGGCTCATTTCATACCTTGTAAGAAGACATCAGATGAATTGCATCTAGCAGACCTATTTTTCAAGGAAGTGGTAAGATTGCATGGATTACCTAAGAGCATAGTTTCAGATAGAGACACTAAGTTTGTTGGCTATTTTTGGAGAACACTTTGGAAGAAGTTGAAGACAGATTTGAAGTTCATTTCTACTTTTCATCCACAGACTGATGGATAGACAGAAGTAGTTAACCAAAGTTTGGGTTGAGATGTTTAGTGGGAGATAAAACCGGAAGTTGGGATTTGATCCTTGCACAAGCAGAGTTTGCCTATAACAATTCAGTGAATAGAATTACTGGAAAAACACCTTTAGAGATTGTTACTGGAGTGCATCCTAAAGGAATAGCAGAATTAAGAGACATTAGTAGTGAAGACCAGAAGAGTTCAGAAGTAGAAGAATTTGCAGATCACATGGTAGCATTGCATATTCAAGTTAGACAACATTTGGAAGACATGAATAGAAAATGCAAGGAGAAGGCAGATGAGAAGAGGAGACATAAGAAATTTGAAGTTGGCAATGAAGTGATGGTCTATTTGAGAAAAGAGAGATTACTAGTTGGAACTTATAATAAGTTGCAGATGAAGAAGTTTGGACCCTGTAAGATCTTGAGAAAGTTCAGTTCTTGAAATGCATATGAAGTGGAGCTACGAAATAGTCTAAGTATTTCACTTATATTCAACATCACAGAGCTTCATGAGTACCATGAACCATAATTCAGTGAGGATAACATTGCATACTTGGAGAAACAATTTCCCCGAAAGGAACTAGATCATATTGAAGAGATTTTAGACATTAGGATTGGGCGTAGTAATTGAAGAAGTCAGTATAGAGAATATCTTGTGAAGTGGAAGAATAGACCAGTGGAAGATTCATCCTGGATTTCTTAGGCAGAGGTAGACTACCTTGGTTTCCCTCTGACCCCAACAAAGTGAGAGTCTCACTTTTTCATTAATCCTAGATGTCTGATGCAGGAGCATCCCCGGTTCACAACAATCTTGCATCAACCAAAAACATTTTCTTTTATGTTTTGTTTTCTATTTGTAGTTTCAATTTTCCTTTCTATGTGTCCCAATTTTAGCTCACCGGTTCTCGTGAAATTGGATTCTACTTGAAGACTTGATCATCCTACTTTCTTTCTACTACATCACATTTGGAGCACTCTCTGACAAGATATCGCTATCGGTTTCCTTGACAGTTTCATGTTACTGATTGTTTCATTATTACCGGTTGCCTGAGACCTATTCTAATGATCTATCGGAACCCATTTTGAAGCTTGCAAAGCCTTGGGCATTGATATCAATGTTGCTTGGTGTGTGGCTGACCTTCTGCTTTTCATCCTTTGGATTTTCTAGAGGAATCTCTTGGTGGAGGCCGACCTTATTCATTTTGCACGTTAGGTCTTGTTCTTTGGGTTTTGATCCTTTTGGGCTAATAGGATCCCTTGGATCGATATATATATATATATTTTTAATCATGATTTAGAATGAAAGAAATTCAGAAATCAAGAGTATCAAATAGATAGATTGTGCCTAGAAGATAGCTCTTTCTCTTTAAGGTCCCGATGTGGCCTATTCTACCAGGCCTGTGTGTCGGTATGTTGTAACCCGATTGTTATCGGTTGGATGTAATTAACTTTCATACAATAAAAACTATCTGTTATGCATTTCCTCCATCATATTTGTGTGTTTTCGTTGTGTTTACTCTTGCTGACCGGTTTGGACTGATCTCCTTGAGGTCCCTCCTCACTGGTGACTTCTTCACTTGGTATAGTGAAACACATTCTTGGGATGGAAATTAGAAGAGATAGAGTGAACATAAAGCTATGGATAGGCTAGAGTAAGTATGTGAATTCAGTATTACAAAGGTTCAACATGTAGCATTGTAGACCATTATGTCTACCCTTGACAGTTGGAACGAAACTCTTTGTTTTAGATTGTCCTTCATCTGCATTGGAGATTGAAGACATGAACAAAGTACATTACCAGAATGTAGTTGGATGTTGATGTATGTTATGGTCTATACTAGACTAGAAATTGCCCAAGCAGTGGGAGTTTTTTCTTGATATATGTCTAATCCTAGTAGAGTTCATTGGGATGCAGTCAAAAGAGTCTTGACATATTTGAAGGGTACCTTAGAGTATTCTTTGTGTTATCATTGTAATTTGGTTGGAGACATGAATTCCCTTGATATTCATGGTTATATGGATTTAGACTAGACAAATGATATTGATAACAGAAGATCCACCAGTGCTTATGTGTTTACTTTATTTGATGGTGCAATTAGTTGGATGAGTAAGGGAAAGGTTCTGGTTGCTTTGTCCACTATAGAAGTAGAGTATATGGAAGCTACTCATGCTTGTAAAGAAGTCATTTGGCTTAAAATATTGTGTTCAAATCTTGGACTAAAACAAGGTGCAATGACAGTTTATTGTGACAGTCAAAGTGTTATCTGCCTAGCTAAGAACCCGAACTTTCATGCCCGGACCAAGCACATTGATGTTTAGTATCATATTGTCAGAGATATGGTCGAAGATGGCAGGGTGAAGCTGGTTAAGGTGGATACTTTGATGAATGTTGTAGATTCTTTAACTAAGGCTATGAGAATAGAGAAGTTCGGATGGTGTTCAGAGTCTTTGGGCCTCATGACCCCTAGAAATTAATTTAATGTGTTGATACTCCTTTTACTCTTGCAAGGTGTTTGACAAGTAGGAGAATGTTGGGAAAATGGTGTCTCAACCTTGCATTTATATGAGGTTTCTATTTATAGTAAGTTTTTGTTTGAGTACAAAATGGTGCAAAGTTATAGCCAAAGCTTATGGTTGGCTAGATAAGCATGGCGGTAAATTTTTGTTGCAAGATCATAAATAGTTTTGAAGATATTAAAGTTTATGTTTTTGGAGGGTGTAATGAAAGATTTAAATTTAATTTTAATTATTTTAGAGGCTTTGAAATACCTTGAATAGTGGGCATAAATGGTGTAGCTATTTACAAGGTGATAGAACACTTCATGAGCTTTCTAAATCTTCAAACACTTTGTCAATCAGACACACGGTTCACAAGTTATGGCCTCCGGAAGTTTGGACTCCTTAAATAGGAAATATAAAATACATTGGACACATAAATGAGCTGTAAAAAGGAGGAAAATGTGTAAAACACACATCATAGAGCATCTATAATGGACATAATGTCAACTCTTCTGTAATACCGTTTGTTGGTTTCTTGTATTATATTTCCTATATATGAGGTGTGTGAGATAGAGGTTGTGTGTAAGAGTCTTATGGCGATTGAGTTACCTCTGAGTCTTTGATTAGTGTTACTCATGTGAAGAGATTGCTCTACAAGTATATTATAATTTGTTATTGATTGTTGAATAATATATTGAGTTGCTTTTGGAGTATGGGGTTTTTCTCCCAAAAAGGTTTTCCCCACATAAATCACTGTGTTGTTGTGTTGTGATATGCATGATATTATGTTGGTTTTGTTGAGTTTATGTAACTATTGTAATGATCTGTAAAAAAATTGTGTTACCCTCCTCTCAATATTAGTGTACGAAGTTGTTCTACTACTTAATTTCCTTACAAGTGGTATTAGAGCATGATCACATTTGGTTTCATTTGTGGGTAGTTGGCTTTTTTGAATTAATCCATATTTGAGTGGGAGTTTCTGCAGAAGACACTTTTTGATCTTGATGCAAGAAAATTCAAATGGCAAGCTCATCAAAGAGAATAGAGGTGGACAAATTTAATGGAAGTAATTTTGAGATATGGAAGCTAAAGATGGAAGATATGCTAATAGATCAATATCTATAGGATATTGTTGATGTGAATGTCTCAAGACCTGCAGATCCTACTACGACTGCTCAGTATGATGTTATGGCCTAAAAAGCTAAGGGTCTAATCAGATTGTGCCTAGAAAACTCTGTTCTGATCAATGTCCATGAAGAGAACACTGCAAAGAAGTTATTGACTAAGCTTGGTGAGATGTATCAAGCCAAATCTTTATTAAATCAGATTTTTTTGAGGAAGAAATTATATTCCTTGAAGATGGAAAAGGATGGTCGAATTGCACACCACCTAGAAGAATTTAATATATTGGTGGCTCAATTGGTTTCTATTGGTTTTAAGATAGACAAAGAGGAGAAATGTTAGATCTTTCTTTGTTCTTTGCCTAATTTGTGGGATTCTCTTGTTATGGCTATTGGTAGTACTTATGTTGTTTTGAAATCTGAAGATGTGATGGGTGCCCTACTTGGTGAAGAGATGTGGAGGATGGTATCCATCAATTTGAAACAATCCCTAACTATTCATGGAAGACCTACGGAAAAAGAAAAAAACAATGAGAAGCGTAATAAGTCAAAATCCAGAGGGAGATCAAAATCTCTTGGAAAGTCCAAAGTCATTTGCTAGAACTATGGTAATTTAGGTCACATCTGTAAGGACTACAAAGAAGAAAAGAAGAAGAAAAAGAAGAAGTTTGATTCTAATTTTGAGTTTGAGAAGGAAGATGGTGATGCATTCATTGTAGCTTTGGCTAATCATGCAGGTAATAAAGCATGGTTAATTGACTCAAGTGCATCTTTCATATGACTCCCAATAAAAATTTATTTTCTGAAAGTAAATAATTTAATGGAGGTAAGGTGTGCTTAGGGTGATTATTCATATTTAGACATTGTTGATCAATGCAAAGTTAGAATCAGGTTTCCTGATGGTAGAATAAAAAGGATTAGCAGTGTATTGCATATCCTTGATTTAAAACGAAATTTATTATACATGAGAAAATTGATAGATGCGGGTGTGGGGGTACTCTTTTCTTATGCAGGATGTAAGATGATTAAGCGTTCTATGGTAATTGCTAGAGGTGTTAGGTTTGACGCTTTGTATAAGCTAGAGGCACACAATGTTGAGTGTAATAGAACTTCTGTAAACAGTAAATCTATGGATACTGTGTCGAAAGATTTGAGGGTTTCACCTTTAGCAAATGGACATGGCTTTTCAGTACCTAAGCATGTTCTTTCTTCTGAAGAAAAGTTACCCGCAGATAAGACTATGTTATGGCACTAGAGGCTTGGCCACATTGGAGAAATGGGTCTAATGACCTTGAAAAATAAAAAACTTGCTGAAAGTTAGAATGATTGTAATCTTGACTTTGATTTATGTGACCATTTCATTTATGGAAAATAAAACAACATTCAGTTTTACTTGAGTTCTCATAAATCTTGTAGTGTTTTGAATCTTATTCATTCTGATGTGTTTGGTCTTGTGGATAATCCTTCGATTGGAAAATTAAAATATTATGTCTTATTTATTGTTGACTTTAGTAGAAGGACATAGGTATACTTTCTAAATAGTAAATCTGAAGTTTTCAGTCATTTTAATGAATTTAAAGCAATAGTTGAGTTACACACTGGAAAGAAAACTAAATGTTTGAGGACTGATAATGGCGGTGAATTTTTCTCTAATGATTTTGATAGATTTTGTAAAAACTATGTCATTAACAGATAGAAGACAACTCCATATTATCCACATCATAATAGAGTTATAGAAAGAATGAACATGACACTAATGGAGAAGGCTACAAGTATGTTGAGTGGTTTTGGTCTAGAACAAAATTTTTGGGTTGAAGCTATTGGCACTACTTGCTATTTGATTAACAAGTCACCTACATCAACTCTTGTTGATAAAATGCCTACAGAAGCATGGTCAGGTCACAAGCCTTCATTGAGACATATTAAAGTTATTGGTTGTGAGGCATATGCAGAAGCAAACAAAATTGGAGAACAAGGTTGTGATATGTATCTTCATTGGTCACAATTAAGGTGTGAAAGGATACAAATTTTGGGACCCTGTTGCACAAAAAGTAATTTATAGTAGAAGTGTTATTTATAGAGAAATTAAGTATCCTTCTATTACATTGAAGCCAAAACAAACTAAACATGAAGATGTGATTTAATTCCCTTGTACGCTTGAAAGAGTTGAATTGAGACCACTTGATAGGCAAGAAGCTGAGGAGAGCTCATCTAGCTTTGAATCTTCAGAAGATGAAGAATCTCCAACTCAGCTTGTTCAAAGGTCTAAAAGACATAGACAACCACCTCAAAGGTATTCACCTAATAATTGGAGATGTATTTTTTCTTTGAATACTAATGTGGATGAACCTAGATCTATAGAAGAGGAATTAGGTAAGAATGATGCAAAATCATGAAAAATTGATATGGAAGAAGAAATGGCATCTTTGAAAAAGAATGATACATGGGATCTTGCACCATTGCCTCAAGGACGTAAGCCTATTGATTGTAAATGGGTGTTCAAGAAAAAAAATGGTTCAAATGGAAGCAATGAGAAGTATAAAAAAAGGTTGGTTGTGAAAGTCTACTCTCAGGTTGAGGGTGTTGATTATGGTGAGATATTTTCTCATGTTGCAAAAATGGTATCCATTATATTTTCACATTCTATTATTGATGCTTATAATTTAGAGATTGAGCAAATGGATGTGAAAACTACTTTCCTTAATGGTGATTTGGAGGAGGATATTTATAAGAAACAACCACAACACTATGTGGTAAAACATAAAAGTAATTTCGTCTGTAAATTGAAGAAATATTTGTATGGCCTCAAACAAAGTCCTGCGAAGTGGTACCAAAAATTTTATACATATGTGTTGAGTTTGGGATTTGATCATTCTAAATCAGATCATTGTGTTTATTATAAATTTGATGGTGATAATTTCCTATGCATTGCATTATGTGCTGGTGATATGTTATGTTGGCAAATGCACACTCCAATGAGACATTGTAGGTGATTGAAGGTTTTGTCATTGATGGCAACCTTACAATCCTATGACACTGGCAAGGCAATCCACCGGCACCAGCAAAGTTAGATTCTACACTAGCACACTGACCATCGACATCGATAGTAAAAGGAAGTATAACAGCACAGAAGCCGATAGGAATTTTATTGTTAATATATTTTGTTTATTATTGTAAAATCACTGTAAGCCAACTTGGCAAGTTGTAAAATGACTCTTATATAAGAGAGATCATTGTAGAACATTTTGTAATAGAGAGAGGAATGTAATCAGGTGAAATAAGGTAGACCTATTATGCGAATTATAGGTTAAGGGTTTATCTAAGAAGCAGAGCAGAAACTGGTATTGGATCTAGCATTATAGATGCTATTTTGAAGCAGTACAAGACACTGGATTTATATAATCCATTTTGTAAGTCAGTGAGACTTCCCATTTTGTAATTGAGCAGTGAGCTCTAAGCACTTGGCCTTCCTGCATGTGTAGGCCCCTCTTGTAGTAGTAATATTCTCTTATTGGCTAGTAAGTGAATATTGTGGGTCACAAATCCCACTGAGGTTTTTCCCACACCGGGTTTCCTCATTAAAATATTGTGTTATGGTGTGTTTTCATGTGGTTACTTTTGTCTCTGTTTATTGCATTACTTTTTATTTACCAATACATAGTATTAATATGCTCTACATGTTTTAAGTTAAGAAAATCTTACAAACGGTTAGATACTGATTCACCCCCCCCCCCCTCTTAGTATCTGTGGGAATCCTAACAATTGGTATCAAAGGCTGGTCCTCTATTTTTAGAAGCCTAACAGCTTGAGGAAGATCTTGACACTGGTAGAGATGGAAAACTTGATGAAGAAACTTGAAGGAGCTCTCTCAGACTATGATGCAAAAAAATTGAAAAATATCAAACTTGAAGATGATCTAAAGGCTGCTCAGGATGTCATTCAAGCACTTCAAGAAAATCTTACTATTTCAAGAAACAAGAGAAGAGAACTTTGTGAAAAGATGCAAAATGAGAATGATGAAAAGGAAACTCTTAGTGATCTAATGAATAAACTAAAACAAGAAAACATGACAACAAAGAATGAGATGCAGGATATGACTATGAGATTTTGTAAAGAAATTGAAGATAGAAAGAAGAATGAAGAAGACTTGACTAGAAGACTGAATGATGATGCAAATGAAAACACAAGACTTAGTTATGAAAATGATATGTTGAAGATAGATCTGATGCATGCATAGAATGACTCAAATGAACTCATGAGACAAAAAGGTATCTTGGAAGGAGAACTAGTTGCTACAAATCAACATAAAGAGAAATTCAAGAAAAGATCAGAAGAACTTGGCGACTTGTTGAAGAATCAGAAACCTAATGGTAACACTAATGGTCTTGGCTTTGAAACTGGTGAAAGCTCTAGTACTACAAACACATAGGATCATAGCAAACTGGTAAGACAACCTACTGCTTATAAATTCAATGGTAAATGCTTTAACTATAACAAGTATGGTCATAGAGAAAATCAATGTAGATCTAGAAATTATCAGATTACCAATGCACCCTCTAGTCAATGTTCAAAATGCAACAAAGTTGGTCATAATTCTAAGAATTGTAGAATGAATGTGAGATGTTATGTTTGTGGAAGATTTGGACATTTATCTAATCAATGCATAACACAAACCAGCATAGGTTATGGAAAGGCTATTCAGAGAAATAATGTGACTTATTATGCATGTAACAAAATTGGACATATTGTAAAATTCTGTAGAAGTAAGGCACCACCAGTAGACAACAAAGGTCCTAGTTTGAAAGGTAAAGAAAAAGTTGAAGAAGTAAAGTAGGAATTCTCAAAACAATGGATCAGGAAATTAGACCTAAATGGTGTTGGGAATACTCCTCCACCGGTAGAACCAAGCAACACTCCACCGGCAGAATAGAGTAGGACTCCACCGGCAGGAGTCTCTTCATCTAATTGAAGAAAATTCTTTTGAGGGTTTGACAATCAATGAGAAATATGCTATTATTCCCTTGGTTGATGGTAAGAAGTTCAAATTACTTCTATACCGACAGATATGTTAAGTAAGTACTTAACCAGCAATCATTAAATGTGGTAGTTGGCAAAATTGACATTATAAATTAATGTTTTTGGCTCCATTTTACTTCACCGAGCATTCAAACATTTGAAGAGCACGAAATTTCTAGAGCTAAGGCATTTTGAGCAAAGAGGCAAAGCATTTCAGCAATCAATCTTTCCAAAGGAAGAAAAAGGTATTTATCATGGCATCCTCTTCTGTACCTGAATTCATAGCAAACCCTACTGTAGTGGAAGTAATCAAGTGCCCTAGGCGCATTTTTTAGTTAGTTCCTAAGATAGCTAAAAAAGGATTATAATGTTGGTGCATTTTCCCAAATCCCCAAAGGAGTTGTTTTTGCAGAAGACCCTAGAATGTACATTCATTGCCATATAGAAGAATTAGGTGATGAGGAAATCAAGAACATGTACAAGACTGTCATATGTGATGATTTCAATAATGTGAAACCTGAACACAAAATTATTGAAACCCTAGGATTCACTGAAATTCTCTGCATTCCAGAATTCCCCAAGGAAGTGATAAGGATAGTGTTGAGCAGGGTACATGGTGAATTTTTCTGGCTGGATTCAATTCACAAAATCACTAAGGAAGCTATAAAATCTGTAACAGGGTTACCCTCCACCAGTAACAGACCTGATAAAACAAAGAAGGTCTCAAATGACCTGGTAATGAACCTAACAGGTGCAACATCTGACAAAAGGTCTTTAAGGGTGAATGATGTAACTAACATAAATGTGAGATTCATTAGCATGATTTTAGGCTACAAAATGACACATGCAAATAGACTAAATTCAGTTTCTAGTTTATGCATAAAAAGTGCTCATGATATGGTTAAAGATAATATGAAAATTGATGTATGTGAATAGTTAAAGGATGAACTTATTGACAATCTAGGAAAGATCAAGAAGGATAAGAAAGGGACATTTAGATTTGGTAACTTGTTTGTTTAATGCTACATATAACCAAACAGGTGCTCGGTATAGGTAATAAGAACCTTGGATTTGAAATACCGTAGGGAAACAACTATCTGACTTATTGAACAACATGGGTGAAAATAGAGAAAAGAATATTAATGAATACTTTCAAGCATTAAAGGCCAGAATGAACACTAGAGTAAGATTATCACAAACAATTGTAGATAAATATAAGGATGACATATGCATTGTGATTAAGAAGGATGAGATCTGGATGGAAACAATTATCCCAAGAACAATTTGGGTTACTGAAATGGGTTATGAGACAGATGATCACATCATTGAAACATATGCTAAAGCCCTTCTAGAAGCACCCAATGAACCTAAGGAAGAAGTATTTGGTAGTGCTGAAACCATTGAGAATCAAATTCAATCCAAGAAGAGAGTGAAGAAAGTAGAAGCAACATTGAGGAGAGGTTCAAGATAGGCTAAGGCTATCAAAGAAGATGTACTAAAACAAACTGGTATCACTGAAGATGAGTTATAGGCACAACAACTAGAAACTCACCTTTCACTGGTAGCAACTTCTTCAGAGAGTGACATGCCAACTGCATTTAAAAGAGTTGTAAAGAAAAGACAACCTTCACCAGTATCCACACCTTCACCTAGAAGAACCAGACAAAAACAATAGGCAGTAAGGCCCCCGGTCAAGAAGTCTAGTCCTAAGAAGAAAAAGTTAACACCAAAGAAAAGGACTCAACAAAATATTGCTCCCATTGACAAATTGCTAGATGAAATAACAGACGAAGGACAATTGAAAAACATCAACAAACTATATGACACATTATCAGTTGATGACAAGGAGAAAGTTGAAAATAGTGTAATTCTACACTTGGATATCTACAAGAAATTTTTGATGCAAATTGTAGATGAAATACCAGTTGAACTATTCAAGAGATTTGAAGCAAGAAGACAAGTTGTTGCAGATCTTGACAAGAAAATAAAAGTTGAAAAATTACTTGTTGTCTACCCAGTTAACTCTCTGAAAGAAATAGATGATCTAATTGTAGAGGCTAACTATTCAGTATTCTCTACTGCACACCGACATATTGCACTAATGGTTGGAAGAGTAAATGAGGTTACAAAAGAAACTAAAAATGCATGGGATATATTCCTTATTGAGAAGGAAAAATAGGAAGAGTATAGAAACCCTAAACCAATCAAGGTATATCAGAAAGACAAGGATAAGGGAAAAGGAAAGGTTGGTAGACCTCCAAGCATCAAAATAAGAGATAATTTATCCCCGCCACCTCTGGTTACTCCACCGGTAACAAAAACTGAAGATCAATCAGCTAATGAGAGTATGGATATATCATAGGAGGATACAAATCCTAATTTTGAGGTACTATATACAGTAAATGTTGATACTCATAAGGTCAACATTATGGTAGATAAGGACACAACCGGTAAGATAGATAAGGCTAGTGAGCCACCGGTAACTAATAACACAGATAACATAGAAGGTAAACCGACAAATGGGAAAATAGAGCAACAAGTAGAGCAACATGCTCCAACACAGGAACAGGTTAATACAGAATCAGTGCCACTAGCAACTACTGAGAAAAACAAGCCATTGCTTAAGGAAATGGAAACACAGACTGACCTACCAGAGGTCACTACAAGCAAGGATATTGCTCCCACCGGCAGAATTCAAAGTGTTGACTCTTCAACTGTAGGATTTAAATCAACAAATGTAACTGAAGTTCTTTTAGATTCCATAAAGAAAATAATAGATTGTAGTTCATAGGCATATAAAGCTATAGATGAAACAATTCCAATTTTGAAGATGATAGCTCCAAAATGCAATGTAGATAATAAGGATTTTTTGAGTCAACTTGACACTTTGTCTAAGTATATTACTGACAATACAGTGACAGTTGAACAAATAAAGGAGGAAGCATTCAAAGAGAGGTTAGCAAAGGAAAAAAAAAAATTCTTTGAGGAACAAATAAAGAAGTGTACAAGGCAGTTTGACACACTTCTACTGGAACTGTGTAGCACACTTAAGGAGTTCAAAACTTTGTACAGAGACACTTGTAAGACAAACTTTTTGATAGTTGACATAGACAAGAAAATGAGCAAGATATAGGAGGAAATTAATAAGCTAGCTGACAATTTTATTAATTCATCTTATTCATTGTCAATTGTTGAGCAAAAGATAATAGGTCTTGAGGAAGAGTTACTAAAGCTAGAAAGAGAAAAGGAGAAAATAAAAAGTAAGGCTAAGGATCTGAAATGGAGATTAAGTCCAAAGTTGGACTACCTCGCATGTTTAAGGAAAGAAATATTTGATGCATTAGTACAAGGACAGAAAACACTGGCAGAGCAAATGCAACACCTCACCGGTATAGTTCAGAGGACAAAGGCCACAATAAAAGACAGTAAAAAGTTCATTGAGAACTTGAATCTGGTTTTGGTAGAACTTTTTCATATTGTAACCAACCAGTTACAAGGTTGAGACAGGAAACCATACTCTATTGACACTTTGACAACCTTTGTCATTAATGCCAAAGGGGGAGTAGTGGTATGAGAAAATAATCAGCTAAAGACTCATCTGCTCAGGGGGAGTTCACACATTTTTAGTTCACACATTTTTGGGAACATATTTTTGGACTACACCTTCTGAATTTTTCTCATGAGTGTTGTCATCAATGCCAAAGGGGGAGATTGTTGGCAAATGCACACTCTAATGAGACATTGTAGGTGATTGAAGGTTTTGTCATTGATGGCAACCTTTCAATCCTATGACACTGGCAAGGCAATCCACTGGCACCAGCAAAGTTAGATTCTACACCGACACACAGACCACCGGCACCGGCAGTAAAAGGAAGCATATCGACACAAAAGCCAACATGAATTTTATTGTTAATATATTTTGTTTATTATTATAAAATCATTGTAAGCTGACTTGGCAAGTTGTAAAATGACTCTTATATAAGAGATATCATTGTAGAACATTTTGTAATAGAGAGAGGAATGTAATTAGGCAAAATAAGGCAGACCTATTATGCGAATTATAGGTTAAGGGTTTATGTAAGAAGCAGAGCAGAAACCGGTACTAGATCTGGCATTATAGATGCTATTTTGAAGCAGTACAAGACATTGGATTTATATAATCCATTTTGTAAGTCAATGAGACTTCCCATTTTGTATTTGAGCAGTGAGCTCTAGGCACTTGGCCTTCCTACATGTGCAGGCCCCTCTTGTAGTAGTAATATTCTCTTATTGGCTAGTAAGTGAATATTGTGGGTCACAAATCCCACCGAGGTTTTTCCCACATTGGGTTTCCTCATTAAAATATTGTGTTATGGTGTGTTTTTCATGTGGTTGCTTTTGTCTCTGTTTATTGCATTACTTTCTGTTTACCAGTACATAGTATTAATATGCTCTACATGTTTTAAGTTAAGAAAATCTTACAACCGGTTAGATACTGATTCACCCCCCCCTCTCAGTATCTGTGGGAATCCTAACATGTTATTCATTGGTAAAGGGAAAGGTATGATTTCATATTTAAATCTCAGCTTGCAACTAAATTTGAAATGAAAGATCTTAGTGCAGCAAAACACATTCTTGGGATGAAAATTAGAAAAGATAGAGTGAACAGAAAGCTATGACTATGCCAAAGTAAGTATGTCAATTCAGTATTGCAGAGGTTCAACATGGAAGATTGTAGACTATTATGTGTTCCCTTCACAGGTGGAATGAAATTATATGTTTCAGATTTTCCTACATATCCATAAGAGATGGAAGACATGATTAGGGTGCCTTACCAGAGTGCAGTTGGAAGTTTGATGTTTGTTATGGTCTGTACTAGACCAGACAATGCCCAAGCAGTGGGAGTTATTTCCAGATATATGTCTAATCTTGGTAGAGTTCATTGGGATGTAGTCAAAAGTGTCTCCATATATTTGAAGGGTACCTTAGAGTATTATTTGTGTTGTCATGGTAATTTGGTTGGAGACATGACTTCCCTTGATATTCATGGTTATGTGGATTTAGACTGGGTAGGTAATATTGATAACAAAATATCCACCAGTGCCTATGTATTTACTTTCATTAGTGATGCAATTAGTTGGATGAGTAAATGATAGGTTGTGGTTTCTTTGTCCACAATAGAAGAAAAGTATATGTTTGCTCCTCATTCTTGTAAAGAAGCCATTTGACTTAAGAGACCGTGTTCAAATATTAGAATAAAACAAGATGCAGTGACAGTTTATTGTGATAGTCAAACTGTGATTTTCCTAGCTAAGAACCTGACATTTCATGCCCGTGTTAGGAACCGAGAAGCACAACTGAGGGAGGGGGTGTGAATCAATTATAAACCAGTTGTCAATAAATTATAACCCAAATGCAAATTATTCCAACTTAAACTTAGTGCCGGTAAACCAAACTTATATGTCCGTAAAAAAGATTAACGGTTAAAGCAGTACCAGTGTAACTTAATGCATGAAACAAAAAGAGAAACAACATCCACAACACAAGACACAAAGATTTTGACGTGAAAACCCAGTAAGGGGAAAAACCATGATGGGAAACCTTACCCACAATTAGATGATACTACTACAGATAGTAAGTGTATACAAATGGGGTATGCACATGCAGAAAGGCCAATTGCCTAGAGCTCACTGCTCAATCACAAAATAGGAGTCACACTAACTACAATTGGATGATTAAATCTAATAACAATGTATTGCTTCAAAATAGCATCTGCAATGCTAGATTCAGTACCGATTTAAGCTCTGAACATGAGTGTCAAACACCTTCATAACCTTTCCTTCAACCTTCAGATAATGTCTTCATTATTCGCACAAGGATCTTCTTATTTTTTCTCTTCAATATTTGCACACTCTCATCATGATCCTGATCTTCAATAAGATCTTACAATCATATATACAAAACCTAAGACCTATACATGAGGTCAGCTCACTAAAGATATTACAATTAAATCGATTAAAAATAAGTCTTGATGCGATACAATATGTTAGCTCAATACATTTTCCACATTATTCAATCAATAAACTATTTTCAAGATGTGTCATGCTGATCTGGAATAGATATCATGTACTGGTCCATAACCTAGACCTATCTACCGGTAAAGGCAAATCTGTCAACCCGATTAGAACAATAAGCAAAACACCAAATCCAAACATCCAATCCATGTCTTCGACATAACCAAATGATCTCCAGATGATAACAAGTTATCATTGGTGTCAGTGAACAATATATTCTGTTGGTGAACATATATCGGTGACTGTGCATAAGCCACTAACCATGTCAGGACCACAATATGTCGGTTCAACAATAAACCAATATAACCATAGTGCCAAATCAACAATGTAGACCTATAAGAAGATAAGTGTTGACATCAATGACAAAACCAATGCAACACATGACAAAGTCATCCATAATACCAACAATATCCCCCTTTGGAATTGATGGAAACACTAAATGGAAAAACATCTAAGTGCCAAGAATAGAATGCCAAAAACCAATAAACCAACAATCTCCCAAAATAGATCAATACAAAGTTTGATACAAAACCAAAACCAAAATACATCTCTCCAAAGAGAATATCTCTCCCTCAAGGTATAATATTTTTCCATAGATATCTCTCCCCCTTTGACATCAAATGCCAAAGCAATTAAGAATCAAAACATAACATTCAACTAACTACTCCCCCTAAGCAATAGCTCTCCTCCATCAAATCCGGAAAAAGATTTCAATGATAGTCCCAACTGGTTTGATGCCAATCTTCATCATCTAAGTCTCTACTGGTGGGGAAATTACCCCAAGCTGCTCTCTAAGATATTCAAATGTTTCCTTAGGCAAAGGCTTTGTAAATATATCTGCAATTTTCTCTTTAGTATTCACATAAACCAATCTCACTTCATTTGCTTCAGTATTCTCTTTTAGAAAATTGTACTTAATAGAAACATGCTTTGTCTTAGAGTGAAATACCGGATTCTTTGATATATCAATTGCTGCTGAATTATCACAATAAGTGATTATTAGTTCTTTGCATTTTATCTTTCTATCCTTCAACATTTACTTGATCTATAATACCTGAGTACAATTAGTTGTTGCTGCAACATATTCTGACTGTGCTACAGATAATGATGTACAAGTTTGCTTCTTACTAATCCATGAAATCAATCTTCTTCCAAGAAAGAATGCATCGCCAGTGGTACTCTTTTTGTCATCTACAACTCTTGCCCAATTTGCATCTGTATATGCACATAAATCAAAATTTTCATCCTTAGGATACCATAAACCAAGATTTGTTGTGCCTTGTAGGTACCGAAAAATCCTTTTTACTGTTGATTTATGATTTTCTTTAAGATTGCTTTGAAATATAGATACATTGCACACTACATTCATTATATTAGGTCTAGTTTGTGTTAAATACCGTAATCCTCCAATCATATATTTGTACCTTGTGTTGTTCTAAAAAATGAGTAACCCAAGTTCACCTGCAATTTATCTATGAAATAGCCAATTTCAATCAATGAAATACTTTAGGACTTGGACAACATGACAAGGATCTAAATCCTTCTACTCTTCAGGCTCTGCAAAACCTAGGTGGGTAAACCTTTGATGCATAGAATCAGACCCATTACACACATATGATAGCATCAACATAAAGTAGATGAATCTCAAAAGGCTCAACAACAAGGAGGTTACTACAGATGGGTTAGATCTACATTGACATCTCAACTAAATTGTAGCATGAGATAGGTGGAACATTACCATAGAACAAAAAGCAAAAGATATTCTAATTTGATTTTAAAAATCTCTGTGAATCCCAGAATCTGCAAGACCAGTGCCTTATCCAAGGGCATGGAGTCATACATCAAACTGTAAATGAAAAACCTCTACTACAAATCCATCTTCATCATTAAATATTTCTGCATTAATGCCTTACATAAATGCATTACTCAGCTCATTCATAGAAATATCATATCCAAAATATGAACCCCTTTTTATTAATGTTTGCTTATAGAGTTTAAATTCTTCCTTGAAGAATACCTACAAGCAAGCATTACACTCACATACATAGCTGCTAATGACAAACTTGATCCTTCTTAAGAATCTGATTTGAATAAAATGAAAACACATCTCAGAGATAATTCTGTGTGAATTTATGCATGCCTTACATACATAGAAACTTGCAACTAGAAACACCTACAACAAGGATCATACTCCATTATTTGAAAGAAGACATTACACTGTACAGATTTAGAAGAAAACTCAAAGCCGGAAACACAAAATTCTAGAGCCCTCTCACAAAAATTCTGGAACCCTTACAAATGAGACAAAACTCAGAATATGAAGACGAGGGAAAAAACCAGATTTGCACCACAAATTGCCAAGTGTCTTCTTTCCCTAACTGAAAAATTCTTTGCATCATGCTCATGGAAACTTCTCTCAAACTATTTGATATTTGTTGAAACTGACTGCAAAAATGAACTCCTCGCTCCGAGAGATTTCCAATGACATATAATATGGCTATATTTGGGTAAAAAATACTCCTCCAATGAATTAATCTCAGATGCACCTCTGCACAACGAGTCATTTAAATTTTTGCAATTTTCACAATAGTCTAAAACTATATATTTAAATTTGATTAAATTTCATTTTTTTCTTTGTTGTGCATCCATCCATGCCATGTGTCAACTCCTGGTTCACTCGTGGATCCACCTATTTGCCACCTCACTTGCCAACTCACCTTAAGACAGACCCACCACTAGACTTTGCCCACCTTGTCGCTAATCCGCAATGGATAACCAACGAGCATCTCCCCTTTGCGGTCTAGCGACCACTGTTGGATCAAATCCTACTTGTACACTCATTAATCTCCATTTTTGCTTCAAAATAAAGGTGCCTCGAGATGCATTCTCACGAGGGTCCCACCAGTCAATGGGCTAGCTCCTCTTGCCTACCAAAGGCCACTTTCTTTTAACATTTTATATACAAGTGTTCTTGTATTTAAAGATTATTATATGTCAACCCACCACCAATGTGGGATAAAGGCTTTTGCATATTCCCCTTCTTTATTCAGGCATAGCACTTGACCTTACATCGGCCAATAGCATTTGCTTAAAGTTACATAAGCCTTTTAACTGCCACGCAACCCTCGCCATTTGCATTTGCTTTAAAAATTCTAAAACCTTATATATTCTGCGCTGGGAGAGTGGTTCTACACCTACCAAGAGCATTTTCTTGATAGTTTGTGGAGATTAAGTTCTGGAGATTTTCTAGCCTTCAGTTTATAAAGACTTATAAAAACTTACCTAACCTACAAACTAACCCCTAACATCGCAATCTCTAACATGATGGCCCCAACACCTAGTAAACTCGCTGCGGATTTTAAACAAATTCTTGTTGACAAAGTCCTCGAACAAGAATTTTTGAACATCTTTGGACTACAATCCCTGGACGAGCTTTCCCCTCTCAATTTTTGGGATATTGATGCTGAAAGTTTCTAAAGCTTTTAAAACCCCAATCTGGCGCCTAGGAAGAAATGCTTTACACATGTCAATTGCATTTGTTTGAAAATTTCTAAAGCCTTATCTCATCATGTGTGGCATGAAGAAGAAGGATTTGGCAATAAATCTGCCAATTGAATTTGCTAACAGTTTCTACGGTCTTTCCAACCAGCATAGTTAGGAGGATCATCATTCCCAGCAGGTTCATTATGGAATGCATACCACTGAATCCTTCCACCTCCAACGTCTAAAGAAACAAAGTACTGCTTGTAACCCAAAAATACTCGATACCCCACATTTTCAATATCAGTTGGTACAAACTCTGCAATGCCAGTATAGCATGTATAATCTGAGTATGTGGCTTCTTTCAGACCAAATAATTTTCTACATACCTTTGACCATATCCCATCTTCTTTATAGTCCACAACATTGCTCCTATTTTCAATGATCTCTAAACCAACAGCGCATGCTAAAATTTGTTGTAAAGTCATTCAACTAATTACTCGTGTAACTAGAAGCCCCCTTTGTATAGCTAGTGTATATGTATCAAACTTGATGTACCTAAAATATTAGTACTTCATGTATATGGCTATCAATCCATATACGACAAGTAAAATGAAGTTGCCTTTCACTGTCCCACTAGTGAACAAATCTTCCTCTGTTCTTTATCCAGTCACAAGAATGAAATGAATCCATTTCTCAATAAACCAATTTTCCAATGAGGGTCGAGCTGATATTGATTTGAATTACTATGAATTAAGACCATTTTGCCATTAAATCAACACTGCAAGGGCATGAGCCAGATCAGGCCCCAAAGTGGGCCCAACTAAAAAAAAATTCATTTGAATCCAATCAATCTTTGAAATGCCTCAGGACACCCTTCATATACCTCTGGAATTGATCAGCAAAGTTTTCTAATCATTAAAACTCAGCTTACAACTTTCAAGCACATGAGTCACATTTTCACATTTAAACCCAAAGAGGCATTTCAAAAACTGGTCAGAACACCTTTCTGGACTTCACAAATTGATACACGTGTACTCTGATATGTTAAATTTCATCCTGCAAAACCACTCCTCATGAAAAATCCTAGGTGATGAGATATTAATGCACAAAGTTGATTAAATGGCCCTGTCAGCAAATGAGCCTGATAAAATCCATGTGCAGGGACCACAAAATACCTTTACTAAAAATATCAAATGGTCTCCGTGGATCCCCAAATCTGGGGCATAGATACTTTGAAGTACAAGGAAGACCATGGAATATTTAGTTTGATCAGGAATCTGATAAGGTGCAAATGGTGAGCTCATGAAAATAGCCACCTTAATAGATGTAATAATGAAAGTGCAGAAAATTGAACAAAATGGCTCAAGAAACCATCTTGGCCAACTGATCAAACGGATTGGTAGGAGCTTCAAAGTGGAAACATAGCTTTTTTTTAATACTAGCAATACCCTAGAATAAATATTATGATATAACACTCAACTGGGCATTTATTACACATATGCAAAGTGGTGCTCTGACTAGTTGTTAAAACACTGAATTAATCTCAGATGCACCTCTGCACAACCAGACATTTAAATATTTGTAATTTTCACAATAGTTTGAAACTATATATTTAAATTTGATTAATTTTGATTTTTTTCTTTGTTGTGCATCCATCCATGCCACATGTCAACTTCTGGTTCACTCGTGGATCCACCCATTCACCACCTCACTTACCAACTCACCTTAAGTCGGACCCACCACTAGACTTTGCCTGCCTTGTCGTTGATCCGTAATGGGTAACCAATGAGCATTTTCCCTTTGTGGTCTAGTGACCACCGTTGGATCATCTCCAACTTGCACACTCATTAATCTCCATTTTTGCTTCAAAATAAAGGCACCTCGAGATGCATGCTCACGAGGGTCCCACCGGTCACTGAGCTAACTCCTCTTGCCTGCCAAAAGCCACTTTCTTTTGACACTTGATATGCAAGTGTTCTTGTATTTAAAGATTATTATATGTCATCCCACCACCAATGTGGGATAAAGGCATTTGCATATACACCTTCTTTATTCTGGCACAACACTTGACCTTACACTGACCAATAGTGTTTGCTTAAAGTTACATAAGCCTTTTAAATGCCACGCAACCCCTGCCATTTACATTTGCTTTAAAAATTCTTAAACCTTATCTATTCTCTGCTGGGAGAGTGGCTCTACGTCTACCAAGAGCATTTGCTTGATAGTTTGTGGAGATTAAGTTATGGAGATTTTCTAGCCTTCAGTTTATAAAGACTTATAAAAACTTATCTAACCTACAAACTAACTCCTAACATCACAAGCTCTAACACGATGGCCCCAACACCTAGTAAACTCACTATGGATTTTAAACAAATCCTTGTTGACAAAGGCCTCAAACAATAATTTATGAACATGTCTAGACTACAATCCCTGGACAAGCTTTCCCCTCTCAATTTTTGGGATATTGATGCTGAAAGTTTCTAAGGCTTTTAAAACCTAAATATGGCACCCAGGAAGAAATGCTTTACACATGTCAGTTGCATTTGTTTTAAAATTTCTAAAGCCTTATCTCATCACACGTGGTAGGAAGAAGAAGGATTTGGCAATACACCTGCCAATTGAATTTGCTGAAAGTTTCTACGGTCTTTCGAACCAGCACAGTTAGGAGGATCATCATTCCCAACAGGTTCATTATGGAATGCATACCACTACATCCTTCCACCTCCAACGTCAGAAGAAAAAAAGTACTGCTTGTAACCCAAAAATACTCGATACCCCACATTTTCAATATCAGGTGGTACAAACTCTGCAATGCCAGTATAGCATGTATAATCTGAGTATGTGGCTTCTTTCAAACCAAATATTTTTTTGCATACCTTTGACCATATCCCATCTTCTTTATAGTCCACAACATAGCTGCTATTTTCAATGATCTCTAAACCAACAGTGCATGCTAAAATTTGTTGTAAATTCATTTGACTAATTACTCGTGTAATGGGAAGCCCCCTTTCTATAGCTGGTGTATATGTATCAAACTTGATGTACCTGAAAGATTAGTACTTCATGTATATGTCTATTAATCCATATACGACAAGTAAAATGAAGTTGTCTTTCATTGTCCCACTAGCGAAGAAATCTTCCCGTGTTCTTTATCCAGTCACAAGAATGAAATGAAATCATTTCTCAATAAACCAAGTTTTCAATGAGGGTTGAACTGATATTGATATGCATTACTATGAATTAAGACCATTTCGCCATAAAATCAACACTACAAGGGCATGAGCCAGATCGGGCCCCAAAGCGGGGTCGACTAAAAAAAATCCATTTGAATCCAACCAACCTTTTGAAATGCCTTAGGGCACCCTTTATATACCTTTGGAATTGATCGACACAGTTTTCCGATAAAAAAAACTCAACTTTCAAGCACATGCATCACATTTTCACATTAAAATCCAAAGAGGCATTTCAAAAATTGGTTAGAACACCGTTTTGGACTTCACAAACTGATAGGCATGTACTCTGATATGTTAAATTTCATCCTACCAAACCAATCCTCATGAAAAATCTTGGGTGATGAGATATTAATGCACAAAGTTGATTAAATGGCTCTGTCAGCAAATGAACCTGATAAAATCCACGTGTAGGGACCACAAAATGGCTTTACTAAAAATATCGAATGGTCTCCATGGATCCCCAAATATGGGGCATAGATTGTTTGAAGTAAAAGGAAGAGCATGGAATGTTCATTTTGACCAGGAATATGATAGGGTGCAAAGGGTGAGCTCATGAAAATAGCCACTTTAACAGATGTAACAACAAAAGTGTAGAAAACTAAACAAAATGGCTCAAGAAACCATCTTGGAAAACTGATCAAACGGATTGGTAGGAGCTTCAAACTGGAAACATAGCTTCTCTTTCATACTAGCTATACCTTGGAATAAATATTTTGATATAACACTCAACTGGGCATTTATTACACATATGCAAAGTGGTGCTCTGACTAGCTGTTAAAATAGGGACTTATGCAAACATCACAAACTGCAAATGGATTGGGCTTACCAAACTGAGAAAATAGATCATAGGGACTTGAAACTTGGCATGTGGACACACCTATATGCATATAATTAAATGCACTTTTAATTTCAACATGATGATCTACTGGTCATAAAATGCAAATCCTCAAAGTAGGCCACTTAGTAAAATCTGAATTTGTGCATAGAATAGCTTTCAATCCACCCCTTGAAATGGGTACTTGACAAACTAATCTAAATTGAAATCTGAAAGATGTAGAACACTACATAGTCTAAATGAAAGGTGTACAACAATTTTCCAAAGCTTTACCTCTTGATAATCAACTAGCTCCATTTTACATGCCCTCAAAGTGGGCCTCTCAGGTTGATTCATTAGGTGGTCATTTGAAAGTGCAGATGCAAAATTTTGAAATGGGCCTCTCAAATTCTCAAATTTTATGGGTCCCAACACCTTGTCAGATTAATAGGAGCTGAATTATCCTTCAATGTCAATTTCTTAGTTGTAGTCATAGGAGTGCTTACCGGTTTGGAATTTTCCATACCAAATTTCTTCAAAAGTTCCTTCGAGTACTTTGTTTGACATATCAATATGCCTTTATTTGTTTGTAAAATCTACAAGCCTAGAAATTTTTTTATCTCTAAAATCATAGACATTTCAAATTCTTCCTGTATCTTGTTAGTAAAGTCTTTGCATAACTCTTCTTCACCTAGAAAATTGATATCATCCACAAATACTTCAATAACCAAAATGTCATCATTGGTGACTTTGTAATACAAATTATTGTCAGCATTACCTTTTATGTAGCCAAGCTTCAAAAGATATGTATCCAATCTAGCATACCAAGCTATGGGAGCTTGCTTCAATCCATATAAAGCTTTCCTTAACCTGCAAACCATGTCCTTATTATCTCTCAATGAAAATACATTAGGTTGTTCAATGTAAACTTCTTCCTCAAGATCTCCATTCAAAAATGCACATTTTACATCCATTTGATAAACTTTATAGTTCTTATGATCTACAAATGCAAGAAATAGTCTAACTGCCTCAATTCTGGCTATCGGTGCAAAGGTTTCATTATAATCTATTCCTTCTTTCTATGAATAACCTTTACAAACTAATCTTTCTTTGTTCCTGATTACTTCACCATCTTCATTAAGTTTATTTCTATATACCCATTTAGTTCCAATTACATTTTTGTCTTTAGGTCGGGGAACTAATGTCCAAGTATTATTCTTTTCAATTTGTTCTAATTCATCTTGCATAGCTTTTATCCAATGTTTATCTTGACATGCTTCAACAATTGATGCTGGTTCAACTTGAGAAATTAAACATACCTCTTCATTTGCTAATCTTCCTCTAGTCATAACACCTTTATTCTTATTTTTAATTATCTGATTCTTTAAATGATTCAATCTTACATACTTGGGTTTGTTCTTCACTCATAGTTGAGTTTCTTGATGATGCCAATGTGACTGGATCTTCACTTTGTACCAGTGCAATATGTGTTGGTTCATTTATAGTCATTTCAACTGCCGGTTCTATAGATCTTGAATCTCCTCTAAAATGTTCATCTATATTCACATTAGTACTCTCAATGATTTTTTGTAACCTTTTATTAAAACATCTATATGTCTTGCTTCTAGAAGAATAACCAAGAAATGTTCCTTCATCACTTCTAGGATCAAATTTACCAATATACTCATCTCTGATAATATAAAATTTGCTTCCAAATATTTTGAAGTACTTAAGAGTAGGAGTATGACCAAACCATAGTTCATAAGGGGTCTTACCGGTTTCAATTTTGATGTGAACTATGTTTAAAGTATAAACCATTGTATTCACTACTTCTCTTGAGTACACATGAGGTATATTTTCTTCCATCAACATGGTTCTTGTTGCATCTAGAATAGTTATGTTCTTCCTTTCCACAACTCCATTCTGTTGGGGTGTCTGGGGTGCTGATAGTTGTCTTTTGATTCCATTCACTTCACAGAATGCATTCAATTTTCTAGATGTAAATTCTCCTCCTTGATCTAATCTCAAACATTTGATTGTTTCGTTTTCTACCATTCCCTTGTATATCTTGAATCTTCCAAAAACTTCTGATTTCTCCCTGAGAAAAGTAACCCAACACATTCTAGAATTATCATCAATTATTAGCATAAAGTATCTATCACCTTGTAGACTTCTTGTTCTTTCCGGACCACATAAATCAATATAAATTAAATCAAGAATATTATTGGATTTCTCAGTAATGCTCTTAAATCTTGTTCTAACTCTCTTTCCCATTTAACATTCCTTACATACTGGATTATGAGGTTTCACAATCTTAGGTAAATCCCTTACTGCCTTAGTTGCACTAATCTTCACAATGCAATCAAAATTCACATTACAAAGTTTCTTATGCCATAACCAACTTTCATCAATGTGTGCAATCAAACATGTCTTATCACTAGTATTCAAATGAAAGATATTACATTTAGTCTGATTACCGGTTACAATCTCCAATCCAGTTCTGTTTATGATTTTGCATTTTCCATTCTTGAATTGTAATTGAAATCCTTTTTCCACTTACTGACCAACACTCAAATTGTTATGTTTTAAACCTTCTACATAATAAACATTGCCAATATTGTGCTTACCATCCAAAGATATAGTGCCTCTTCCTTTGATTAAACAAGCTTTATCATCTCCAAATCTTACTAGACCTCCATGAATTTCCTGAAAAGATAAGAATTTGCTTTTATCACCAATCATATGATGCGAGCATCCACTGTCTATTATCCATTCATCCTTTTCTTCAATTTTTGCTGTCAGTGCCTGCTCTATCAGTTTGACAATAGGTGTCGGTTGATCTTCTCTTATTGCAACAAAAGCCCATCCACTATCTACTTGATCTTCATCTAAGTCATCTATAACACCTTCATCTGCATAGTAACATGGCTTATCTCTATTTTTCTTAAATCTGTATCTCTGATATTCAAGGTTAGGCTTATATGATCTTTTTGCTTCCTCCCATAGTCTTGCATGTCTACCAGGACACCTAGAAGCCATATGACCAACTTTATTGCAATTAAAACATTTGAAAGGTGCTTTACCTTCATACTTACTTCCTACTGGACCTTTAGGCATCTTTATTGCAAATAGTGCTTCAAGTTCTTCAAGTTCTTCATTTTCTTTTCTCATATCTTCAAGTTCTTATGCATAAAGTGCTTTCCAATTAGTTTTGTCAGATGATGATGATGATAATGCTGATGATGATGATGCTTTGAAAGCTAAATCAGTCTTTAATATAGCAACATGACCAAACTCCTTAAGCTCAAATGTTGAAAGTTTCCCAACCAAAGTATCTCTAGATACTGATGTATTAGGCATTGTTCTCAACTCATTAATAGCAGTCACTTTCATTTTGTAAGCCGGTGGCAAAGCTCTTAAAAATTTAAACACAATTTCATCTTCACTTAACGATCCTCCACAACATTGTATTCCTAAAACAATTTCATTAACTCTTTCCATAAATGCAGAAATTCTTTCATTTTCTTCCATTTTTAAATTTTCATACCTGACCTGGTAACATTCCAGTTTTGCAATCTTGACAATGGTATCTTCTTTATTCAATGTTTCTAGTTTATCCCAAATAGTTTTAGCAGTAGATTAGTCTAATAATCCCATGATTTGTTGATCTGATAATGCACTCAAAAGTGCTTCTCTTGCTTTGCAATCATTCTCCAAGACCTAAGACAATGTCGGTGGATGAGGTTGATTCAGAGTAGGACCAACATAGCCATTCTTAGTAACATCCCATATATCTCTTCCAAAGTAGTTTAGATGTGTTTCCATTCTAATCTTCCATATACCATAGTTAGTTCCATCAAGTTTTGGACTGTCCTTCCAAAAAATATTTGTTGCCATAGGATCTCCTCAAGTTGTTAGGCTTCTGCAAAAAGAGGACTTGGCTCTGATACCAATTGTTCAGAATTGGGAAGGACAACTAAGAGAGGGGGGTGAATCAGTTGTAAACCAGTTGTTAGTAAATTATAACCCAAATGCAAATTATTCCAACTTAAACTTAGTGTTGGTAAACCAAACTTATATGTCGGTAAAACAGATTAACATTTAGAGCAGTACTAGTGTAACTTAATGCATGAAACAGAAAGAGAAATAACATCCACAACACATGACACAAAGATTTTGACGTAGAAACCCAGTAAGGGGAAAAACCATGGTGGGAAACATTACCCACAATTAGATGATACTACTACAGATAGTAAGTGTATACAAATGGGGTATGCACATGCAGAAAGGCCAACCGCCTATAGCTCACTTCTCAATCACAAAATAGGAGTCACACTGACTACAATTGGATGGTTAAATCCAATAACAATGTACTTCTTCAGAATAGCATCTACAATGTTGGATTCAGTACCGGTTTAAGCTCTGAACATGAGTGTCAAACACCTTCATAACCTTTCCTTCAACCTTCAGATAATGTCTGCATGATTCACACAAGCATCTGCTTATTTTTGCTCTTCAATATTCAGACACTCTCATCATGATCCTGATCATCAATAAGATCTTACAATCATATATATAGAACCTAAGACCTATACATAAGGTCGATTCACTAAAGATATTACAATTAAATCAATTACAAATAAGTCTTGATGCAATACAATATTTCGGCTCAATACATTTATCACATTATTCAATCAATAAACCATTTTCAATATGTGTCATGTTGATCTGGAATAGATATCATGTACCAGTCCATAACTTAGACCTATCTGTCGGTAAAGGCAAATCTGTCAACTCGATTAGACCAATAAGAAAAACACCAAATCCAAACATCCAATCCATGTTTTTGACATAACCAAATGATCTCCAAATGATAACAAGTTATCATCACTGCCGGTGAACAATATATTATGCTGGTGAACATATACCGGCGACTGTGCATAAGCCACTAACCATGTTGGGACCACAATATGTCGGTTCATCAATAAACCAATATAACCATAGTGCCAAATCAACAATGCAGACCTCTAAGAAGATAAGTGTTGACATCAATGACAAAACCAATGCAACACATGACGAAGTCATCTATAATACCAACAACCCAGACCAAGCACATTGATATTCAGTATCATTTTGTTAGAGATATGGTCAAAGATGATATGCTAAAGTTGGTTAAGGTCGATACTTTGATGAATTTTGTAGATTCTTTAACTAAGGCTTTGAGTATAGAGAAGTTCATATGTATTTGAAGTCTATGGGGCTCATGGCCCCTAGCAATAAATTTATTGTGTTGATACTCCCTTTTCTCTTGCAAGGTGTTAGACAAGTGGGAGAATGTTGGGAAAATGGTGTCACAACCTTGCATTTATATGAGGTTATTATTTATAGTATTTTTTTTATTTATGCACAAAATGGTGCCAAATTCTCTTAGAAGCTTTTGGTTGGCTAGATAAGCATGGTAATACATTTTCATCAAAAGATTACACCCAGTTTTGAAGATATTAAAGATATTATTTTTTGAGGGTCCGATGAAAGGTATAAATTTTTTTTTCACTTTAGAGTCTTCAAAACTCCCTAAAAAGTGGACTTAAATGGTATACCTTTTTATGAGGTGATAGATCACTTCGCTATCTTTTCGACACATAGTTCACAAGTTATGGCCTTCAGAAGTTTCAACTCCTGAAATAGGAAATATAAAATGCATCAGACACATAAATGAGATGTAAAAGGGAGGAACACATGTTGATGTGTGTTTTTACATGTTATATGGAATCTAGAATAGATATAAGGTCGGCTCTACTTTATTGGGTGGTTTTAACCCATGGTTTTGTAATATCATTTGATGATTTCTTGTATTGTATATCCTATATATGAGGTGTGTGATATAGAGGTTGTGTGTAAGAGTCTTATGACAATTGATTTATCTCTAAGTATCTGATTAGTGGTACTCCTATGAAGAGATTTCTCTACAAGTATATTGTAATATGTTATTGATTGCTGAATAATATATTAAGATACTTTTGGAGTGTGGGGGTTTTCTCCAAAAAGGGTTTTTCCCTTGTAAATCATTGTGTTGTTGTGTTGTGGTATGCATTATATTATGTTGTTAAGTTTATGTAACTGTTGTAATGATCTATAAAAAAATTGAGCTACCCTCCTCTTAAGATTATTTTAGGAAGTTGCTTCACTACTTAACTTCCTTACAAGTGGTATCAGAGCTTGATCACCTTTGGTTTCAGTTGTGGGTAGTTGGGTTTTTTGAACTAATCTAGATTTGAGTGGGAGCTTGTGCAGAAGATGATTTTTTATCTTGTTGTAGGAATTTTCAGATGGCAAGTTCATATGGAAGAATAGAGGTGGAGAAATTTAATGGAAGTAATTTGGAGATGTGGAAACTAAAGATGGAAGATCTACGAATAGATAGAGATCTGTGGGATGTTGTTGATCCGATTGTCTCAAGACCTAGAGATCCTACTATGGTTGCTGAGTATGATGTTATAGACTGAAAAGATAAAGGTCTAACCATTTTGTTCCTAGTAGACTCTGTTTTGATCAATGTCCATGAAAAGAACATTGCAAACAAGTTATGGACTAATCTTGGTGAGATGTATCAAGCAAAATCTTTATTAAATCATATTTTCTTGAGGAAGAAATTTTATTCCTTGAAGATGGAAGAGGGTGGATGAATTGCAGAGCACCTAGAAGCATTTAATATGTTGGTGGCTCAATTGGTATCTATTGGTGTTAAGATAAATGAAGAGGACAAATATCAGATCTTGCTTTGGTCTTTTCCTGATTCATGGGATTCTCTTGTTATGGGTATTGGTAGTACATCTATTTTTTAAAAATTTGAAGATGTAGAGGGTACCCTACTTGATGAATTGATGTAGAGCAAGGTACCCATCAATTCAAAGGGAGCCCTAACTTTCTGTGCAAGATCTAAGGAAAAAGGAAAGAAGAATGAGAAGCACAATAAGTTTAAATCCAAAGAGCGATCAAAATCTCCTAGAAAGTCCAAAGTCATTAGTTAGAATTAAGGTAATTCAAGTCACATCTGCAAGGACTACAAATAAGAAAAGAGGAAGAAAAAGAAGAAGTTTGATTCTGATTCTGAGTCCAAGAAGGAAGATGATGATGCATTCATTGCATCTTTGGCTACTCATGCAGGTAATGATGCATGGTTAATTGACTCAAGTTCATCTTTTCATATGAATTCCAATAAAGATTGGTTTTCTAAATATGAAAAATTTAATGGAGCTAAGGTGTACTTGGGTGACGATTCACATTTAGACATTGTTGGTCGAGGTAAAATTATAATCAGGTTTCTTGATGGTAGAATTAAAAGGATTACCAGTGTGTTGCATATCCCTAGTTTAAAATTAAATTTATTATCCATGATAAAACTGATAGATGCAGGTTGTAAGATGATTAAGGGTGCTATGGTGATTTCTAGAGGTGTTCGTTTTGGAACTTTGTATAAGCTAGAGGCATATACTATTTAGTGTGATAGCACTTCTGTAGAAAGTAAATCTGTGGATACTCCATCAGAAGATTTGAGGGTTTCACCTTTAGTAGATCAACATGTCTTTTGGGGACCTAAGGGTGCCCTTTCTTCTAAAGAAAATTTATATTATGAGATAACTAATTTATGGCACCAGAAGCTTGGCCACAATAGAGAAAAGGGTCTAAGGAATTTTTGTTGAAGGTCTGAATGATTGTAATCTTGAGTTTGATTTATGTGAGCATTGCATTTATGGAAAACAAAACCGCGTTCAGTTTTACTCAAGTTCTATAAATCTTGTGGTTTTTTAGATCTTATTCATTGTGATGTATTTGGTCTTGTAGAGATTTCTTCGATTGGAAAATCCATATATTATGTTTCATTTATTGATCACTTTAGTAGAAGGACATGGGTATACTTTCAAAAGAGTAAATCTAAAGTTTTCAGTCATTTCAAATAATTTAAAGTAATGGTTGAGTTACACATTGGAAATAAAATTAAATGTGTGAGGATTGAAAATGGTGATGATATTTCTCTAATGATTTTGATAGATTTTGTAAATACTGTGGCATTAACTGACAAAAGACAACTCTCTATTCTCCATAGCAGAATGGAGTTGCAGAAAGAATGAACAATACACTGATGGAGAAGGCTAGGAAAATACTAAGTGGTGTTGGTCTAGAACAAAAATTTTGGGTTGAAACTATTGACATTGATTTCTACCTGATTAACAGATCTTGTACATCAGCTCTTGTTGATAAAATGCCGATGGAAGCATGGTCAAGTCATGCCTATGGAAGCATGGTCAAGTCACAAACCTTAATTGAGACATTTTTGAGTTTTTGGTTTCAAAACATATGCACATGAGCCAAAGGAAAAGTGAACAAAGTTGGAGAACAAGGTTGTAAAATTTATCTTCATCGGTTACAGTTATGGTGTGAAAGGATACAAGCTTTGGGACCCTGTTGCACAAAAGGTAATTCATAGTAGAAGTGTTATTTTTAGAGAAATTAAAACTCCTTTTATTACATTGCAGCCAAAAAAAACTAAATAGGAAGATGTGATTCAATTCCCTTCTATACATGAAAGAGTTGAATCGAGATCACTTGATAGGCAAGAAGTTGAGGAGAGCTCATCTAGCTCTGAATCTTCAGAAGAGGAGGAAGAACCTCCAACTCAACTTGTTCAAAGGTCTATTAGTTTCAAATTCTGATTTCCCTCTTATCCCCCTGTAAGAAAATGAATAACTCTGTCTACATATGAAGAGATCAAGGAAAAAAGAACCTTAGAGTAACATATAACAAGGTTTTGAGAACATTCTACACTTTGAACTTATCCAAAGTTCAGGTGGGTATACCTTTTGTGAATACTTTCACACCTTTAAATGAGATCCACAGTAAACCAGTGTCAAAAACCAGTGGATTTGATCACCTCAACATATACTGAAATATTTGAATAAAAACTTATATACTTCTTCAATATTGATCTTCAAGAAAATTAGAAAGAATCCCACAACAAGTACCAATGCCTTATCCAGGCCACAAAGTCACCTAAATTAAGAAATAATTTTCAACAATTGAACATTCTGATACGCCTCATCATCTCATCTTTCATGAACCTCATACATGCCTAGCATATACATAGATCCTTTCCCATTTAACTAAAATAATTCATCAGATTCATGGCAATAGACAATAGATTTGCTGACAGAAATATTCCTTGCACATTTAATCCCTCTCCTGAAGAGAAAAGCCAGAAATAATGTCTATAAGATCGCCTTACAATCCATGCTCATTCGAACAACCCTAGATTATCCAAATGAAACCTGCAAACTACAGAATGCACACCAAAAGACAAAGAAATTTTAGGCTTGAAACTTTGATTTATATATTTATATTCATTCTTGAAAATATTACATCATCCAGAGTCATCTCCTTGAAACCAGAAAAAGAAACCTAAATATATTTTGCCATAGTTTCTTTACAAAATTCTTGTGATCCCTTTTTCACTAGTCCTGGTATCCATTTATAACATTATTGATGCATACAAGCTTCGGAAATTCCTAGAAAGGTTTGTTACAAACTGCGATACTCTCCAAGAAACAATTACAAGTCTTTTTCAATATCAACGGCCTCTTACGTTTGTTGTTTTGCTGTAACCTTTTCTATCTGCTCTGGAGTATCTTCGTTTTGCCTGATATACTTGTCCTTCCACTCCTGGAACACATCATCACTTGGCCAAGCAAAGCTAATTATATTTTGTTTCATCCCTTCTAGCCTTTTCCAAGTGACCCTTAACTGCCTAATTTCTGTTTCTATGAAACCATAATGTGATTTCACCTTTTCAATCTCTTCAATTGTCTGGACAAATAAGGATTTGTCATCAGTGTTAATGATTTCATTAACCCTATGAGACAATTTGTGGTCCATCTCTTCTAGCCATGCCTTCTCCTCTTTCAACTAAATTGGACATACAAAACCCCCTGGAAACAACTCATATTTGTGATCTGAATATTCATTTCTATATAGTTGGGCTTTTCTTTTTACACCTACCCTTTCCTCTGAGAATATATTCATTTCTTTTATAAACTCACTAGTGGACCTAAGATTGTCATTTGCCTCTGCATCTGCATGGGATGAACAGATGAGCTTTAACTCCTTACCTCTAGGCATCCACTTATTAAGAATTGGTTCTAAGGTGGTTTCATCCTCTCTTAAATCAATCAAAATATTCAGGATCCTTTTCATATAAATGTGTACAACAGAGGCCTTGATCAAATCAGCAAACTTCAAAATTGTGGCTTTTAGCTTTTCTTCATACTTGCATGCGAACAATGTTTGAGCTTGTTTCAACTTTTCCAACTCATGTTGGACAGTTTCAGTTGACTAGAAACTAGAAGGCATGGGAGAAGGGGGATATTCTATAATGGGACTGGTAGGTGGAGGTCTTGCTAGAGAGGAGGCTATCATAAGAGTAGAGGATTCACCTGGATGGTACTGACCTACCAACTGACTCTGAAGTCTAGCAATAATATTGTCTCTATTGGCTACTCCTTCTTTGGCCTCATTGTAAGCCTTTGAGATGGTTTCCAATTTTAATTGGAGATTAGCCTTTTCTTTTGCCTCCTTTTCTGTTGCTGCCACACTGAACTTTGTAGTTTCCAAGACTGTGCTTGCAGCTTCCACCACCCCTGTATCTTGGACTCTTTTTACAATCATGCCTCCTAGGAGACTAGAATCTGATACACCTTTCCTCCTTTTACTCTCATCCTTCTTCAGTGACCACATGACTAGAGAAGCATTATCTTTGTTGAAGGTCACTCCTTCCATGGGTTTGGTTTCCTTCCTTACTACTTCAAGAACTAGAGCATCAACTATATCCCATTCAGGGAGGATTAAAACTCCAGCCTTAAGCACCATCTCTCTTCCCTTCTCTGGAGTAATAGTCTTAAACTCTTCAATCATTTCTTTCTTTACCTCTTCTTCCACTTGAGTTACATCTCTATGAGGATGTTCACTCTTCCTTTGCTCACATCTGGCTTTGAATTGTTCCATATTTTGCTTCCACACAAATTACATGAAAGCCCCTATTGTAACAAAATTACTGTCAGCTAGGAATTCCTCACTGTCTTGCTTGACAGTAAGGTCTAGCTCCTTACCTTTGAGCTCACCTTTAGTTAAGTTCATTTCAGCACTAGGTAGCTCTTCTGGCATACCTTCTTGTGTCTCCTCATATGTGTAAGTAATCTCCTCAAGACTCCCCAATTGTAACAGTTGTTTAGCCACTGCTTGCTCATCTCCTATGTGGATAGGGGATTGAGATGGAGGATAGAGAGGTTCACCAGTTTCAACTTCCTTCCCCACTCTTTTCCTTTTAGGGGAATCTTGGATGTCAATGACATCTTCAATTGCTCTTTTCCCTCTTGAAGTGGAAGTCTCACCTATCACTGGCATCATCACACTGTACTTTGATTTCGTATGCATCACATAATCAATAGGTGGGATAGCCTTAGCAAAGGCAGGCTTAGCTAGGACCAATTTAACCCTATTAGGATCATTTTGCATTATAGCCTCCCTTTTTTCTTTCAAGGTTTGCATGAGGTCTTCACAATAAAGAATCAAGAATTTGACTTTCTCCTCAAAAGGGTTGAAGCTAGAAAGAGGGTCATAACTACTATCAAATTGATGAATAAAGTTAAGAGCCCTTTTATATGCAACCCACTTCTCCTTCCTCAGTTCCTGCTCATGTAAATTGAATTCATTCCTAATTAAATCTTTAGGGAACTGAAATTGGTGAGGCCTACCTTTACACACTACCCTCTTTCTAAACATGTCATTTCAAAAATCCTTAGGGTCTGCACATCTTGAAACTGTAGTTGACAACCTATATGTCTTAAAGAATTCTTCAAAATATTTCCAGCCACCTTTAGTGATCACAAAATGATGGGCCACGGTAATGGTTGGGAAAATGGTCTCTTTACCCCTATTTGTCAGCTCTGCCTCTTGTACACCTCTAATTTGCCTCAAGACTTGTGCAATCCCTATCTTCGATGGGACCTAATAGGGCAATAGATAGGGAGTACCTCTGAAACCATACACTCTGAAAATGGTAGAAACAGGGTACAAATACATATCTCCCCAATTGTGAACAATCTTAATAACCTTAGCAAACTCTTTAGGCCTGAGGAATTCCAAGAGCACCTTAGGAATCCTATGGTTTTCTGTGCACAAAAGAATCCTAATTTTAGATGAAAAGCATCTAGAAAACTTTAGATAACTAGTATCCTCTCTATCCTAGAATAAAACAGTGCTCCAAAGTTGAACAGGCATCTCTTGCTTATCTTTCACTTTAACCAAATCCATTTCCTTTGCAAAATAGTCAGCAGCCTTGAACAAAAACATGTGCATTAAAAGAGAGTACCATCCAAATGGTCTATCCACCTTACCATTTTTAATCCCTACCAGCCCAATATGAATTGCATTAGTTAGATAGGGTGCATAATCAAATGTTATTGCCAAACAGGGGTTTAGAATTTGTGCAATCATTAGCATGTAATGGGTTGGCATGTTTTTCTCAACATCTTCTCCAAAAATCTGACAAAGTGCCCAATACATGCCCTTAGCTCTTAGAGTAAACAAATTCATGGAAAAGGGTTCCATTGTACTGAGGCCTACAACTATCAACCCTCCTATTTTAACAAAGATCTCTTTCAATGGCACACTCCTAAGGTGATCCCTTTGTGCATCATAAACCTAGGCTAGTGATTCAAAATCAATAGGCTCTAACAAATTTGAAGATTCACTGAGCTTGAACACACTTCTGAATTCATCATCTTTAATTTCAATCAGGGCTGATCCTTTCACATTCCTGATACATCTAGCTATAGGGTCATAATTTTGGGCAATCAAATTCAACAAATCTACATCCATGAATACACTAGGAACTATAAGCTTCCCCACATTCAATTCCCATATGCTATTTAAAAGGGCAAGGCAATGTCTCTAACCAAAACCTACTTTGAACAATCCTAAACCTGACAGCCCTATTTGTGGATCCCTTAACCAATTACCTTTATCATATAAGCCATCTCCAATTCTTAGATGAGGGTTCTTTGGTACCAATTCTTTAGCTTTAGCCCTGACATTGGTAGACATAGTTAACTATTCCCAAAATTCATCACAAATGTTCCTATCCTAGTAATTCACTTTTCCTGTCAACTCCCTTCTTTGTGCCATCTTGATAATGCAACTATATCACTTGAGACTTGCACATACCTCTAATGAAACAATTCACACAGAAATCACCAAATTCAGACCAAAATTAGCAAGAAAAAGTACAAAAAACCTATTATTTGCTTGAAGAAAACCGCTCTGCAACAGACTTGTTGAAATGATGCCAACATTCAAGTTGATGGGGACTCTAATATGGCAAGTTGGCATTGACTTTTAGAAATTAATCCCGCATGTTTTGGCCATCACCTCAGAATTGAATTCACAAATTGAATTAAAAAATGGGCTCCAACGGATCATAAATTCTCTAAGTATTTCCTCTATTTCGTTGTTTCACTATTTCGCAAAGCTTAAAACCTTTGTACTTTTCTTTCATGAAACAACGACAACCACTGGATCATGGGAACTTGCACTGCTTTTATTCTGTTTGGTCTTTCTATGTTAGTGACGGGCCCTACCTTCTTTTTGCTATTTCACGGGCCTTAAAACTTGTGCAATTTTCTTTCGCGAAGCAACGTCAGTCATTAGATCATGATCTACCTGCCCAATCTTTATTTCCTACAATTACTGTCAGTCTTATTAACTAACCATGCACCACCTTAACAGCTAATAGTTTTCATCACTTCGCGAAGGTTAGACTACAGGCATCTTCGTGTTGCGAAACAACGGCAAGCATTAGATCAATCTCGATATGTACACTATTTAACATTCTCGAACCTTTAAGTGTGGGCCCTTTAACTCGGAGACCACTTGCTTTATCTCGTCACCGGTTAAGAAATGCCACGTGGCAATCGGTCTTTTGCTCAAGAAGTCCCATCGGGTTCCATTCTGAAACTACCATGTGCTTTACTTTACTATTCTCCACATAACTGCCGGTTGAACCAAGGCGGGCCCTCAACTACCCTACAAAAGCCACGCGCACTTGACAAGTCACCATTACACTCCATGAAACAAACCATCTGTCCTGCCATGTCATCCGTCATGTGATTGCCACATCATTTCGCTTCTTCGCAAACCTTAATATCCACTGGACTTTAGGCTGGGAATCCACGACAACCGTCTGATTAAATCCTACATAATCAGCCTTTAAAACTTTATGACCTGCCTGTCCTTTGGGCCCACCGACCCTTTCACTATTTCATAGAGCTTAAACCTCAGGCCACTTATCTTTGCAAAGCAGCGATAACTATTGGATCTCGGCAACTTGCTCATCGGTTACCTTTGTCGTGACCACCTCTATCGGGCCGTCCACCTTTTTGCAACTTCACAAAAGGTAAACAATGGGTACCTTTAGGCCACGAATCAACGCGAGCCATTGATCTTTCCTAAGTTGATCATCCTTTAACCAATTACTTGACGCACCTCTGGGACCTGCCAAGTCTTTAGCTGTTTTGCAGAACTTATATCACGTGCATCTCGGGCTAGCGAATCAACGCAAGCCGTTAGATCAACAATGAGTTTCACAATAATTAAGGGGCCCGACAAACATTAAAACAAGACAAAGGTAAAGGGGCACAAATTTAAAATATTAAGGGTCCTCATAGGGAAAGAACTAATGGGGGGAATACTTTTCATGATAGACCAACCCTTCTTTAAGTGGCAAAAGTGGCACAAAAATAGAACACAAGGGTTTTTTCATAACGTAAGCAAAGGTTAAAACTCAAAAACCTTAAACCCTCTTCTGACCCAAGAAAAACAGAGGAAACAAGGCCATACTAGATACATTTTTTGCAAACTTTTAGCCAACTATGGAACAAGAATACCCAATTTTAAACAGTGATAACAACGGCTTTGATTGGGGATGGTTGATTGCAAGATCAACACAAGAATTCAAAAACTCTCTAGAGAACAGACCAAACACAAGCCCAAAAAACAACAACAAAAGAAAACCTAAATATGTACAGACTAAGACCTACTATGCATGGACATTAAGAGAAGTAATGTTACAGGAATTGTCCATGCACTAGAAAATTCCTATACCTCATCATTCATATTCTACAAAAAATATGAATCATTTCCATTAAGATCACAAACCACAGAGGGGCCTATCCATAGTGACTCAAATTTTTTGTGTTTTCCCTTATCTTGTCCTTTTGCATTCCATTGAAGAACCACATCACCAATTTGAAACTTTCTCAACAAGATCGTTTTGTCAAATAGATATTTGGACTGCAATTAGATCTTCAAATTCCTCTTATGAGCCAAAGTTCTAATTTCTTCTATCTCCACCATCTGAATCATCTGTTCTTCCATAGGTTTCAGATAACTCCATGTCTTTAGCTTGCAGGAACTTATACACTGGAAGAAGATTACTGACTGGCACCCTAGACTGCATACCATAAACTAACTCAAAAGGTGAGACACCAATTGCTCTCTTAATAGTAACCTTATCTGCCCAAAGGGCTAATTTCAACTTCTGGTCCCAAGACCTTTTATTTTCCTCCAGGATTTTCTTAATAATGTTCAAGAGGCTCTTATTACTTGATTCAGCTTGCCCATTACCCTAAGGATGATAGGGCGAAGAGTAGGACATAATTATTCCATGGCTAGTGCAAAATTCAACAAACTCTTCTGACCTTAAGCTCATGGCATTATCCATCACTAGTTTTACAGGGACTTCGAATCTGGTTATGACATTATCCATCAAGAAGTCAATAACAACCTTACTTGTGGCTCTTCTAGTGGGTATAGCTTCAATCCACTTGGTAAAATAATCAGTAGCTACTATAATCCACCGATGACCTCTTCCTAATTTTTCAACGATTTCTCCAATAAAATCAATGCCCCATTGGACAAAAGGAGCTTCCACTGTGAATGGGTTGAGGGGTAAAGCTCCCTCATACTTCAATTTTGATGAAAACTTCTGGCATGGGTCACATCTCTGGACATGTTCATGAGCATCTTTAAACAAATTAGGCCAATAATATCTAGCCTGAACTATCTTACCAGCAATTGTCTTGGCAGAGTAATGACCTCCACACACTCCATCATGTATTTCAGTTAACACTCTTTTAGCCTGGGATTTATCCAAACACATTAGCAATGCCCCATCTCTATTCTGCCAAAAAAGGTCACCCTCAATGAGGACATATTTTTGTGATTTCAACTTCAATGTTCTTCTCTGGTTATGGGTCATCCCTTCGGAAAATGTTGCATCCCTTAAAAAATGCACTATCTCTGAGTACCATGGTTGTGTCTCAATACTGGTGACCAGGATGTTCTCAACTTCAACATTATTCACTTCAACATCAAGAAGGTTTGATTCTGCCATCAGCTTAGCAAGGCCTAAACCTCTCACCAATTTAGTGATCTTAATCTCTAAATCAAACTCCTAGATTCTGGTTATCCATCTGCATCTTTTATCAGTGACCTTAGACTGAGATAGAATATCTTTGATAGCCACATGTGGGACATAATCAATTACTCATGCATTTACAAGATATGGCCTGAAAGCTTTAACAACCTTGACCATAGCATATGCTTTCTTCTCCATAATTTCATACTTTAACTTTGCAACCTGTAAAGATTTGTTGTAAAAAGCTATAGGATGTTCATATCCTTCATTATCCTTTTGCAAAAGGACTGCAACCACTGTGTGATATGAAGCAAAAGAAAATAGAGAGAAAGGCTTAGTGTAGTCAGGGGACTTCAACAATGGTGCCTCCTGAATAGCCCTTTTGATTTCATCAAAAGCCTTTGAAGCTTCTTCATCCCAGCAGAACTTTGTATCCTTCTTAAGCAGTTTAACAATGGGCTTGACTATCTCTGCAAAATTTGCAATAAATCTTCTAACAAAATTTACTTTACCCAAGAAAGATTGGATACCTTTAACATTCTTTGGCTCAGGCACATTGTTTATAGCCTCAATTCTTTCAGAACCCCTTCTTTAGAGACAATATGCCCTAGCAACTTCCCTTTAGTGACAACAAAATGACACTTTTTTGGATTTAAGGATAGACCAAATTCTAGAGCTTTATTGAAAACCTTTTCCAAGTGTCCACAGTGGTCATCCGCCCTTTTGGAGAAACATGTCAAATCATCTTGATACACTACCATGATTATATTGATGAATTCCTTGAAAGCTACATCCATTGCCCTCTGAAAAGTAGCTCCAGCATTTTTCAAACCAAAAGGCATTCTGACATACACGTATGTTCCCCAAGGGGTGGTGAAAGTAGTTTTGAATTGTTCGGATTCTTTTACTAACACCTAGTTATACCCTAAGAACCCATCCATCATAGACAATAGGTCACAACCAGTTACTCTTTGCAACATTGCTTCCATATTAGGATAAGAGTAATTATCTTTCAAGGAAGCAACATTTAGGTTCCTAAAATCAACACAGTCTTATGTCCCCATTCTTTTTTCTATCCGGGACCAAATTTGAGACCCATGATGAATGCCTTATAGGATTAATGATTCCCCCTTCCTTTAAATTGGTTAATTCTTGCTGCATTTTAGATTCCAACAGGGGGTTGATAGGTCTTTGTTTTTTGTCTAAAAGGATTAGCATCTGGAATCAAAGGGAATTCATGCTGAAATAGATCCTATCTATATGCCTTCAAATCTTTATAAGACCAAGCAAAGACATGCTTATATTTCTTTAATAAATTAATAAGGTTTACTCTGACATGAGGAGGCAAATTGTTTCCAATATACACCAACTTAGGGGATGATTTTGTCCCTAAATTTACTTCCTCTAGTTCATCTAACTTAGTGGTTGATTGATGGTGCAGATGACTATCACTGTAACTAAACATACCTTCCAGTTCTACCAACCCTTTAGGTATTTCATTAGTTTCCAATTGAACTAGGTCATTTCCAAACACAGTTTCTCTATTTTCAACCACTTCCACCAAGGCATTGCAATCAATTTTTTGTCCATCATAGTCATCAATACATTGTATAAACCTGAGAATATCTTCATCATCAGCAAACACTTGCCAATTATATACATTGTCAGGAATGGCAGACCTAGCTTTTACCTCAACTGTGGATATACCGATTAGTGTTGCATTATCATTCTTTAATGCAACATTTGCTAAGAAATCCACCATGATATTCTTAGATCTTTCTATCCAATTTATAGAGAATGCACTAAAATGCTCAATCACATCCCATACTACATGCTTGTATCTTTTCAATCTATCATTCTTAGATGCATACTTAGCTCTAACTTGAGAAACAACCGATTTTGAGTCTCCTAACACTTTTAACAACTAAATGCCATGCCTTTTTGCAACTTCTAGTCCCAATAACAAGGCTTCATATTCAACAGTGTTATTTGTACACTGAAAGGCTAACAAAAAGGAATATTTGAAGGTTATACCTGAAGGGGACACAAAAAGAACTCCTACTCCAGATCCTTCTTTAGAGTAAGCTCCATCAAAATACATGTGCCACAAACTATGTTGTTGAGATTCCAATTCAGTCATAATAGAGTCAGTATTCTTCAATTGAGGTAAAATTGGTTGTAATCTAAAATTGTCAAGATCCACATCAATCATACAGTTGAGCATACTAGGATCTACTTTCTCAATTACCCTAGGAGCACGTGGTTCTCTATACAATTTGACTTGGTTTCCATTAATTGGGATAGTAGCATATGACAGATCCAACTGAACATTTCCACCTACTACTGCAGTCCACTGTCTAGATAACAACATGCCATAATGAGGTTTAGTGTCAGTTACAATGACATCCATCTTGCATGTTGCTTTAGGGAATGCTGCTATTTTTACCTCAACATCTTTCATTGTACCTATCACTGGCACTTCTCTATTATCCATAGCATAACACTTCCCATACACTGTACTTACTGACAATCCTCATTCTTTCATGACACCATAAGGCATTACATTTGCAGCTGCACCAAAATCTATCATACAATTTTTAATTAACCAGTTATTCACTAACAAAGTAACATAAAAATGATCAACCTGTGAAGGCTCTTGTGTAGTAGTTGTTCCAACATATACCTCTGGGGTTTGCAACTCATGATCCTTTTCACCTTCCATTGAACCTGAAGGCAAAGTTGTGCTATTGTCAAATATTTTAGAAAATATAGATAAAGCAGCTTCTCTATGTTCCTTTATTTTCAATAACTCTATCAATGGGACAATGACCTTCATCTAGGTAAGAGCCTGAGTCATATCAAATGTGGAATTATTAATCAACTCATTATTAGCCTTAACTTTCTCTGTCTTAGGCTAACTTGCCTTCTTTATTGCAGCAATTCCTTGCATATCACTAGTAGCCTTATCATCCATAGCTTTGGCCGTATCTTTCAAATGGTCAATTTTCTTTTGACTATCTTGGCGCAAGGTGGCATTATTTGCTGCTTTCTTCTGGAATACTTCTTTTATGAACATTGAACCAGGTTCACCTTAATCCCCATCCTTCTTAGCACTTCTCAAATTGTAATTGTGCTTGCCTTTGGTTATAGCAGCTTTAGTGAGATTTCTTACTTCTTCATCACTAGGCCTTCTAAGATGAACTTCTTCATCTTCAATTGTTACCACATTCAAAGTGGGATGCCAATCAAGTGATAACTGTCCTTGGTAAGACCTTTTTCTATTCAGCACATTATATTCACTAAGTTCACTTTGTAATGACTCATTATCACTTTCTATGATAGTTTCAAACATATTTATATCAGGCTCAACCTCTTGTCTCATGGATTCTTCATGGGCTTGAGCTACAACACATTGATGAGGAGAATGTGGTCCATCATAAGCCATGCACCAAGGAGTATTCTCCATATTATGAATATTTCCTCCTTTTAAAGGATCTAGGTTGTCTTGGTTCTAAGTATTCTTTGGCTTCTCATTTTGAGGTTTGCCATCCTTCCAAGTAGTGCTATAAGGCATGTCATGTAACCTACGAGGTCTGTCTTACCAATTGCAATGAGGCTTATCATTTTTACTCACCTTGGTAGTAAGATCCTTCATAGCAGTCACTAATTTCTCTATTTTGTCTTCTTCTTTAGCAATTTTATTAGGTTGTTGTTTTGGTTCTTGCCATAGCCTACCATCAATTCTTCTCCCTATATTCCTAGATGCTTTCCTATTACTCTCCACATTAATGGCAATTCTAAATGCATCTCTCAGACTATGTGGAGTTTTATCCCTCAGAATATAGGTCATTTTTTAATCAAAGGCACTGTAATAAGTATTCAAACACATATTATCATCTAACCTCATTACTTGATATAGCCTATGCATTGCTTTCTGAAATCTGGCATTAAAATCTATGACAATTTCATTGTCAGACTTTCTGATATTGTTGAACTCATTGAGCATGAAGCTCACATTTGTCTTGTCACCATACTGTTCTTGAAAGCAATTTTTAAAATCTTCCCAAGACCCAATTCTATTCATAGGGAGACCTCTATACCAATCCCTTGCATCATCTACTAAGGATTGTACAAACAATTTCATGATGACATCTTCATCTATTATTTCATAGTCATTAATTAAGTCACCAAAATATTTTAAGTGCTCTTCTGCACTGATTACATTATTGCCAGCAAATTCACGGAGTCTATCCCTTAATTCTATAGGAACATGGTTGGGGTACCCTGGGATTCCATCAAAGAAGAGTTGTCTGTATAGTTCTAAATTAATGGGTCTTCTCTGGAATTGATTAGCAGCAAGATTATTTCCCATGTTCATTCTTACATTAGAGCCATGAGTTGGAGGGATTTGGTTAACATGGTTATTAATAGGGGCTATATTAACTGGGATAGTACTCATAGGCAAGGCTGACTGAATTTGTACTGGAGGGAGTGAAGCTTGCTGAGGAACCAGTTTATTTAGGTCTACTGAGGGAAAACTTATAAGAGGAGCTTTTACATAGTTAATTTTTCTTTTAACTTCTTGGTTGGCTTCTTCTAATTCAACCTTTTCCAACTCCATTTGCAAATCTTCTTTCTCTTTCCTCATCCTTTCCATCTCCCTTTCATGTGCAGATAGCATGTGAGAGATCTCCGATGTAGTCTTAGATCCAGACCCATCTTCCATGCATTTCTGCTTCCCTTTATCTACATTATTTCCTGTAGGTTGCGAGTCACTATGGACTTCTCTATTTGATTGCACAATAGATTTGTATAGAGGGTTGGTCTTAGGAAATAAAATTTCTCTGATGTTTGGACCTTCATCCTCGCTCTTGGCCTTCTCTTGGGTAAATAACTCAAGATCAACTATTTGTCTTAAAATCCTATCTCTCTCCATCAATTTTGCTTTTACCTCTCTTTCTTTATCTGCTTCCTTTTGTGTTTTTAAGGAAATTAAATGATGGACTCTTCTATTCAGGACTTCAATTTCTTGGGATACCTTATCTTCATCAGGGAAGATTTCTTCAGAGTCTGACATATTGAATTGGTCAATATCAATTAGACTGATGTTTCCATCAATTGTCCTAGGTACAGAATCTCTCTTAATGTTCTAACTATTTATGTCCTTCCTAGAGCAACTAGCATGAGAGATCCCCTGATTTAAAACTTGAACATCTTCAATATTCCCAAACAAACTAGAATGGAAACAAAAAATATCATGCTCAGATTCATGGAAAGAAGAATTTGAATTTGCATAGACAGGTCTCTGAGATGACTTACCCATATTGATGCTCTTTTGTACCCAAGTAGCATTAGATGGCTCATGTACAACTGATCTTTTTTGGCCTCTCCATGACTGTTCAGGTAATCCCTCTTGCAAAGTATCATGAGGATGCTTCTTCATGAAAGACCTAGTGTTCCTTCCTCTCTGCATTATGCTTGTTTTCTTAAAAGAGTTTCACTTATTAAAAAGGACTGGTTGTACTTGTCAGATTCACCACCCACAAAGACTGTGGGAAATAAGAAAACAAGCTTTAAACAAAAAACTTGCCAATTTTTTAAAACAAAAATCATGAAGATTTTCAAAGAGACAGATAACACAGATCAGAGATCAGGCAATTTTTCACAACACGGATATCTGAACAAATTCTGATTTCCCTCTTATCCCCTTGTCAGAAAATGAATACTTATCCAAAGTTCAGGTGGGTATACCTTTTGTGAATAATTTCACACCTTTAAATGAGATCCACAATAAACCAGTGTCAAAAACCAGCGGATTTCATCACCTCAACATAAACTGAAATATTTGAATAAAAACTTATATAATTCTTCAATATTGATCTTCAAGAAAATTAGAAAGAATCCCACAACAAGCACTAGTGCCTTATCCAGGCCACAGAATCATATAAATTAAGCAATAATTTTCAACAACTGAACATTCAAATACACCTCATCATCTCAGCTTTCATGAACCTCATACATGCCTAACATATACATAGATCCATTCCCATTTAACTAAAATAATTCATCAGATTCATGGCAACAGACAATAGATTTGCTGACAGAAATATTCCTTGCACATTTAATCCCTCTCCTGAAGAGAAAAGCCATAAATAATGTCTATAAGATCACCTTACAATCCATCCTCATTTGAACAACTTCTGAATTAATTCAAGCACCAATCTGCAACATAGATACACACTATGACTCTCCCTAATAGAGTCGCCACTTTTGTTAGTCTCAAATTTTGATTTCCCTCTTATCCCCTTGTAAGAAAATGAATAACTATGTCTACATATGAAGAGATCAAGGAAGAAAGAACCTTAGAGTAAAATATAACAAGGTTTTGAGAACCTTCTACACTTTGAACTTATCCAAAGTTCAGGCGGGTATAACTTTTGTGAATAATTTCACACCTATAAATGAGATCCACAGTAAACCAATGTCAAAAACTAGTGGATTTCCTCACCTCAACATAAACTGAAATATTTGAATAAAAACTTATATACTTCTTCAATATTGATCTTCAAGAAAATTAGAAAGAATCCCACAACATGTACCAGTGCCTTATCCAGGCCATAGAGTCACCTAAATTAAGCAATAATTTTCAACAACTGAACATTCTGATATGCCTCATCATCTCAGCTTTCATGAACCTCATACATGCCTAACATATACATAGATCCTTTCCCATTTAACTAAAATAAGTCATCAAATTCATGGCAACAGACAATAGATTTGTTGACAGAAATATTCCTTGCACATTTAATCCCTCTCCTGAAGAGAAAAGCCAGAAATAATGTCTATAAGATCGCCTTACAATCCATGCTCATTCGAACAACCCTAGATTATCCAAATGAAACCTGCAAACTACAGAATGCACACCAGAAGACAAAGAAATTTTAGGCCTGAAACTTTGATTTATATATTTATATTCATTCTTGAAAATATTACATCATCCAGAGTCATCTCCTTGAAACCAGAAAAAGAAACCTAAATATATTTTGCCAAAGTTTCTTTACAAAATTCTTGTGATCCCTTTTTCACTAGTCCTGGTATCCATTTATAACATTATGGATGCATACAAGCTTCGAACATTCCTAGAAAGATTTGTTACAAACCGCAATACTCTCCAAGAAATAGTTACAAGTCTTTTTCAATATCAATGGCCTCTTCCATTTGTTGTTCTATTGCAAACTTTTCTATCTACTCTGGAGTATCTTCTTTTTGCCTGATATACTTGTCCTTCCACTCCTAGAACACGTCATCACTTAGCCAAGCAAAGCTAATAATATTTTATTTCATCCCTTCTAGCCTTTTCCAAGTGACCCTTAACTGCCCAATTTCTGTTTCTATGAAACCATAATGTGATTTCACCTTTTCAATCTCTTCAATTGTCTAGACAAATAAGGATGTGTCATCAGTGTTAATGATTTCATTAACCCTTTGGGACAATTTGTGGTCCAGCACTTCTAGCCATGCCTTCTCCTCTTTCAACTGAATTGGACCAACAAAACCCCCTGAAAACAATTCATATTTGTGATCTGAATATTCTTTTCTATATAGTTGGGCTTTTCTTTTTACACCTACCCTTTCCTCTGAGAATATATTCATTTCTTTTATACTCACTAGTGGACCTCAGATTGTCATTTGCCTTTGCATCTACATGGGATGAACACATGGGCTCTAACTCCTTACCTCTAGGGATCCACTTATTAAGAATTGGTTCTAAGGTGGTTTCATCCTTTCTTAAATCAATTAGAATATTCAGGATCCTTTTCATAGAAATGTGTACAACAAAGGCCTTGACCAAATCAGCAAACTTCAAAATAGTGGCTTTTAGCTTTTCTTCATACTTGCTTGCAAATAATGTTTGAGCTTGTTTCAACTTTTCTAACTCATGTTGGACAATTTCAACTGACTGGAAACTAGAAGGCATAGGAGAAGGGGGATATTCTATAATGGGACTGGTAGGTGGAGGTCTTGCTAGAGAGGAGGCTATCATGAGAGTAGAGGATTCACTTGGATGGTACTGACCTACCAACTGACTCTGAAGTCTAGCAATAATATTGTCTCTATTGGCTACTCCTTCTTTGGCCTCATTGTAAGCCTTTAAGATGGTTTCTAAATTTAATTGGAGATTAGCCTTTTCTTTTGCCTCCTTTTCTACTATTGCCACACTGAACTTTGCAGTTTCCAAGACTATGCTTGCAGCTTTCACCACCCTTGTATCTTGGACTCTTTTTACAATCATGCCTCCTAGGAGACTAGAATCTGATACACCTTTCCTCCTTTTACTCTCATCCTTCTTCAGTGACCACAAGACTAGAGCAACATTATCTTTGCTGAAGGTCACTCCTTCCATGGGTTTGGTTTGCTTCCTTACTACTTCAAGAACTAGAGCATCAACTATATCTCATTCAGGGAGGATTAAAACACCAAATTAGACACCATCTCTCTTCCATTCTTAGGAGTAATAGTCTTAAACTCTTCAATCCTTTTTTGCTTGACCTCTTCTTCCATTTGAGTTACATCTCTATGAGGTTGTTCAATCTTCATTTGCTCACATCTAGCTTGAATTGTTCCATATTTTGCTTCCACACAAATTGCATGAAAGCCCCTATTGTAATAAAATTACTTCAGCCAGGAATTCCTCACTGGCTTGCTTGACAGGAAGGTCTAACTCCTTACCTTTGAACTTAGCTTCAGTTAAGTTCATTTCAGCACTAGGTGGCTCTTCTGGCATACCTTCTTGTGTCTCCTCATATGTGTAAGCAATCTCCCTGAGCCTCCCCAATCGTAACAACTATTTGGCCACCGCTTGCTCATCTCCTATGTGGATAGGGGATTGAGATGGAGAATAGAGTTGTTCACAAGTTTCAACTTCCTTCCCCAATATTTGCCTTTTAGGGGAATCTTTGATGTCAATGACATCTTCAATTTCTCTTTTCCCTCTTGAAGTGGAAGTCTCACCTATCACTGGCATCATCACACTGTACTTTGATTTCATATGCATCACATAATCAATAGGTGGGATAGCCTTAGCAAAGGCAGGCTTAGCTAGGACCAATTTAACCCTATTAGGATCATTTTGCATTATAGCCTCCCTTTTTTCTTTCAAGGTTTGCATGAGGTCTTCACAATAAAGAATCAAGAATTTGACTTTCTCCTCAAAAGGGTTGAAGCTAGAAAGAGGGTCATAACTACTATCAAATTGATGAATAAAGTTAAGAGCCCTTTTATATGCAACCCACTTCTCCTTCCTCAGTTCTTGCTCATGTAAATTGAATTCATTCCTAATTAAATCTTTAGGGAACTGAAATTGGTGAGGCCTACCTTTACACACTACCCTCTTTCTAAACATGTCATTTCAAAAATCCTCAAGGTCTGCACATCTTGAAACTGTAGTTGATAACCTATATGTCTTAAAGAATTCTTCAAAATATTTCCAGCCACCTTTAGTGATCACAAAATGATGGGCCATGGTAATGGTTGGGAAAATGGTCCGTTTACCCCTATTTGTCAGCTTTGCCTCTTGTACACCTCCAATTTGCCTCAAGACTTCTGCAATCCCTATCTTCAATGGGACCTAATAGGGCAATAGATAGTGAGTACCTCTGAAACCATACACTCTGAAAATGATAGAAATAGGGTACAAATATATATCTCCCCAATTGTGAACAATCTTAATACCCTCAGAAAACTCTTTAGGCCTGAGGAATTCCAAGAGAGCCTTAGGAATCCTATGGTTTTCTATCCACAAAAGAATCCTAATTTTAGATGCAAAGCATCTAGCAAACTTTAGATAACTAGTATCCTCTCTATCCCAGGATAAAACAATGCTCCAAAGTTGAACAAGCATCTCTTCCTTATCTTTTACCTTAACCAAATCCATTTCCTTTGCAAAATAGTCAGCAGCCTTGAACAAAAACATGTGCATTAAAAGAGAGTACAATCCAAATGGTCTGTCAACCTTACCATTTTTTATCCCTACCAGCCCGATATGAATTGTATTAGTTAGATAGGGTTCATAATCAAATGTTATTGCCAAAGAGGGGTTTAGAATCTATGCAATCATTAGCATGTAATGGGTTGGCATGTTTTTCTCAACATCTTCTCCAAAAATCTAACAAAGTGCCCAATACATGCCCTTAGCTCTTAGAGTAAACAAATTCAAGGAGAAGGGTTCCATTGTACTAGGGCCTACAACTGTCAACCCTCCCATTTTAACAAAGAACTCTTTCAATGGGCCACTCGTAAGGTGATCCCTTTGTGCATCATAAACCTAGACCAGTGATTCAAAATCAATAGGCTCTAACAAATTTGAAGATTCACTGAGCTTGAACACACTTCTGAATTCATCATCTTTAATTTCAATCAAGGCTGATCCTTTCATGTTCCTTATACATCTAGCTATAGGGTTATAATTTTGGGCAATCAAATTCAACAAATCTACATCCATGAATATACCAGGAACTATAAGGTTCCCCACATCCAATTCCCATATGTTATTTAAAGGGGCAAGGGATTATCTCTAACCGAAACCTACTTTGAACAATCCTAAACCTGACAGCCATATTTATGGATCCCTTAACCAATTACCTTTATCATATAAGCCATCCCCAATTATTAGAAGAGGGTTCTTTGGTACCAATTCTTTAGCTTTAGCCCCAACATTGGTAGACATAGTTAACTGTTCCAAAAAATCATCACAAATGTTCCTATCCTGGTAATTCACTTTTCCTGTCAACTCCATTCTTGGTGCCATCTTGATAATGCAACTATATCAATTGAGACTTGCATAGACCTCTAATGAAACAATTCACATAGCAATCATTGACTTCAGACCATAATTTGCAAGAAAAAACATAAAAAACCTGTTATTCACTTGAAGAAAACTGCTCTGCACCAATTGCTCTGTAGCAGACTCGTTGAAATGATGCCAACATTCAAGTTGATGGAGACTCTAATATGGCAATTTGGCATTAAATTTTAAAAATTAATCGCACATGCTTCGGCCATCACCTCAGAATTGAATTCATAAATCGAATTCAAAAACGGGCTCCACTAGATCATAAATTCTCTAAGTATTTCCTCTGTTTTGTTGTTTCGCTATTTCGCAAAGATTAAAACCTCTACACTTGTCTTTCGCGAAACAACAACAACCATTGGATCACGGGAACTTGCACTGCTTTTATTTCATCTAGTCTTTGTGTTAATCATGGGCCCTACCTTCTTTTCGCTATTTCGCGGGCCTTAAAACTTGGGCAATTTTCTTTCGCGAAGCAACGTCGGCCATTAGATCATGATCTACCTGCCCAGTCTTTATTTCCTACAATGACTGTCAGTCTTATTAACTAACCATGCACCACCTTGACAGCTAACAATTTTTGCCACTTCGTGAAGGTTAGACAGCAAGCATCTTCGTGCTACGAAATAACGGCAACCGTTAGATCAATCTCGAGATGTACACTATTTAACATTCTCAAACCTTTAAGTGTGGGCCCTTTAACTCAGAGACCACTTGCTTTATCTCGTCACCGGTTAACAAACACCATGTGGCAGTCGGTCATTTGCTCAGGAAGTCCCATCGGGTTCCATTCTGAAACCGCCATTTGCTTTACTTTACTATTCTCCACATAACTGCCGGTTGAACCAAGGCGGGCCCTCAACTACCCTACAAAAGCCACGCTCAGTTGATAGGTCACCATTACACTCCAGGAAACAAACCATCTGTCCTGCCATGTCATCCATCATGTGATTGCCACATCATCTCGTTGCTTCATGAACATTAATCTCCACTTGACTTTAGGCTGCGAATCCACGACAACTGTCCAATTAAATCCTACTTAATCAGCCTTTAAAACTTTATGACTTGCCTATCCTTTGGACCCACCGACCCTTTCGCTATTTCACAGATCTTAAACCTCAGGCCACTTATCTTCGCAAAGCAGCAACAACCATTGGATCTCGGCAACCTACTTGTTGATTACCTTTGTTGTGACCACCTCTATCGGGCCCTCCACCTTTTTGCAACTTCGTGAAAGGTAAACAACGGGTACCTTTAGGCTGCAAATCAACGTAATCCGTTGATCTTTCCTGAGCTGATCATTCTTTAACCAATTACTTAACGTGCCTCTAGGACCTGCCAAGTCTTTCGAAGTTTTGCAAAACTTATATCATGTGCATCTCAGGATAGCAAATCAACGTGAGCCGTTAGATCAACAATGAGTTGCAGTCGTTAGATCAACAATGAGTTGCACAATAATTAAGGGGCCTGACAAACATTAAAACAAGACAAAGGTAAAGGCGCACAAATTTAAAATATTAAGGGACCGCCTAGGGAAAGAACTAATAGGGGGGACACTTTTCATGATAGACCGACCCTTCTTTAAGTGGCAAAAGTGACACAGAAATAGAACACAAGGATTTTTTCATAACGTAAGCAAAGATTAAAACTCAAAAACCTTAAACCCTCTTCTAACCCAAGAATAACAGAGGCAACAAGGTCATACTAGACACATTTTTTGAAGACTTCTAGCCAACTATGGAACAAGAATTCCCAATTTTAAATAGTGATAACAAGGTCTACAAGACATAGACAACCACTTGAAAGGTATTTACCTGATGATTGGAGACGTATTTATACTTTGAATACTAATGTTGATAAACCTAGATCTATAGAAGAGGCATTAGGTATAAATGATGTAGAATCCTAGATGACTGCTATGGAAGAAGAAATGGCATTTTTGAAAAAGATTGGTTCATATGGAAGCATTAAGAAGTATAAAACAAGGTTGGTTGCGAAATTCTACTCTCGAGTTGAGGGTGTTGATTATGTTGAGATACTTTATCCTGTTGCAAAAATAACATCCATTAGATTTTTGCTTCCTATTGCTATTGCTTATGATTTAGAGGTTGAGCAAATAGATGTGAAAACTTCTTTTCTTCCTGGTGATTTGGAGGAGGATATTTATATGACATAGCCAAAGCACTATGTGGTGAAAGGTAAAAGTAATTTGGTCTATAAATTTAAGACATCTTTGTATGGCCTCAAACAGAATCCTTGGATGTGGTACCAGAAATTTGATACACATGTGTTGAGATTGGAATTTCAATGTTCTAAATTAGATCACTGATTTTATTATAAATCTGATGGTGATCATTTCCTATACATTTCATTATATGTTGATGATATGTTATTCATCGGTAAAGGGAAAGGTATGATTTCAAAACTAATGTCTCAAATTGCATCTAAATTTGAAATGAAAGATCTTAGTGCAGCGAAACACATTCTTGGGATGGAATTTAGAAAAGATATAGTGAATAGAAAACTTTGGTTAGGCTAGAGTAAGTATGTGAATTCAGTATTATAAAGGTTCAACATGCAGGATTGTAGACCATTATGCGTTCCCTTCACTGTTGGAATGAAATTATCTATTTTAGATTGCCTTGCATCTCCATTAGAGATGGAAAACATGAGAAGAGTGCCTTAATAGATTGTAGTTGGAAGTTTGATGTATGTTATGGTCTGTACTAGACCAGACATTACCAAAGCAATGGTATTTCTTTCTACATATATGTCTAATCTTGGTAGAGTTCATTGGGATGCAGTCAAAAGAGTCTTCAAATATTTGAAGGGTACCTCAGAGTATTCTTTGTGCTATCATGGTAATTTGGTTGGAGACATGACTTCCCTTGATATTCATGGTTATGTTGATTCAGAATGGGCAAGTGATATTGATAGTAGAAGGTCCACCAGTGCCTATATATTTACTTTATTTGGTGGTGGAACTAGTTGGATGAGTAAGCGAGAGGTTGTGGTTTCTTTGTACAATACAAAAGTAGAGTATATGGCAGCTATAAATCATTAAAATAGTTACAAATCTTGATGTTGTGGTTTCTTTGTCCACTGTGTTCAAATATTGGAATAAAACAAGGTGTAGTGACAGTTTATTGTGAGAGTCAGAGTATGATCTGCCTAGCTAAGAACCTGACATTTCATGCCCAGACCAAGCATATTGATGTTCAGTATCATTTAGTTAGAGATATGGTCGAAGATGGCAAGGTGAAGCTAGTTAAGGTCAAGAATTTGATGAATGTTGCAAATTCTTTAAATAAGGTTGTGAGCATAGAGAAGTTCATATAGTGTTTGGAGTCTATGGGCCTCATTTCCCCTAGCAATTAATTTATTGTGTTTATACTCCCTTTTCTCTTGCAAGGTGTTCGAAAAGTGGGAGAATGTTTTGAAAATTGTGTCTCAACCTTGTATTTATATGAGGTTACTTTTATAGTATGTTTTTCAATTGAGCATGAAATGGTGTGAAATTCTCTGCGAACTTTCTAGTTGGCTAGATAAGCATGTCAGTAAATTTTCATTCCAAGATCATAGCTAGTTTGGAAGATATTAAAGTTTATGTTTTTGGAGGGTGTGATGAAAGGTATAAATATAATTTTGAGGACATTAAAGGAATTTAAAGGATTTTAAATGCCCTAAAAAGTGGGTTTACATGGTTTAGCTATTTACGAGGTGATATAGCACTTCACAAGCTTTTCAATGCTTCAAATGGTTTGTCAATCGGACACACGGTTCACAAGTTATGGCCTCCTAAAGTTTTGACTCCTTAAATAGGAAATATAAAATGCATCGGACACATAAATGAGCTATAAAAGGGAGGAACACGTGTTGATATGGGCATTGACATGTCATAGGGTATATAGAATGGAGATAAGGTCACCTCTACTTTGTCGGGTGGTTTTTTCCCATGGTTTTGTAATACCATTTAGTTTCTTGTATTGTATCTCCTATATATGAGGTGTGTGAGATAGAGGTTGTGTGTAAGAGTCTTATGGAAATTGAGTTACCTCTGAGTCTGTAATTAGTGGTACTCCTATGAAGAGCTTGCTTTGCAAGTATATTTTAATTTGTTATTGATTAATGAATAATATATTGAGCTGCTTTTGGAGTGTGGGGTTTTTCTCCCAAAAGGATTTTCCTCACGTAAATCATTTTATTGTTGTGTTGTGGTATGCATGATATTATGTTTTTTCTGTTAAGTTTTTGTAACTATTTTAATGATTTGTAAAAAATGTGTGTTACCCTCCTCTCAAGATTAGTGTAGGAATTTGTTCTGATACTTAACTTCCTTAAAGATATAAACATTTGTATTCTCAAATCCCTTATCTTATGCTTAATCAAGATGTTCAAAGAATTTTTATTTCTAATTTGCAATAAGACATTAGGGATAAGTTTTGTAAAGTTTAATCTAACAAGGGATTCATCAAGTTCAATGACAACAACAATAATCAAGTAGCAGCTGCAACAATAGGTGTGCCTTCTTTATTCAAGTATTTTAGAAAGGAATTTACTCCTCTTTTTCCAATATCATCGTCAACCTGGTCATGACACTAAAAAGTGTTATTCCCTGAGGAGTAAAATTCAAGACCTTATTGATAACAATACCATACATGTAGCTGGTGTGATGACAAAGGAAATAAATTTGTAGCTCCTCCTAATATAAATCTCCAAATCTTTGCCAATCCTTTTCCTTCTCATTACAATAATGTGATTGAATCTAAGCATATTGTCATTTTTCCTAATGATCTTGGCCTTGAGTCTAATAATGTGGTAAATCTTATTGATAAACCTACATATCCTAAGGACCTATGTATCACTTTTGATCCTAGTGAGACTATTAAAGAACTTGATGGTCCACTATATATCAGTACAAAGATTGAAGACATGCTTTGACGAGGACTGATCATTGATCTAGCATGTGTGGTGAATGTGATAACTAGAGAATATCTTTATACCTTACAATTGCATCAAGTAATATATGACAAATCTGATGTGGTGATCAAGATCTTTGATGGTTTCTCTTGTCCTACCATTGGCTCTATTACTCTTCCCATTGAGGTTGGTACTAAATAATTATGTCAATTTTACTATCATTCCTACTTTGGAACAATTTCATGTGAATTTGGGAAATCATTGGCTCTCTTCCATGAAATCAATCCCTTCTACTATTCATAAGTGTTTGAATTTCCCTCTTAATGACAAAATCATAACAATAAATCATAGCATGTACCAACCCACAGTAAGGCGTGGAGGTGTTAATCTTGATTAATTTTGGTCTAAACAATTTGAACCTCTTAAGCCTCGAAGTGGTACTCTTTTTTAATCTTATCAAAGATGGAAGAATGAGATGATCTTAAACTTATGTAGTCTTAGAGATCCTAATCTGATTCCTCTTCTTCATGATAGACCTATTCCTCCTCGTCATAATGGACCTAATCTCATTCCTACACTGTCTAGATTCTTCTTTTATATGTTGTGGTTCCACCTCCTACATCTTACAAAGGGAAGCGCCCAACATCTCCTATCTTTCAACTTAAAAAACCTTCTCATTTGCATCCTTCATTAAAGCAAGAGAACAATCCTATGCATATTGATCCTAAATCCTCACAACCTTTATCTAAAAATAAAAGAAACCATTGTGTGAGAAAATGTTGATGGAGACATCATGCCCAGGCTCATGAACTTGCTTCTCAACCCATTTCATCCCTGAAGACTTCAAATATTGACATGATCTCACTTGTCCAACCTTCACCTAACCCTAGAGAGGAAGTTCAACCTAAATCTCCAAGATGTAAAATGCTTAAGAAAAATGATGGTTCATGTTCTATTTTAATTAAAAATCCTTTTTAATTAATCTTGATGAAAAGATGGATGAAAATGATGTTCATGCTAACAATGTTGATTCAAGTTATGAATATAAATATGTTGATGTTGACAATGATTTATCTAAGCAATTTTCACAAGCATTAATCCTATCTCCTAGTAATAGATAAAGTGATCCATCATTAGAGAATGGTCCTTGTTTGGAACTTGTGGTAGATCCATATACCATGCTCAAATTCACTCCTCTTTCATATTGTCCACCTTCCCAAAACAATTTTGAGCAATATTGAGAGGCGGATGACTTGCTTGATTATATTCATTCATGTCGTAGATTCTTTATCTCTCCTTTGTTGCTTGTTTGTAACCTTCTTCTATTTGTTTCTCAATTATTCTATTTGTAAGTGTTGTCTACTTGAGGATGATGCAAAGCGTTGAGATCTCTTTTGGTCTCTCCCATGTTGACTTAAAAGATACATGTGCACTTCTTCCATAGTGGTTCTACTTTATTTGGGGGATGAGGATAATTTAATGCAAATAAACTTCATGATATATATTATTTATCATAAGGAGCATACTAACCCTGGAGTTAATTAGAACCCTTTTGTACTTTGTGTTTTGTGATCATTATCCTTTGATATATCCTTTATTGGGGTCATATCATTGTGATAGTGCGCTTCTCCTTTGAATGAATGTAGACTACCTTAAATTGCTCTTGATGAGGCATACACAATCACTTTAACATGGAGGCATACTCTCCACTCAATGCTTCTCTCTCGCATATATCGATAATCAAATTACTTTGAAAACTTAGCCTCTTTTTTTGGCAATTTTGGTATTTTTTATTTTCATGACTCATGGTAAGTGAACCTTACTAAGCTAGTAGTCATGGTTCCTTTTTCTCTCTCTTTTGTGATGTCCCTTTTATCTTGTTCTTGAAGTTGTAAGATACCTAAAGTCCCCTAGGGGCTTGGTGTGTCTTGTCTCCTTAGCATCTTGATAAAAGCCTTTCAATGTGAACCTTTGTACTTTACCAAGAGTATGCTTAGTCTCATACTCCCATTAAAGTGGAGACTAAATGTAGCATCCTAAATTGTACCCCCTTACAATTTTGTCCATGTTTGATCCATCATCTTGGAATTTGCTCTCTAAGGCCTAAATAGGACCTAATTATGCTCTTTCTATGCAAATCTATAACCATTTTCACTTTGCACATCATCCTACCCCTCAAATTTGCTCTCTGATTGGGAAAGACCTAACAAACCTATATGTTAAAAGAGATGTTATTATGTTTTTGATGAAGGTGTGATAGATGATGAATCTGATAAAGGAGGTTCAAGTGATAATGAATGGGTGTTTATTGATATCAAGGAATATGATCCAATGTCTACTAATTCTGCTAACTACATAAATGCAAAAAGAGAAAAGATAAATGAGTGATTGACAGTGGATGCTCTCACCATATGATAAGTGATAAGAGTAAGTTTGTACGCTTGGAAAAGTATGAAGGTGGCATTGTGAAGTTTGGTGATGATGAAGATGGTATAATCCATTGTAAAGGTTCCATTTCTCTTGATGGTAAGAATAATACTAATGATGTCTTGTATGTAGAAGGTCTAAAGCATAATCTTTTGAGTGTTGGATATATGGTTGACAAGGGATATGATCTTCAATTCAAGAATGGGAAGTGTAGAATCTTTGGTAGTTCCAGAATTGAGATTGCATTAGGTACAAAGAATAAAGGCAATATCTTTAATTTAAATAGTACCAGTAAAAGATGTTTGATTGCTCAGATTGATGATAGTCAGTTGTGGCATAGAAGAATGTCTCATGTGAATTTTGATAACATTGTCAAGATAAGTTCTACTCCAGTTGTGAGAGATCTTCCTAGGTTGATGAAACTTGCTAACTCTATGTGCAAGGAATGTCAATTAGGGAAACAAACCAGAGTTACTTTCATAAGATAGAATTATTGTTCATGTGGATTATTGGATCTTGTGCATACTGATTTGTGTGGTCCTTCTAGAATCAGGAGTCTACAAGGAGACATTTATTTGATGTTGATGATTGATGATTATTCTAGGATGATGTGGGTTACTTTCTTGAGGGACAAGTCTAAAGCTCTAGAAAAATTCAAGATTTTCAATGCTATGGTTTAGCCAAGGACAGGTTTGAAGTTGAAGTGTTTGAGATTTGACAAAGGTGGTGAATTCACTTTCAATGAGTTCAAGGCATTTTGTGAAGAACAAGGGATAAGAAGACAGTTATCTTCTTCGAGAACCCCTCAACAAAATGGAATTGTGGAAAGGAAGCACAAAACCATTCAAGAAACTGCTAGGACAATGATGTTGGAAGGAAATGTTTTGCATGTCTATTGGAGAGAACCTATGAAAACTGTTGTTTACACTTAAACAAGTGCATATCAGAGGTGATACGGGTAAGACTCCTTATGAATTCTGGTTTGGTCATGCTCCTATTGTTAAATATTTTAGAATTTTTGGAAGTAAATGTTATATCACGAAGGATGAAGATCTAGGAAAGTTTGAAGCTAGATGTGATGAAGGAATATTTCTTAGTTATTCTACCAAAAGAAAGGCATACCGGTGTTATAACAAGAGACTGAGAAAGATAGTTGAGAGTGCAAATACCAGGGTTGATGAAAGTAATGAGAGACAATATAGATCTTGTGGTTATGATTTAGATGATTAGAATGAAAATAAAAACAATGGGAAGCAACCTCAAACTTATAATCAATTTCATATCATTCTGATGAATCCAGTGCCCCAAGGAGAAGGAACTAGTGAAAGTACTGAAGAAAAGACACAAGAGTCTGAAATTCAAGAAAATCCTAAGACTCCCAGGTATGTAAGGTTGAATCATTCTAAAAATCAGATCATACGAGATAGAAATAAAGGTGTTCAAAAAAGAAGAAGAATTGTTGAAGATCAAGTTGAGTATTATTTGATTTCAAAGATTTAACCTAAGGATGTTAATGAATCTTGTAAAGATGAAAACTGGATAAAATCAATGGAAGAATAATTGATGCAGATTGAAAAGAATAATACATGGGATCTTGTTCCTAGACCTCGGGATAAAAATGTAATTGGAACCAAATGGGTCTTCCAGAACAAATTGAATGAGAAAGGTGAAGTTGTTAGAAACAAAGAAAGACTTGTTTGCAAAGGATATTCACAAATGGAAGAAATTGATTTTGAAGAAAATTTTGCCTCTATGGAAAGGATTGAAGTTTTAAGATTATTTATTGCTTTTGTTGCTTACAAGGATTTCAAAGTCTATCAGATGGATGCCAATTCAGCATTCCTTAATGGTGAATTGGAAGAAGAGGTGTACATTGAGAAATCTTTGTATGGACTAAAGCAAGCCCCAAGAGCATGGTATGATAGATTGGATAAGTATCTGCTAAAGATAGGATTTACCAAGGGTATTGCTGATAGTAATCTGTACTTCAAGATTGATCATAATAACATTCTGATTGTTGAAGTTTTTGTTGATGATATTATTTTTGGAGGGTGATGAGCTAAAATAATAGCTCTTTTATTTATATGACTGATAAGTTTTTCCTATGTTTTGAGTTCCATATTGGGACAATATTAAAGTTATGTGATGTATCAGAGTTTTGATTATGTGCATTTTGAATGATAGACAAACCTGTTGAACCCTGTATTGTTTTGACTTAATGTTCCTATAGCTATGTGGATTATTATGGTAATATCATGCATGGATGTATAAATATTATGATTAATGGAAATGGATATATATATATATATGTCGTGCCCAGAATTTAGGGCAAGAACAGGATTATTTTTTATTTATTTTTAAATCATAACTTAAATATTAAATTTACGAATATGGAGAAAAACACTAACATGTTTTGTCTTAACTATGTTGGGTTAACTTAAACCACTAACTCAAGTAATAAAAAATAATTTAAATCCTATACCGAATTCTAAAAGAAATGTTATATCATTTTCTCAATTTTAATCCATACTTATTTTAAATCATCTCCCTAAAATATAATCGACGAAGATAGAATTAGTCTACAAAAGTCGTTTACTGTTTTGAGGAACTAATTAAATTAGTCCTAGTACTTTGTTTAAAATGTCTAAACGTTTATCTTATTCGATAATCAAAATATGCTTTAAATTGAATTGACAAAAGGGCCAATAAATTTTTCTAATGAATACTTACCTATAAGTTTAAATAACTCCCCATAGCCAAAATTAATTTTACCCCATTTATTATCAAATTTCTAAATGTTTAGACCTCGAAAAAAAAAAAATATATATATATATATATATATATATTTTTAAACATCTTTAAAATATCCTTATGGCTATCAAAACCATTACTAACCCATATATTTATTAAGACATATATAGTTTATAACACTTAATAAATTATACAATCTAAAATTTGTCTTATTCGCTTACATTTTGACTCTATGTGTAAAAGTATATCTAATTATATATTTACACACACACACACACACACACACACACACACACATATATATATATATATATATATAATTCATAAATATGTTTTAACATTAAGCTTAACCACCATGCAAACCCTAACATTCTTTTATTATTATATAAATGCTCTTTCTTTTATTTTATTTTTATAACATCTTATTCCTCTCTATCCTAGCCCTACCCGGCTAGAGTTTTTATTTTCTTGCAACCCCTTTTTTTTGTGCAGGGGGCGAATCTTTGGTAGGGATGGGGGCAGCCATGGAAACTCAGGGCAAGGGGAGGGGAGGCGGTGGTGCCACTGTGTGTCCACACAGTGGAACCCGCCGCACCATTGTGCGTCCACACAGTGGCGGGTGCGGCACCACTGTGTGCCCACACAGTGGCGGCTGCGGCCGACACTGTGTGTCCACATAGTGGAAGCCGCAGTGGCCGACATTGTGTGTCCACACAGTGGAAGCCGCGGGGCCGACCACTGTGTGTACACATAGTGGAGACCGCGACCGACCACTGTGTGTCCACACAATGGCTTCGGCCCTTCGGCCCTTTTTCCCCCATGTTAATAACCCCCTTTTTTTTATATATTTTTTTTTTCTTTTCTTTTTTTTTAAAATAATATATATATATTTTTTTGTTTATTTAAATGAAATAAATTTAGATATATAAGAATTTGTATTTATATATATATTTTTTAACAAGAAAGTTTATTTATTTATTTTCTTTTACGCATGCTCATAAATTGGTTATATATATATATATATATAACAGATTAGATATTTTCTGCAAGTTTAGTCATTTTAATTATTTGCTTTTTATTAATGTCCTTGTTGCCAAATAGAATTAGTTAGGCTATCTAAGTATGGCTTTTCTTTCTGTAAAAATAAAAAAATTAATAGTACTAAATATTCTTAGAACAACATCTTTAGAAATTATTTACTTCCATTAAATCTGATTAACTACAGGACTTATTTCTATAATAAACAAATGACAGAGTTTGATATTTCTTCAACAACTATTCAACTGACCAATTTTAATAAAATTAACAGCAACTATTTTAACCTATAATTTATTAATTAAAACCTTAGAGATGGCTATAAAATCTTTGATTTCATTTTCTACAAATACTTTAAATAACAGATTTAAATACTAAGTTTAGCATTTCCATGTATAGATCTAAAATGTAATATTTCCAGAACTATAATGTACTAAAATGCATTTACAGAAAACAGAATTTAAATGATTTATATGCAGCCTATAATATGCATGCAACTCAAATCTATTTGTTTCTTTTTTTTTTATTCTCTTTTGAATGCATAAGAATTAAATAACTTTCTTGCTATTCAATTTATCATAAACACATCAGATATAAAATTTTCTTTTGAACTTTGGAAAAACAATTTTAGGAATACTCATTTCTTTTCTGCAATAAATAGCATACTAAAATATTACAACTTTTTAAAACGTATGTCAAAAACACTATTGTCACTTTACAATGGGTCTCTCATTTCTAATAAATGAGGACGTTTTCAAATAATAATTACATTTACAAATAATTTCCTGCAACAAATAACTCCTGCAACTTTCCACTTGTCCTATTATTTTCTTCCGACAACCTGCATTTTAAATTAAAGCTATGACCATGGAGTGCTCACCTCCCAGCTTAGGCTAACTGGTAGCCACCCCCGAGCTCGGAGAACCAAGCCCTAGATGAGAAAAAAACATGCAAACACCAAGGACATAATGCACACAAATACAAACACACTCCCATCCTAGCTACACTGCACCACACCTTGGTGATGACTTTTTTTAAGGGTGGTAGTGGACCAATTACCCTGAGGAGAGCTGCAAGTATGAAAAAGAACATGTAGCCACCTCATGAAAAATCAAATACATCAAGTATAGCAACCCCTTAAATCCTTATGCCCCCCAAGACATCCATGCCTTATTTCCCCTCCTTATGACCTCCATTGCACAAACAAGCCATGCAGCAAGGGTCACACAAACTCCCTTGTGATCCCTCTCATAATGAGAGTCTCTCACTCGAGGGTTGTCACTTCTACCACCCACAAGATCCTCCTCTCTCCCAAGAGTAAGAGGTCTTGATGACTCCCAAAAACACATACAATACATAACACAAAATACCAAATGAAATTTCCAAGAGAACATGCAAGGAAGCAAATCTTTTACACCAACATTACTTTCAAACATATGCAATAAGAAAGCCATTTTAAGAAGAATGCAACCAACCTTAATCTGCCCAAAGGTAGGTTAGTTTTGTTGAGGATGAGCAGCCCATTTCCACAGTTCTTCTCCTTCTACCCTTAGCCAAAATTCTCTATTCAAAATCTAGTCTATTCTTTTCAAAATTTCTCTTGTCTCCAAAAATGGAGAGTGGGTGATTACCCACAAATTTTCTAATTCTTGCTTAAGAAGCCCATTGTGAGAGTTCTCACAAGTTTCTAAAAACTAAAGAGGAAGGTAAGATAGAATGGGAAAGGGAACTCTCATTTGAAAAGGAAGGTTTACAACTAGGTTCAAATCTTCTAATTTTAATTTTCGCACAACTTAGAAAAGTCAATTTTTAGGGTGTCTAAAAGTTCACATGGGAGTAGAAACTTGCCTTAAATTACCCCTAACCCTTAGGTATACCTTATGGGCTTTAGGAAACCCTATTAAACTACCCCTAGGTGTCCATTTAACCCTTTTTCAACCCCCCTAAAGTTTATTTTCGGGTCAAACCTATGTTGACCATCCCAAAGATTCTTTACCCAAGGCATTTATGACATCACATTATATGAATTGAAAAAGCTATAGTTAAACACTTTCCCACCAAGAGACAAAAATAAAAATTCAAACTTAAATCCACACGTGTCAAGTGACACAAGAAAACACTTTTACAAATTAATACATGAAATCGTCTCTTGTGGATTTTACATAAATCAATTAAATAACACTTAACACACATGCATCATTTATTGTTATGAATAAAATACAATACAAACGGGGTGTTGTCTCTCCAAATAGACAAACCCTGGCTTACGAACATACATAGGTCTAGGTTTGGTTCTCCGTAATATTTCCATGGTCACATGGATAACTTCCTGTGCATCTCAATTTACACATTAGTAACTTTCAAATAACCATGTATAATATAAATCATAGGAATAATAATACACATCATCACTTGCATACAATTTAATACATCTTTTATCCAAGCAATTTCACATTAGCAATTCATCCTAATTATCATAATGTTGATCCATACTAAACATACATCATAATTCTATTATCATAGTAAAGTCCTGCAAATTCAATAATGACATTTATCACCGCAAATTCGTCCCATTCAAAAATCATGTAGTGTTCTATATCATAAAGCATCCAAATAAATCATCAACATATAGCAATGTTATCCAAATCATGAAAACATATAAGTTCTAAATCCATAATGCATAAAAATAAAGCATCCATAATAGTCTCAATATAAAACCACTGAAATGTCAGACTGAGTCAAGGTGGGGCCTCATAATATATATATATATATATATATATATATATATGCTTGTATGTTCTAACCTTTAATGCAGGAGTAAATAAGTTGTTGCAGAAGTAGTTGTGTTAAGCGAGATGGAGAATCATGCCATGCAAATAGTTGGAGACATTTCAAGGCAGTTGAGCATTTAAAACAGTGGAGAATATGGTGTTCGAGTGAATCGAAAAAGGAATAGCGAGGTGATACCAAACTCATTTATGGTTGTTTCCAACAAGCATCAATCTAGTAAAAACTGCCATGGTATATTCTTGGCTGCGGTTTAGTAAAGTCTCATGTTCTTTATGGATTGACTTCTTCTCCTTGTTGTAATAAATGTATCTACCTAATTTCATGGTCATGATCTAAGTAGTTGAAAGTTTTTTATAACTTTCTTATAAATAAAGACCCGCGCCTCTTCACAAAGGTTATACAACATTTTCCAGAATTAGAAGCATTTCTCTTATTTTATGCATTGTATCGACTTTTGGAAATAATAAATAAAAGCTATGTTATTCCGAGTATATAAAATCATTTTGAAGTCTAGATACACTCATCCAAGGGGGCCCACTTGGTGAGTATTCCAGTGTGATTGTTATATTAAGTTTCTTTTTTGTTGCAGTAGATGTTATAGCAACTTACTATTCCTGCAGCCACTGGAACCAGATCCTGTGACTGTTCCTGCAGCCAAAGCAGACAGAGTAATTTCTATTTGTTAGCTCTAAACTTAGTTAATAGTTATTTAGTTAGAATGTTCTGTTAATGTTAAGATTTCCTGTAGCCATTCACTTGTCATATTTTTGCTTGTTTATTTTAGATAGACTTAGTTGTTGTAGTAGTGCAGAATATATTTTACTAGAACTTAGTGCATATAAAATGTAGATCCATTTCAAGTAATGCGTCCCTAGGTTGACAAGTAAATGAACCTCGGTCATGGAAATGATAGCTACTCAGAATGGATGACCAATCTTTGAGTTAAGACTTTAAGTCTAGTTATTGTTCATTTTGGTTAGGCAAACATTTTTGCCGTCATTGTCAAGGATGGTCTCAAACTAAGAGCCTGTAATAGTTATGAATTTTTAAGTTTTCAATATAGTTGGTTTTGATAGCTCAATTTGTTTTAAGTAATTCTCATGAATCTGCATGCATAGATGAAGAAGAGATTCTCAAGGTAGATTCCTTCCTAATCATCCTGATTATACAAGACTCAATCCATATGAAGCACCAGATGTAAACCCTTTTCCGGCACTTTATCAAGCCCCACATAGTTCAAACCCTCTTGCATTTGAACTTTCTGAGAATATCCTTCATTTCCTCTTTGGACCGCCTAAAGAGGACCCTAGTCCAATAACTGCTTCTCAAAGACCAATACAAGGAAATCCACCCCCTAGTGGGAATAACCCACCTCCACCTATGAACCCAACATTTGAGTTCCCCATTTTTGATTTGCATGATAATGCTAACCTCAAGAACATTCTAGCTTCTTCTTTGCCTAAATTTTATGGACTAGTGACAGAGGACCCCGATACTTTCTTGTTTGAATTTGATGTCCTCTATAGGAGTTATGATTATACTACAGATGCCCATAGACTTAAAATATTCCCTGTCACTTTAAAAGAATCATCTTTGAGATGGTTTATGAGTCTAGGGAGTAGTACAATCAGTACATGGGATGGGATGAAATAGTTGTTTCTTGTGAAATATAAAGATTATTATCAGGGGACTGACCACCATGGGGATGATATCTTTAGAATGACACAAAGGGAGGATGAGAGTCTAGAAGATTATTTGGGGAGATTTCTATTCAGTGTCAATAAATCCAAGCATGGTACTTTAAATGAAGATTCTCTTAAGTTGATATTTTTGAGAGGGATCAGTGATGAATGCACAAATGCTTTAGACCTTATGGGAGGTGGTGATATAACTCAATCAACATGGAATGACATTGGCCAAATTTGTCAGAAGTATTCCAGATCCTCTTCTAAGAAGAATAGGTGTTTCAAGCTGGGAATGTCTTCATCAACATCCAGTAATGGAGTTTCACGAATGGAGCTCAATCACCTTTTGAAGGATTTTAAAGAGGATATCATAAAAAATATGGCTACTTAGTTAGAAACACTTCAAGCTACATGAAGCATGAGGAAGCTGATGCAATGCTTGTAGAATTATGTCCACATTGTAGACAAAAGAAAAGAGACTGTAGATGTAAGATGGTTGCTAATCTTAAAGTTCCTAATTTCAAGACAATACAAGGAGATGATGAACAAATATTTTATGTTGCCCAAAGAAGGCCAAATTTTCCAAGACAAGGTATGCCTCTTGATCCACTTTCTTTTTCTGGTTATAATGGAAATTCCTATGCACAAAATAATCAATGGCAACCTCCATATGATCAAAATTTTGGAAATTATAAAAATTGGTATAACCTTCAAGGACAAGTGGAAAATTTTGCCAATCAAACTCCCCAGTGGTAGTAGCCACAAGGAAATTGGTCTCAATCTCAAGGACCATGGCAACCATTCCAAGGGAATTGGCAACCTGCTCCCCAATGGAGAGGAAGTTGGCAATGGTCAAATCAGTCTTCTGGTTATCAACAACCTCTACAGTAGCCTTAACAGTCTCAACAACCTGCTATAATGTTGCCTCCTACTACTAATGCAGTTCCACCTAAACCTACATAGCTTCCCACTCAACCCATGCCAAATCCTAATTACAAGCCTCAACAACAATAGAAAGTTTATTCAGTTGATCCTAATCAATACCCAACATATTCTCTTTCTATAAGTGATATTCACCTTAGATATGAGATAACTTTGCCTAACCCATCCCCTCCAGTTATAACTAAAGTACGAAAGGAAAAGGAAATATCTAGTCCAACAACCCAAATTCCTCAGAATCAACAAATACCCCCATTTCCTCAAAGTTTGCAAGCTGAAGAGATTCATCAACAAGAGGATATAAATTTTGATATCATTGATCAGCTGAAACACATATGTGTTCAGATTCCATTCTTTCAGGCTATTAAGGATGTCCCATATTTATGAAAAGGCAATTAAAGAGGCATGTTTAAGGAAACCTAGCAGGAAGAAAAAGGATCTACAAATAGTGCATGTAATGGATCAACTAGATGATATTATGTTGGGAAAAGTTTCAATACCTAAATATTCTGACCTTGGTAGTCCTATTGTGAAAATAGTCATTAATGGCACTTGGATAAAGAATGCATTAATAGATTTGGGAGTGGCCATCAATGTAATGACAAAGGACATTATGCAAAAACTTAACATTACTAGTCTTAGGCCTACTCCTACGGTCATGCATCTTGCTAACAGTTCCATGGTTTGACCTGATGGTATGATTGAAGATGTTGTCATTCTCTAATCCTAGGAATATCTAGCAGATTTTATGATCTTGTCTCCTAAAGCTACATTGGGTGGATATCTGGTCATCTTAGGGAGACCTTGGCTTGCTACAGATGATGCATATATTGGATGTCGATCAAGGGACATGACTATTTCTGATGGAAATACTACTAAAACTCTAGCTCTATATTCACCTTCTCAGCCCCAATTTGATCAAGAACAAGTTGTTTGGCCTGACGTGGGGGAGAAATTAGAAGGGGAAGTCAACTCTATCAGTCATCTTATGATGATTAATAGAGAATTATTTATATGACTTTAGGATTACAATTTTGTCCTTTCTAATATTCTGGAAAATCAGTATAATCTGGAGCAGCAATCGTAGGAGTTAACATCAAGTATTATAGCATCAGATTTTCTTGCAGCCATTGACATATTGCATACCTTATTGTCGTAGGAAGTCCACACTTCTGAAGTAGCTCAGGTCGATCTTACTGTCAAGGTGGAATTTGATCCAAATAAATATTAATACTCAACTCACAAAAAATCAAAAGCTAACACTAGTTGAATTGCTCAAATGTCATCAACACGCTTTTGTGTGGGATTACAAAGACATGAAAGGAATAGATCCTACAATTTGTACACACCATATTTATATCAAAGAATATTGTAGACCGCTCAGACAACCACAAAGAAGAATCAATCCTGTATTAAGGGAGATAGTTCAAGAGGAACTACAAAAACTGTTAAATGTTGGATTTATCTATCCTATATCAGATAGTCAGTGGGTGTCACCTCTATTCATAGTTCCAAAGAAAGGAGGTAAATGATGAATATGTGTAGATTATAGAGCTTTGAACTCAACAACTAGGAAGGATCATTTTTAATTACCATTTGTGGATCAACTATCAGATTCCTTGGCAGGGAAGTAGTACTTTTCATTCTTGGATGGATTCAGTGGCTACAACCAAATCCAAATTGCTCCCGAAGATTAGGAAATGTCTACATTTACTTTCCCTTGGGGAACATATGCATATTATGTTCTTCCCTTTGGGTTGTGTAATGCTCCATCTACTTTTCAAAGAGTAGTCATAAGCATGTTTTCATACATTTCCTAGGACAGCATGGAGATCTATATGGATGATTTTACCACTTATGGTTCAAAATTTGAAGAGGCATTGGAGAATTTAAAGAAAGTTTTACAGAGGTGTGAAGATTACCATTTATCCTTGAATAGTGAAAAATGCTTTATGATGATGCAAGAAGGCATAGTTCTTGGTCATCATATTTCTATAACTGGAATACAGGTTGACCCAGCCAAAATAGAAGTAATTCAAAACCTTCCTGTTCCCACAAAGCAAAAGGATGTCCGAAGTTTCCTTGGTCATGCTAGATATTATTGAAGATTTATTAAGGATTTTAGTAAAATAGAAGGACCTTTATATTGTCTTTTGACTAAAGATATGGAGTTTGATTGGACTCTTGTATGTCATAAAGCTTTCTTGAAGATCAAACATGCATTGACTCAAGCACCAGTGCTCAAGGGTTTGAACTAGTCATTGCCTTTTCATATTCATACAGATACATTAGATTATGCTATAGGAGCAGTTTTGGACCAGAAGATGGACAATTTAGAGTGCAATTTATTTCATTAACAAAAACATGCAGGGACCTGAGCTTAATTATACTGTCACAGAAAAGGAGATGTTGGCAGTAATATATGCACTTAACTAATTAAGGCATTATATCACAGGATATCAAATATATGTGCATACTGATCATAAAGAAATTAGATATCTCATGAACAAACCTTCAATCATAGGAAGATTGGCTTGATGGTTACTATTGATGCAGGAATTTGATATTACAATTGTTGATAAACCAGGTAAAGCTAATGTAGTTACAAATTATCTTTCTAGGCTTCAATTGCAGGATAATCCTCAAGCTATAGATGATGCTATCCGAGATGAAAATTTGTTTTTGATAAAAGCTCACACTCCCTAGTATGCTGATATTGCAAATTATTTAACTGCTAATAAGATGTCTTCTCATTTTTCTCCTAAAGAAAAAAGGTTTGTAGTTGAGAAAAGCTTTAATCTCTCTTGGAATTTTTATTGTTTATTTTACACTGGACCTAATCAAGTCTTGAGAGGGTGTGTCAGAGAGGATGAAACGTATGATATTCTTCATGCATGTCATGATGAGCCATGTGGAGGACATTTTGCTGCTAAAAGAACAACACTTAAAATCCTTAACACAGGGTATTATTAGCCAGCTTTGCATAAAGATGTAGCTCAATATACTATAAAATGTGATAGATGTCAATGAATGGGTAGACCCACCAGATCTGATAAAATATCATTATCCCCAAATATTGGTTGCACCATTTGACAAATGGGGATTGGATTTTGTAGGACCAATTGATCCTCCTTCAATGGGAAATCCTATACTCTAGTATGCATTGATTATGTTACAAAATGGGTGAAAGCAAGAGAAATGGCACATGCAAGAGATAATAAAGTAGTTGAATTTCTCTATGAGGAAATATTTACAAGATATGGAGTCCCAAGAGAGATTGTTTTAGATCAAGGACCACAATTTACTTCCACATTAATTGCAGCATTGGTTAATGAATACAATATCAGACACAAGAAGTCTACTCCATACCATCCTTAGGAAAATGGTTAGTTATAGGTAACAAACAAGGATTTAGAAGCTATTCTTACCAAGACCATAGCTCTTCATAAGAAATATTGGTCAAATAGACTTCCTGAAGCCATTTGGGCATACAAAACAACATGGAAGACAACAACTCATTTTACACCTTTTGAAATGGTGTATGGAAAAACAACCATGATGCCCCTTGAATTTGAGCATAAACTCTTAGGACAACTCTACAGTTGAATATGACTCTGTCTAAAGTAGAAAAAGACCGCATCATGGAATTGAATGCCCTAGATGAATTGAGAAAGATGGTTGTCCAGCATACAAAAATTATTCAACATCAACATACTAAATGACATGATAAATTTATTAAGGAGAGAAAGTTTATGTTGGCATTCTACACTCTAGTGAGAAATGATGGTGTTGTCATTGATGGAAACTTACTAGCAAACTTGTGGATACCTTCAGGCACCAGCACTAGCAGTCATCGACACCGACAGACACTTCACCAACAGTGACAACAATGTATATCGGCACTCCAGCTCACAGGAATAAAGTTTTGTTTATTGTATTTAATTGTAAATATCTTTTGTAAAGCCGACATGGCATATTGTAATAGACTCATATATTTATGAGATCTTGTAAATCATTTTGTAATGATGTACACATGGTAGAAGTGATGAGCGAATATTAAGGCAAATTTTGTATAAGGTTTATGGTTATAGTATGAGCTTAAACCGATACTGAACTTGGCATAGTAGATGCTGAATTGTAGCAGTACATTATATTGGATTTTCATAATCCATTTGTAAGTCAGCGAGAGATCCATTTTGTGATTGAGCAGTGAGCTCTAGGCAGTTGGCCTTCCTGCATGTGCAGGCCCCTCTTGTAAGTAATATCCATTCATTGTCCAGTGAGTGAATATTGTGGGTCACAAATCCCACCAAGGTTTTTCCCACACTGGGTTTCCTCATTAAACATATTGTGTTATGGTGTGTTTTCTATGTTGTCTTTATTGTTCCTATTTATTGCATTAATTCTTGTTTACCGGTACACTATTTTGGAATACAAAATACTTAATAAGGTTAAATATTTTGTACACCAGTTAGATACTAATTCACCCCCCCCCCCCCCCCCTCAGTATCTTTGGTACTATCATTAATCCTAACAATTGGTATCAGAGCCTGGTCCTCTATTTTCAAAAGTCTAACAGCTTGAGGAAGATTCTGACACCAGTACAGATGGAGAACTTAAGAAAACAATTAGAAGGAGCTCTTGTGGACTATGATGCAGAGAAATTGAAGAATATCATACTTGAAGATGATCTGAGGACTCCACAGGAATTCATTCAAGGACTTCAGGAGAATCTTACTATTGCTAGAAATAAGAGAAAAGAACTTCATGAGAAGATGCAGAGTGATGATGATGAAAAGGAAACTCTTAATGTGCTTGTAAGAAAGATGAGGCAAGAAACATGACTCTGAGGAATGAAATGCAAGACATGACTATGAGATTTTGTAAAGACTTTGAAGACAGAAAGAAGAATGAAGATGACTTGACTAGGAGACTCAATGATGCTGGAAATGAAAATCTAAGACTCAGTCATGAAAATAATATGTTGAAGATAGATTTGATTCACATTGAACATGATAAAACTGAACTTATGAGACAAAAGGGAATTCTAGAAAATGAGTTGGCTACTACAAATCAACATAAAGAGAAATTCAACAAAAGTTCAAAAGAACTTGATGGTATGCTGAAAAGTCAGAAATCTAATGGAGATACTAATGGACTTGGATTTGAAGTTGGAGAAAGTTTCGGTACTGTAAACAATCATGATCACAGTAAATCAGTAAGACAACATAATGCTTAAAAATTTAATGGGAAATTATTTAACTATAACAAGTATGGTCATAGAGAAAATCAATGTAGATCTAGAAACAATCAGAACATTAATACACCCACTGGTCAATGTTCCAAATGCAACAAATTGGTCACAATTTAGAAAACTGCAGAATGAATGTAAGATGTTATGTTTGTGGAAGATTTGGGCACTTATTTAATCAATGCAGAACACAAACCGGCATAGGATATGGAAAGGATATTCAGAAAAACAATGTGACTTGTTATGCTTGTAACAAGATTGGACATATTGCAAAAATTTGTAGAAGCAAGAGTTCACTGGAAAACAATAAAGGACCCAATTTGAAAGGCAAAGAGAAGGTTGATGAGGTAAAGCAAGAATTTTCAAGACAATGGATTAGAAAGACAGATCAGAATGTTGATGATACTATTCCTTCACTAGTAGAACAGAGTATTACTCAACTGGCAGGAGACTCCTCATCCAACTAAAAAAGTAACCCTTGGGGGTATTGCAACAAGTTGAAAATCATGCAAGTTTACCCTCGGTTGATGGTGAGAAGATGGACTTCTTCTCTACCGGTAGATGTGTTAAGTTTCACTTAACCGGCGAGCATTTATTGTGGTTGTTGGAAGAAAAGATATTATAAATATTTGATTTTCTCTCTTTTTCAATTCACTGAGCATTCAAACCTTCAAAGAACACAAAAATCTGAGTGAAGGCATCCAAAGCAAAGAAGTGAAGCAAGTTCTTTCAAGCACTCAAACCTATCAGGTAGCTTAAGGTATTTATCAATGGCTTCCTCCTCTACTCCGAAATTTATTGCAAACCCTACTGTTGTAGAAGTTGTGAAACGCCCTAGACCCATTTTTAAGATTATTCCTGAGATAGTAAACAAGATGATTCCCTAGGTGCTTTTTTAAAAATTCCAAAAGGTGTTGCTTATGCTGAAGACCCTCGAATCTATATTCATTTCCATATTGAGGAATTAGGTTCAGAGGAAATATTGAAAATGTTTAGAACTATTATCTATGATGAAAATGGAAATGTAAAACCCAAACACAAGGTAATTGAAACTTTAGGTTTTGTGGAAATCTTGGACATCCCTGATTTTCCTAAGGAGGTAGTAAGAATTGTCCTTAGCATAGTTCATGGAAAATTCTTTTGGCTAGATTTTGTTTGTAAAATCACCAGAGAAGTAGTTAGGGTAGTGATTGGTTTACCCTCCACCGGTAGCAGGCCAAATAAGACTAAGAAGGTTCCTAATAACATAGTGATGACATTAATAGGAGAAACATATGACAGTAGATCCTTGAGAGTAAATGATGTTAAAGATGTGAATGTCAAATTCATAAGCATGATCCTAGGTTACAAAACCACACCTGCAAACTGACTCAACTTTGTTTCCAGTCTTTGTATTAAAAGTGCATATGATATGGTCAATAATGATGCAAAAATAAATGTATGTGAGTGGTTAAAGGATGAGTTGATAGACATCCTGAAAAATATCAAAGGTGATAAGAAAAGTAGTTTTTGTTTTGGCAATCTCCTGGTATGTCTGATGTTGTATCTCACAAAAGAGGTTCTCGGTATTCGTAAGAAAGTCTTTGGTTATGATATACTGGTAGGAAAACAATTGCTAGAAATATTCACTAGTATGGGAACTGATAAGGATAACAATATAACAGAGTACTTCAAAACATTCAAAGCAAAAATGAAAACAAGAGAGAGATTACCACAAAGTATTGTAGACAAGTATGAAAAGGAAATGTGTTTTGTAATTAAAAAGGATGAGATATGGATGGAGGCGGTTCTTCTTAGAACTATATGGGTAACAGAAATGGGGTATGAGGCAGATGTAAATATCATTGAAACTTATCATAAATCCCTGTTAGAGGCCCCTAGAGAACCAGAAGAAAAGGTTTTTGGTAGTGCAAAAATAATAGAAAGTGGTGTACAGACATTGAAACAAAGAAAGAGAAGAGAAAAGTACATAATAAGTGCATCTAAGAAAGTTAAGGAAATAAAAGAAAACATCATGAACATAACTGGAATAAAGGAAAGTGACTTAGAAGGATTACAATTGGAGGCACATCTCTCATTGGTTGGTACATCCTCTGACAGTGAAATTCTTGTTGAGTTTAAAAGAGTTGATAGGAAGAGAAAACCCTCACTGGTACCCTCTCCTCCTCCCAAGAAAACAAGAACACCAAGGCAGAAGCAATAGGTAGTGAGACCACTGGCAAAGAAGTTAACACCAAAGAAGAAAAAGAAACAACAGGTTATACCACCATTGGACAACTTACTGAGTGACATAACTGATGATGGTAACTTAGCTAATGTTAGCAAACTATACAATACATTCACTAAGGAAGAAAAGGAAAGTATTGAGAATAGAATAATACTACATCTTGATATATACAAGAAAGTATTAATAGAAGTTGTAGATGATTTGCCAAGTGAATTGTATAGGAGGTTAGATGCAAAAAGGATTGCAGTCATGGAGGTTGATAATAAACTAAAAATTGAAAAACTACTAGCGGTTCATCCAGTTAACTTTGTAGAAGAAATTGATGAATTAATTAGTGAAGCTAATAGGTCAATTTTTGCAAGTGGACACCGACATGTGAGCCTAATGGATGGTAGGGTAAATGAAATTGTAGAAGAAACAGTAGACAAGTATTGGTATTTTGGTTATGTTGATATAGTTTTGTCATTGATGTCAACACCTTTAACACTTATCAACTCTGGCACTTTGGAGAATCGACAATGTTCACTGACAAATAAGTGACTTTATGCACAGTCACCGGTATCTGGTACACCGACATGATATATTGTTCACCGACACTTGGAATAACATGGAAAACATCTGGTTATGTCGAAGACATTGTATGGACACTTTGTCTTGGAGATTTGTTCATTGGATTGTTCGTATTTGCATATTTGTTGTTACCAGCAAATAGGTCCAGGTTATGCACCGGTAGGCTTATCTATTCCAAATCAGAATAGAATTCTTTGGAGATGATCTTGTTGTTATTATAAATGCATTAAGCCAACATGTTGAATCGGATATTGCATCGGTTATTGATTTACTTGTAATTATTTTATTATAATATCTTTTAGAGCCAACCTACTAAAATTGGTATTAGGTTATGATACATGTAAGATCTTATTTGTAAGATCGATATACGATTGGGGTAAAGGAATTATAATAAGGTATATGCGAGAATAAGCAGAGCTATACACATAAGCATCATTTGAAGGTGAAGTAAGGTTTTTGTGAAGACAATCAGAACAACACCGGTACTCAATCCGGCATATGAAGATGTTATTTTGAGTAGTACATTTTTATTGGATTTAACCATCCAATTGTAATCAGTGTGACTCCTATTTGTGTTTGAGCAGTGAGCTCTAGGCGCTTGGCCTTTCTACATGTGCAGACCCCATTTGTATACACATACTATTTGCAGTAGTATCATCTGATTGTGGGTAAGGTTTTCCACTGTGATTTTTCCCCTTATAGGGTTTCCACATACAAATATTGGTGTTATATATTGTGGATGTTATTATCTTTCTATTTCATACATTAATCTTTACCAGTATTGTAATTAACTAATAAATTGTCTACCGGAATAAAGTTTGGTTTACTAGTATTAAGAATTAAGGTGTTGGTATTTTGGTATGGTTTTATCATTGATGTCAACACCTACTGAAACACTAGCACTTTGGAGATCCAGCAACATTCACCGGCAAGCAAGTAACTATTGCACAGTTACTGGTATATGGTTCACCGACAAGATATAATGTTCACTGGCACTTGGAATGATATGGAAGACACTTGGTAATGTCGAAGACATCATGTGGACACACTTTGTTTTGAAGAATTAATCATTGGTATATTCATATTTGCATATTTACTTTTACCAGCAAATAGGTCCAGGGTTACCTAGGGTTACACCGGCAGGTTTATCTTTTCCAGATCAGTATGGCACGCTATGGAGATGATTTATTATTGTTGTAAATGCATTAAGCCAACATGTTCAATCGGTTATTGCATTAGATATTATATTATTTGTAAAATGTTGTTATTGTAATATCTTGTAGAGACAACCTACTAAAATTGGTCTTAGGTTATGATATAAATGTAAGATCTTATTTGTAAGATCGAATGTGGAATGTGAAGAAGAATTGTGAGAAGGTATATGCGAGATTAAGTAGAGGCATACACAAAGACATCATTTGAAGGTGAAGCTAGGTTTTTGTAGAAGCATATCAGCATTACACCGGTATTGAATCCAGCATATGAAAATGCTATTTTGTGCAGTACATTCTTATTGGGTTTAACCATCCAACTATAGTCAGTGTGACTCCCATTTTGTGATTGAGCAGTGAGCTCTAGGCTGTTGGCCTTTTTGCATGTGTAGACCCCATTTATATACACTTACTATCTGTAGTAGTATCATCTGATTGTGGGTAAGATTTCCCACCATGGTTTTTCCCCTTACAGGGTTTCCACATACAAATATTGGTGTTATGTGTTGTGGATGACTTTATGTTTATGTTTCATGCATTAATCTTTAGCGGTATAGCAATTTACTGTTAACATTGTCTATTGGCATACTTAACTGGTTTACTAGTATTAAGCAATAAGTTGGTTAAATGGTTTTGGTTTAAATTTATTAGACACCTGATTCACCCCCCCTCTCAGTTGTCATTGGGACCTAACAATTGGTATCAGAGCCTAGTCCTCTTTTGCAAAAGTTTAAAAACTTGAGGAGATCCAATGTCTACTAATTATTTCAGGAAGGACAGTCCTAAACTTGATGGAACCAACTATGGGATATGGAAGATCAGGATGGAGACACATCTAAATTGCATTGGTAAAGACATCTGGGAAGGTACAAAGAATGGTTATACTACTATTGTAGCTGGTCAGATTGCTCCAACTACCTTAGCTAAAGATGAAGAGAATGATTGCAAAGCAAGAGAAGCACTTTTGAGCGCATTATCAGATCAACAAATCATGGGATTATCATATAGGTCTACTGCTAAAGCTATTTGGGATCATTTGGAAACACTCAATGAAGGAGATTCCACAATCAAGATTGCAAAACTTGAAAGCTTCCAAGTCAGGTATGAACATCTGAAAATGGAAGAAGATGAAAGGATTTCTGCTTTTATGGAAAGAGTAAATGAAATTGTTTTGGGTATTAAATGTTGTGGAGGAACCTTAAGTGAGGATGAAATTGTTTCAAAAATCTTAAGAGGATTGCCACCGGATATAAAATGAAGGTTACTGCTATAAATGAGTTGAGAACAATGCCTAATACATCAGTAACTAGGGATACATTGATTGGAAAACTTTCAGCTTTTGAAATTGAGGAATTTGGTCTTGTTGCTACTATAAAGACAGATTTGGCCTTTAAAGCATCAACATCATCTGCTCCATCATTTGACAAATTAGACTAGAAAGCCTTTTATGCAAGAGAACTTGAAGAAACTAGGAAGGAGAATGAAGAGCTTGAAGAACTTGAAGCACTATTTGCAAGGAAAATGCCAAAAGGTCCAGTTGGAAGTAAGTATGAAGGTAAAGCACCCTTTAAATGTTTCAACTGAAATAAGATTGGTCGTATGGCTTTGAGATGCCCTGATAGACATGCTAGACTAAGAGAAGAAGCGAGAAGAACATACAAGCCTAATCCTGAATATCAGAGATACAGATTTAAGAAGAACAAAGACAAATCTTGCTACATTGTTGATGAAGATGCGACTGATGATTCTGATGAGGATCTAGCAGGCAATGGATGGGTTTTTGTTGCTATAACAGAAGATCAACCGGCACCTACTGATCAACCGGTAGAACAAGCCCTAGTAGCTAAAGTTGAAGTAAAGGATGAATGGATCATTGACTCAGAATGCTCACATCATATGACAGGAGACAAAGGTAAATTCTTAAACTTTCAAGAATACAATGGAGGTTTAGTAAGATTTGGAGATGACAAAGCTTATTCAATCAAAGGTAAGGGTTCAATATCTCTTGATGGTAAGCATAACACTGACAATGTCTACTATGTTGAAGGATTAAAGCATAATCTTTTAAGTGTTGGTCAATTAGTTGAGAGGGGATTTCAGTTACAATTTAAAAATGGAAAATGCAAAATCATGAATAGAACTGGTTTGGAAATTGCAACCGGTAATCAGACTAGAGGTAATATCTTTCATTTGAACAACAGTGAAAAGGCATGCTTGATTGTACATATAGATGAAAGTTGGTTATGGCATAAGAGACTGTACTTCTAAGGCAGTTAGAGATCTACCTAAAATTGTGAAACCTTAGAATACAATTTGTAAGGAATGTCAATTTGGAAAACAAGTTAGAGCTAGTTTCAAAAGTATTCCAAAAAAATCCAATAATGCTCTTGATTTGATTCACACTAATCTATGTGGTCCAGCTAGAACTAAAAGCTTACAAGGTGATAGATATTTCATGCTAATTATTGATGATTATTTTAGAATGTGTTGGGTTGCTTTTCTCAAAGAAAAATCAGAAGCACTTGGAAAGTTCAGACTATTCAAAGCAATGGTTGAAAATGAAACTGGTAAGAAAATCAAATGTTTAAGATCAGATCAAGGAGGAGAATTCACATCTAAGGATTTTAATACATTCTGTGAAGTGAATGGAATCATAAGATAGTTATCAGCACCTCGGACACCATAGCAGAATGGAGTTGTTGAAAAGAAAAATAGAACTATCTTGGATGCAGCAAGAAGTATGTTATCTGAAGCAAATTTACCACATGTATATTGGAGAGAAGCAGTTAGCACTGCTGTCTATACATTCAACAAAGTTCACATCAAAGGTGAAACTGGTAAGACCCCTCATGAACTATGGTTTGGTAATACTCCTACTCTTAAGTATTTCAGAATTTTTGGAAGTAAATGTTATATTAGAAGAGATGAGTATATTGGCAAATTTGATCCTAGAAGTGATGAAGGAATATTTCTTGGTTATTCATCTAAGAGAAAGGCATATAGATGTTTTAATAAGAGATTGCAGAAAATTGTTGAGAGTACAAATGTAAAGATTGATGAACAATTCAGAAGAACTTCAAGGTATATAGACTCTGAACTGGCAACAAAAATTATGACAAATTAACCTACACTAAATCCACCAGTACAGAATGAAGATCCAGTTACCCCAGTACCATCAAAGGATTCCACAGTAATTGAAGAACAACAACAAACTAAGACACCCCGGTATGTAAGATTGAATCATTCTGAAGATCAGATAATTGGGAACAAATTTAAAGGAGTTATGACAAGAGGAAGATTGGAAAATGAAGAGGTATGTCTTATTTCTCAAATTGAACCATCATCTATCAATGAGGCATGTGAAGATAAATTTTGGATTAAAGCTATGGAAGAAGAATTAGGACAAATTGAGAAAAATAATACTTGGACATTAGTTCCTTGGCCTAAAGATAAAAATGTAATTGGAACCAAATGGGTATTTAGAAACAAACTTAATGAAGATGGTAAGGTTGTCGGAAATAAAGCAAGACTAGTGTGTAAGGGATATTCTCAGAAAGAAGGAGTTGATTACAATGAAACCTTTGCACTGGTAGCTAGAATTGAGGCAGTCAGATTATTCTTGGCTTTTGTAGCTCACAAGAACTACAAAGTTTATCAAATGGATATTAAATGTGCATTTTTGAATGGAGATATTGAAGATGAAGTATATATTGAACAACCTGATGGATTTTCTTTGACAGATGACAATGATATGGTTTGCAGGTTAAGAAAAGCTCTATATGGATTGAAACAAGCCCCAAGAGCTTGGTATGCAAGGTTGGATAAGTATCTTTTAAAGATTGGTTTTACTAAAGGAAATGCAGACAAAAATTTATATTACAAAATAACTAATGATGACATCTTGATTATAGAAGTATTTGTTGATGATATAATCTTTGGAGGAGAAGATGGATTATGTAAAGAATTTTCTATTAAAATGCAACAAGAATTTGAAATGTCTATGATTGGAGAAATAAAATTCTTTTTAGGATTTTAGATTTCATAGACTGATAAAGGTATATTTTTTAGTCAATCCAAGTACTTGAAAGAATTGCTAAAGAAATTTGGGATGGAGAATTCTAAACCAGTAAGCACACCTATGACTACAAATGACAAATTATCTCAAAGGGATGAATCTACACCTATTAATCCAACTAGATACAAATCTATGATAGGAGGTTTACTATATTTGACACAAACCAGGCTTGATATTATGAATGCAGTATGTATTGTTTCTAGATTTCAAAGTAATCCTAAGGAAAATCATGAATCAATAGTAAAAAGGATTTTTCGGTACATACAAGGCACTACAAATCTTGGATTATGGTATCCTAGAGATGAAAATTTTGATCTATGTGCATACACAGATGCAAATTGGGCAGGAGATGTGGATGATAGAAAAAGCACCACCGGCGGAGCATTCTTTCTTGGAAAGAGATTAGTTTCTTGGTTGAGTAAGAAATAGAGTTGTACATCTTTATCAATAGAAGAATCAGAATATGTTGCAGCAGCAACTAACTGTACACAAGTACTATGGCTTAAGCAAATGTTGAAAGACATAAAGGTAAAATGCAAGGAACCTATTACTATATATTGTGATAACACTGCAGCAATTGATATATCTAAGAATCTGGTATTACATTCTAAAACAAAACATGTTTCTATCAAACTGAATTTTCTAAGGGAAAAAGTTGAAGAAAAAGAGATAAAACTAGTTTATGTGAATACTAAAGAACAACTTGCAGATATTTTCACAAAACCTTTGCCTAAGGAGACTTTTGTATATCTCAGAGATTAGCTTGGAGTCATACCACCACCGGTAGAGACTTAGATGGTTTATGATTGTCATCAACCAGCAGAATTGAAAGACAAATCTTCTACTCCGGTCTTTGATGAGGAAGCTACTTCTCAGGGGGAGTAGTTGGTATATTGAATTGATTGGTATTTTATATATGAACTTTGGCATTTGATGTCAAAGGGGGAGAGATATCTATGGAAAAACACATTATCTTTTGAGGAGAGATTGATAGAGAGATTGGTATTGACAATAAAACTTTGGATAAACACATGTTTCTCCTAGGGGGAGAGATTGTTGTTTAGGAGAGATTGTTTATTTTTGGTATTTGGCATTTCTGTTTTGGCACTTTGATGATTTTTCTATCTTGTATTGCCATCAATGCCAAGGGGGAGATTGTTGGTATTTTGGTATGGTTTTGTCATTGATGTCAACACCTGCTGAAACACTAGCACTTTGGAGATCCAGCAACATTCAGTGACAAGAAAATAACTATTGCACAGTTACTGGTATATGGTTCACCGGCAGGATATAATGTTCACCATCTCTTGGAATGATATGGAATACACTTGGTAATGTCGAAGACATCATGTGGACACTTTGTTTTGAAGAATTAATTATTGGTATATTCATATTTGCATATTTGCTTTTACCAACAAATAGGTCCAGGGTTACCTAGGGTTACACCGACAGTTTTATCTTTTCCAGATCAGTATGGCACGCTATAGAGATGATTTATTATTGTTGTAAATGCATTAAGCCAACATGTTCAATCAGTTATTGCATCAGATATTATATTATTTTTAAAATGTTTTTATTGTAATATCTTGTAGAGACGACCTACTAAAATTGGTCATAGGTTATGATATAAATGTAAGATCTTATTTGTAAGATCGAATGTGGAATGCGAAGAAGAATTATGAGAAGGTATATGCAAGATTAAGTAGAGGTATACACAAAGACATCATTTGAAGGTGAAGCTAGGTTTTTGTAGAAGCATATCAGCATTACACCAGTACTGAATCTAGCATATGAAGATGCTATTTTGTGCAGTACATTCTTATTGGGTTTAACCATCCAATTGTAGTCAGTGTGACTCCCATTTTGTGATTGAGCAGTGGGCTCTAGGCTGTAGGCCTTTCTGCATCTGTAGACCCCATTTATGTACACTTACTATCTGCAATAGTATCATTTGATTGTGGGTAAGGTTTCCCACCATGGTTTTTCCCCTTATAGGGTTTCCACGTACAAATATTGGTGTTATGTGTTGTGGATGACTTTATGTTTATGTTTCATGCATTAATCTTTACCAGTATAGAAATTTACTATTAACACTGTCTACTAGCATACTTAACTGGTTTACCAGTATTAAGCAATAAGTTGGTTAAATGGTTTTGGTTTAAATTTATTAGACAACTGATTCATGCCCCCCCCCTCTCAGTTGTCTCCGGGACCTAACATAAGGTTGGTTAAGTTGTTTTTGGCTTAAATTTATTTGACAACTAATTCACACCCCCCCCTCTCAGTTGTCTCTGGGACCTAACAATTGGTATCATAGCCTAGTCCTCTTTTTGCAGAAGTTTAACAGCTTCAGGAGATCCAATGTCTACTAACTATTTCAAGAAGGACAGTCCTAAACTTGATGGAACCAACTATAGCATATGGAAGATCGTAATGGAGACACATTTGAATTGCATTGGAAAGGACATCTGATATGTTACAAAGAATGTCTCCTACTCAAAGTCAGCCTAATCCACCTACCTTAGGAAAGGATGAAGAAAATGATTGCAAAGCAAGGGAAGCACTTTTGAGTGCATTATTAGATCAGCAAATCATGGGATTATCAAATGGGTCTATTGCTAAACATATTTGGGATCATTTGGAAACATTGAATGAAGGAGATTCCATAGTCAAAATTGCAAAACTTGAAAGCTTCTGGGTCAGGTATGAAAATATGAAAATGGAAGAAGATGAAAAGATTTCTACTTTTATGGAAAGAGTTAATGAAATTATTTTGGGTATTAAATGTTGTGGAGGAACCTTAAGTGAAGATGAAACTATTTGAAAAGTTTTAAGAGGATTGCCACCAGCATATAAAATGAAAGTTACTGCTATAAATAAGTTGACAACAATGCCTAATACATCAGTAACTAGGGATACATTGATTGGAAAACTTTCAGCTTTTGAAATTGATGAATTTGGTCCTGTTGCTACTATAAAGATAGATTTAGCTTTTAAGGTATCAACATCATCCACACCATCATTTGACAAATTTAATTGGAAAGCCTTTATGCAAGAGAACTTGAGGAAAGAAGGAGAGAAAATGAAGAACTTGAAGAACTTGAAGCACTATTTGCAAGGAAAATGCCTAAAGGTCTAGTTGGAAGTAAGTATGAAGGTAAATCACCCTTTAAATGTTTTAACTATAATAAGATTGGTCATATGGCTTCAAGATGCCCTGATAGATATGCTAGACTAAGAAAAGAAGCTAGAAGAACATACAAGCCTAACGCTGAATATTAGAGATATAGATTTAAGAAGAATAAAGATAAATCATGTTATCTTGCTGATGAAGGAGTCATTGATTATTCTGACAAGGATCCGGCAGACAATGGATGGGTTTTTGTTGCTATAACAGAAGACCAATCAACACCTATTGTTCAACCAGTAGAGCAGGCCCTGGAAGCTAAAGTTGAAGTTAAGGATGAATGGATCATTGATTCAGGATGTTCACATCATATGACTAGTGATAAAGGTAAATTCTTGAGCTTTCAGGAATATAATGGAGGTCTGGTAAGATTTGGAGATGATAAAGCCTGTTTGATCAAAGGAAAAGGTACTATATCTCTTGATGGTAAGCATAATACTGACAATGTTTACTATGTAAAAGGTTTAAAGCATAATATTTTGAGTGTTGGTCAATTAGTTGAAAAAGGATTTCAGTTACAATTCAAGAATGGAAAATGCAAAATTATGAACAAAACTGATTTGGAAATTGCAATCGGTAATCAAACTAGAGGTAATATCTTTCATTTGAATAATAGTGAAAAGACATGCTTGATTGCACATATTGATGAATGTTGGCTATGGCATAAGAGACTCTGTCATGTAAATTTTGATTGCATGGTAAAAATCAGTACTTCTAAGGCAGTTAGAGACTTACCTAAGATTGTTAAACCTCACAATCCGGTATGTAAGGAATGTCAATTTGGTAAACAAGTTAGAGCATCTTTTAAAAGTATTCTAGAAAAATCCAATAATTCTCTTGACTTAATTCACACCGATTTATGTGGTCCACCTAGAACTAAAAGCTTACAAGGTGATAGATATTTCATTCTAATCATTGATGACTATTCTACAATGTGTTGGGTTACTTTTCTCAGAGAAAAATCAGAAGAACTTGGGAAATTCAAACTATTCAAGGAAATGGTAGAAAATGAAACCGGTAATAAAATCAAATGTCTGAGATCAGATCAAGGAGGTGAATTCACATCTAAGGAATTTAATGCATTATATGAAATGAATGGAATCAGAAGACATTTATCAGCACCTCGGACACCCCAATAGAATGGAGTTGTAGAAAGGAAAAATAGAACTATCTTAGATGCAGCTAGAAGTATGTTATCAGAAGCAAATGTACCACATGTATATTGGAGAGAGGTAGTAAGCACAACGGTCTATACATTCAACAAAGTTCACATCAAAGGTGAAATCGGTAAGACCCCTCATGAACTATAGTTTGGTATTACTCCTACGCTTAAATATTTTAGAATATTTGGAAGTAAATGCTATATTAGAAGAGATGAGTATATTGGAAAATTTGATCCTAGAAGTGATGAAGGAATATTTCTTGGTTATTCATCTAAGAGAAAGGCATATAGATTATTTAACAAAATATTGCAGAAAATTGTTGAGAGTACAAATGTGAAGATTGATGAACAGTTTAGAGGAACTTAAAGGTATATAGACTCTGAACCGGCAATAGAGATACTGACAAATGAACCTACATTGAATCCACCAGTATAGAATAAAGATCCAGTTACACTGGTATCATCTGAAAATTCCACTATAACTGAGGAACAATAGCAAATGAAGACACCCCGGTATGTAAGATTGAACCACTCTGAAAATCAGATAATTGGGAACAAGTATCAAGGAGTTATGACAAGAGGAAGACTGGAAAATGAAGAGGTATGTCTTATTTCTCTAATTGAACCATCATCAATTAATGAGGCATGTGAAGATAAGAACTGGATTAAAGCTATGGAAGAGGAACTAGAATAAATTGAGAATAATAACACATGGTGTAGCGTCCTAAAATTGTGACACTTGCAATTTCGACCACATTTGGGTCTTCACGATGGCGACGCAACACGGAACCTGAATGGAGACCCCGAAACTTGTCCACGACACCAAAAACTGCATTTTTCCAGCACCCTGGCCTGATCCCTCCTTGCACCCTGCTGTCCCGGGAGGTGGGACCAGAGTGCCCAGCACCCTGGTCCTTCAGGACCAGGGCACCCAGCGCCCTGGTCCCTGGCCCTATTTTGGGCCCGGTCTCCTATGAGGCTTCAAGTCTTTTTGTTTGCAAATTTGGAAAATAACATTTCCTGGTCGGCCTAAGGTCGGGAAAATCAGTCTATCAGCCCTAATTGACAAGTATATAAACTACATTTTCCTCTCTCATTTGAGAGATAGATGGGAAAAAGGTGGAAATGATACTCAAACATTCAAACATTCAAGCATTCAAGCATTCAAGCATTCCTTCAAGCAATTGATCATTTTAAGTCTCCATTCAAGGCTAAGTGTTGCATTCAAGACAAGGATTCAACCATTGAAGAGGAGATCACATACTACTACATACAACATACAACACACAACAACATCTACACCTTCGCATGTAAGAATACAAACATTCTTACAACAAGGTACTAGTACTTGTTTTACATTACAATCATTTACATTTACAACATTTCCCATTTCTTGGTTGATTCCAAAACCGGGGTTTGACCTAAGGGCGAACCCCCCAATCGTCCTCACTTTTCTATGTGTAGGTTGCAGGTACATGGCTGAAATTGAAGATCTGGAATCCTTGTGCAGAGATGAATAGATCCCCCTTCGTTTCGTGGATTTTTCGGAGGACTGTGTGCACGCCGGGCGCCATCGCCCCGTCAACTTTTGCTCAAATTTGCAGGACAACGCCGTATCGACATTTTACTACTAATTCTAGGTCTGCAGCTTCATCCTATATTCCTATCTCAGTTTATAAGCGAATCTTTCTCACTTTCTATGCATTCCTAGCTTAATCATTCTATCCACATTCTTTACAAAAGAGGGTAGCCTTGCTGTCTTAACCCTTGAAACTCATTTAGAATCCAATCTTGCATTGTGTGGGATTGGATCTTGTGGGTTTCAACCCCTCTTTTGAATGTAAAGTCTCCCCTAAGTGAAAACCGTCAACCCTAGTAACCTCCCTTCTCTCTCTTTGGAGTTGGAAGAGGGGAGAGCAACTAGGGTTCGATTATTTTCCACTTTACATTTTGGTGAACCTGACGTGAACATCCTTTCTGATTATTCATGGTTGGATCTGAAAATTGGATTCCTTGATTACATTTCCGTGTTTGATCTTTTGCAAAATTTTAGAGGTTGATTGCATAAAAACCCTAAATTTTCTTTTTAGTAATTGAGCTTGCGAAATGTTTAATTGTTAATGCTTGTTCAGATCTGCCCTTCTATTACAAATTATCAATTCATATTTGCGCTTTAATTTTGAAAATTAAGTGGTTAAGTGTCAAAACCCTAATTTTTGAAACCCTCTTGATTCAACCTTTGTCCGACAATTTCATTGATCAAAACATCTCCAAATCAGCTGTAACTTTGGATTCCGCAACAAAATCATAATATCTTTCATCCCTGAAAATTTGGAAAAAAGTTGCGAGGACCGTGTGCACTCCGAGTGCCATCGTCCCCGACATTTTTTCCAAAATTTTGGGAGCTAGATCTTACTGTATTTTTCTGCTAAAATCCAGAATTTTGGTTGATTTTATCAATTCTAACACTTTCAAAATTACAGTCAAAGTTGGTCTTGTGATTGCTTGGTTTAAGGCTTCTAATCATTCAAAAAATTGTTGAAATTGAAATTTTGTGTCAAAATTGTGTTCTTACTGTCTTAAATCTGAAAAGTGTGTTGGCATTCATTCGAAATTTCAGTACTTTACTCAAATTCTTGCAATTTGTGACTTTTGAAATTAAGTGCTTAATTACAACAACTTTGATTTCCGCTTTCAAAATTGAATTTTGTGTGAAATTGAGTCAATTTTTAAATTTCAAAACTTGCATTGCTTTTGGTATTCCCTCTAAAATCATAAAATCCAAAATTTCAGTTTCCCTCTCTTTTTCAAAATTCAAATTTTGCATTTTTCGACAATCTTGGTAGGGTTCAATTTTGAGATTGCAACTTTAATTTGGCCTATCTACAGATCGTAAAATCTCTCAATTTTTTCAGATTAGCTTTAAAATCATCATAACTTTCATCCCTGCAAATTTTGAAAAAAGTTGCGAGGACCATGTGTACTCCGAGCGCCACGGTCCCTGACATTTTTTCTGAAATTTCGGGAGATTGTCGTGATTGCATTTAACAGCTTAAATCTAGAAGATTGGCCGATTTTACTGAAATTTGCTACCTCTAAAAATCAAAATCTTCTCTACCTTTCTAGTGCATGAGTTTTACAACAATAAGCCCTACTTACACTATTCCCGTTAGATGAAGCCGTAGAATTAAGTCTTTCCGAGGTTTAATTACCGAGGAGATGGAACCTAATTTGAATAGCCTTTTTAACGAGGACATGGGTAATTCCTCTAATCCTCCTAATGATGAAGAATCTCTCCATGAGGTTTCTGTAGAACAACTTGCGAAATTGGATAATCAATTTGACGATTTTCGACAATGGATGTCTCAAGAATACCCCGATAGTCAAGCTCTTCCTTTAATTGAGGGTCTAAAACATATGCTTCAAAGTGATAAGAATGGAATTGATATTTTGCGTGGTATTGCACACATTGTGGATTCGAATGTGATGCCTATAAAGAGTTGTGCTGAAACTTTAGGTTATACACAACCTCCCACTCAAGTCAATCATTCTATTCCTTTGACAACTTCTATTGCTAGCATACCTACTTTTACATCAAACATAATGACTACTTCTATACAAGACATTCTTCCTATGATCACCAGTCATGGGGGCAATCCTTCTTCTTCAATTAACCCTCTTCCTTCATTTAATCCGACTTCTTCATTCATTACTTCAATGAGTGTTCCTATTACATCTCCACAAATGAACATGACGCAAGGGGGCAATTCATTTAACCATTCCATTCCTCCTTGTAGTGTTCCTCCTTTCCAATCATCTCCTATGACTAACTATCATAATGTCCTACCACCTTACTCTCAATCAATACCTTCTTTCAATAACATAATACCTCCATCTCAATCTAACACATCTAATATGAATTCTTCGATTGAAGCGACCATTAACAATCTTGCGCAAACTGTCTCTTCTTTACAGCAACAAATTGCCTCTATGAATCAATCTAAGTTTAGTGTGCCCACATTTGATGTTGCGAGCCCACTTTCTCTTGACATTGTTCGAGCTATCCCTCCTAAACATGTTGAAATCCCGCATTTGGAGATTTATAATGGTAAAGGAGATCCTCTAACACATGTTAAGACTTTTCAAACAATATGTATCGATTTTTCTTATGACCAAAGGTTGCTTGCAAAACTGTTTACTAGGACATTAAGAGACAAAGCCCTACAATGGTATTGCTCATTGCCTTCTTATTCTATTACTTCTTTCGAACAACTTGCAAATGCTTTTATTCAACAATTTCAAAACAATATAAGTCCTAAAGTTACTTTGATTGATTTAATGCATTGTAAACAAGGTGTTAAAGAAAAAGTGACTGATTTCATTGGTAGATATAAGCATTTGTATGCTCAAATTTCTTTTCCAGTGCCTGACAATGATATTCAAAGAATCTTTATTTCTAATTTACAAAAAGATATTCGAGACAAACTTTTGTTTTCTGAGTTTACTTCTTTCCAACAGTTGTGTGCAACTCTTCACAATTATCAACTGACTGTGAGTCAAATGGAACAATCACATCCTATGGCTCCAAGTGATAAGGGTGATAGCAATCAACAACCATTTGGAAAGTTTAAACCGAACAGAGATTCCATTAAATTCAATGAAAACATCATCAACAACAATGTGAATGCAGCATCAGGTGTGCCTCCTATTTCTAAGTTTTTCAAGAAAGAAAGAAAGTATACTCCTTTGAATGAATCATTGCATAGTATTATGAATAAGTTATTGGAACAAAATGTGCTTACTCTTCCTCCTGTAAGGCAAATTGATCTTGCAAAGATTAATTCACCTTATTTTGATAACAAATCTTTTTGTCAATTTCATCGTCAACCTGGGCATGATACTGAAAAATGTTTTGCTTTAAAGGGTAAAATTCAAGATTTGATTGATAATAATACTATCTCTGTTTCTGGAGCGAATGATAAAGGCAACACATCTGTAGCTCCTCCTAACCAAAATCTTTAGATTTTTACTGATCCATTACCTTCTCATACCTGTAATGCGATTGAGACTAATGATTCTTCTTTCTCATCTGATGGTCTTGTGTCTATGATTCCGAATGTGATTAACCTTGTAGAGTAGCAAGAAAACCCTAAAGAACCTTCCATCACATTTGATTCTAGTGAAACTATCAGGGCACCTAATGGTCCTTTATACATAGTTGCAAAAGTCAAGAATACACCTTGCCGTGGAGTGCTTATTGATCCTTCGTGCATGGTTAATGTTATTACCGAAGAATTTATTTTTACTTTGCAATTAAATCAAGTGATCTATGACAAAACAGATGTGATTGTGAAATTATTTGATGCATTTTCTTCTCCTGCAATTGGTTCTATTACATTACCTATTGAGGTCCATAACAAATCCCTTGATGTGAACTTTGCTATTATTCCTTCATCCAAACAATTTCGTGTGAAGCTTGGCTATCCTTGGCTATCTTCCATGAAAGCTATTGCTTCTCCTATTCATAAATGTTTGAAATTTCCCCATAATGGTGAAGTTGTTACTGTTAATCATAGTCTCTTTAAACCAGCTGAAAGAACTTCTAGCGTTCCTATTGATTACTTTTGGCCTAAACAATTCCAATCTCTTCCTCCGTGAAGTGATCATCTTTTCAAATCTTATCAAAAGTGGAAAACAGATATGATCCTATCTCTAAGTGAACCTAGAACACCTAAACTTGATATTCCTATCGTTCTTGAGAAGGAAGTTCTTCCTTTGAAAGATAAAACTAATGTCTTTCCTCAAGAAGATTCCCAACCCGTTCCCATGGATGTGACTATGTCTATGCCGAATAAACTTTCTAAAAGTAGACCTATACCTCCTCGTCATGATGGACTTGGTCTTCTTCCTAAACCAAATATTCCTCCTTTATACGGAGCAGTTCCTCCTCCTTCCTTTTATAAAGAGAAGAGACCTTCCTCTTCTCCTATTATCCAGCCTAAGAGACCACAACCTAAACACCCAAGTGATAAGGATGAGAACATTCCTCCTCCTCAATCTTCTTCACTTCCTACTAAGACTAGATGAAATCATTCTGCACGTGAACATCGACGAAAGCGTCATCTTAGAGCTCAGGCAGCTACTTCTCAAACTCTACAATCTCCAAAAACACCTTCAACAAGCATTATTCCATTTTCTCCAAAATCTCCTAAACATAAGATGCATGATGATCTTGATCCTGTGCGAGTTAAAGACCCTATTTTTATAAATCTTGATGATGATATAGATGAAAATGTTATTCATGATGAACATATTACTCCTCTTGCTTCTGATAGTGAATATGAACTTGTTGATGTTGATAACCATTTATCTAACGAATTTTCTAAAGCACTTATCCTAGCTCCTAGACAAGAACAATGTGGCTTGGAACATGAACATAGCCCTTGTTTGGATCTTGTGATAGCTCCATCTGCTGTGTTGGATGTTCCTCCTCTAGCGTGTTCCCTGCCTTCCCGAAACATTGATCAGCAAGATCGGGGGGTAGATGACGTGCTAGACTAGTTACATTAGCATAGCAGACTCCCTCCTCCTCTCTTTCGTTACTTCTTCTATATGTTATTCTCATTCTTCTATTTGTTGTCCTTAGTGTTGTCTACTTGAGGACGATGCAAAGCATTGAGATCTCTTTTGGTCTCTCTCATGTTGACTCAAAAGACACATGTGTTCCCTTCTTCTAGGTGACCTTCCTTGATTGGGGAATGAAGAACAATTATGCATACATACATATGATATACATGAATTATCATACAGCATACTAACCCCGAGGAAAGCGAAGTCACCTTGTGCTTTTTGTTTTGTGTCTATTATCCTTGGGTTTATCTCACACTTGGGGGCTAAATCTTTGTGATAACGTGCTCCTTTCCCTTTTCATTTCTTATGTGTATCACTACCTTAAAGCAATCACCCCCGTTGAGGCGTGTGCGATCGCTTTAACGTAGGGGGGCATACACCCCGTCCATATCCCTTCAGGATACTTGAAAATTTCTTGACAAACTTAGCTTTGCCTTGAAAATTTTTGGTATTTTTCTTGCATGACTCATAGTGAGGGAACTTTACTACTGACAGTCATGGTTCTCCCTCGTGATCTTCCCTTTTACTTTGTCAATCGAAGTCGTAAGATCCTTAGTCCACTGGGGGCTTGGTGTGTCTTGCCTCCTTGACGTGGTGAAAGTCTTTCAATGTTGTTTCCTTGTACTTTACCGGAAGTATGAGCGTATGCTTATACTCCCGCTAAAGTGGGGGCTAAATGTAGCGTCCTAAAATTGCGACACCTGCAATTTTGACCGCATTTGGGTCTTCACGATGGCGACTGATCAGGATTAAATTGGGAAAATATTGAAATCTAATTTTTCCAAAATTTTATATGTTTTAGTAAATTGCAATTTTGAGGGTCTTTGGTGTATTTCTGGACAAATATGGTGCCCGGAAACACATCATCGATGTTTCTGAAATTTGGTTCTAGATTATTTGAATACCTTTCCAACGCATCAAACGGTTTGTAATTCAGAGCTAGGATGAGAAAGTTATGCCTTCTCAAAGTGGACTGAAATTTTATATTTAGTTTTTTGATAATTTTGATAGTTTTAATAGTTTAATTGTAATAAACATTATGATGACTCTTCATTTCAATTCCAAGGGATTTGTGTGACCCTTGGGATACATTCGACTTGTATAAACTCCAATTCTGAATAGAATGGAGACAGTTTTTGGTTTGCAATCTTCTTGTTGTCAATTTTTGTGTTGAAATCTACAATACCGCAGGTATCACACTAGGTATTGTAATCTGGTTTTCATAAATCAGATTAGCGACGCAACACGGAACCTGAATGGAGACCCCGAAACTTGTCCACGACACCAAAAACTGCATTTTTCTAGCACCCTGGCCTGATCCCTCCTTGCACCCTGCTGTCCCGGGAGGTGGGACCAGAGCGCCCAGCGCCTTGGTCCTTCAGGACCAGGGCGCCCAGCGCCCTAGTCCCTGGCCCTCTCCTATGAGGCTTCGGTTCTTTTTGTTTGCAAATTTGGAAAATAACATTTCCTGGTCGGCCTAAGGTCGGGAAAATCAGTCTATCAGCCCTAATTGACAAGTATATAAACTACATTTTCCTCTCTCATTTGAGAGATAGATGGGAAAAAGGTGGAAACGATACTCAAACATTCAAACATTCAAGCATTCAAGCATTCAAGCATTCCTTCAAGCAATTGATCATTTTAAGTCTCCATTCAAGGCTAAGTGTTGCATTCAAGACAAGGATTCAACCATTGAAGAGGAGATCACATACTACTACATACAACATACAACACACAACAACATCTACACCTTCGCATGTAAGAATACAAACATTCTTACAACAAGGTACTAGTACTTGTTTTACATTACAATCATTTACATTTACAGCATTTCTCATTTCTTGGTTAATTCCAAAACTGGGGTTTGACTTAAGGGAAAACCCCTAATCCCTAACCCCCCAATCATCCTCTCTTTTCTGTGTGTAGGTTGTAGGTACGCAGCTGAAATTGAAGATCTGGAATCCTTGTGCAGAGACGAATAGATCCCCCTTCATTTTGTGGATTTTTCGGAGGACAGTGTGCACGTCGGGCGCCATCGTCCTGTCAACTTTTGCTCAAATTTGCAGGACAGCGCCTTATCGACATTTTACTACTAATTCCAGGTCCGCAGCTTCATCCTATATTCCTATCTCAGTTTATAAGCGAATCTTTCTCACTTTCTATGCATTCCTAGCTTAATCATTCTATCCACATTCTTTACAAAAGAGGGTAGCCTTGCTGTCTTAACCCTTGAAACTCATTTAGAATCCAATCTTGCATTGTGTGGGATTGGATCTTGTGGGTTTCAACCCCTCTTTTGAATGTAAAGTCTCCCCTAAGTGAAAACTGTCAACCCTAGTAACCTCCCTTCTCTCTCTTTGGAGTTGGAAGAGGGGAGAGCAACTAGGGTTCGATTATTTTCCGCTTTACACATGGACATTAGTTCCCCGACCTAAAGACAAAAATGTGATTGGAACAAAATGTGTATTCAGAAAAAAACTTAATGAAGATGGGAAGGTAATCAGAAATAAATCAAGACTAGTGTGTAAGGGATATTCTCACAAAGAAGGAATTCATTATAATGAAACCTTTGCATTGGTAGCTAGAATTGAGGCAGTCAGATTATTCTTGGTTTTTGCACCACACAAGAACTACAAAGTATATCAAATGGATATTAAATGTGCATTTTTGAATGGAGATCTTGAAGAAGAAATTTATATTGAGCAACCTGATGTATTTTCTTTAACAGATAACAAAGATATGGTTTGTAGGTTAAGGAAAGCTTTGTATGGGTTAAAGCAAGCTCCAAGAGCTTGGTATGCTAGATTGCATAAATATCTTTTGAATATTGGATTTTCTAAAGGTAATGCTGATAGAAACTCATACTATAAATTGAATAATGATGACATCTTGGTTATAGAAGTTTTTGTTGATGATATAATCTTTGGAGGAGAAGATGGATTATGTAAAGACTTTTCTATTGAGATGCAACAAGAATTTGAAATGTCTATGATTGGAGAGATAAAATTCTTTTTAGGATTGTAGATTTCATAGACTGATAAAGGTATATTCTTTAGTCAATCCAAGTACTTAAAGGAGTTACTAAAGAAATTTGGGATGGAGAATTCTAAACCGGTAAGCACACCTATGACTAGAAATGACAAATTATCACTAAGGGATGAATCTACACCTGTTATTCTGACTAGGTACAAATCTATGATAGGAGGTTTACTCTTTTTGACACAAACAAGACCTAATATTATGAATGAAGTATGTATTATTTCAATATTTCAGAGTAATCCTAGAGAAAATCATGAATCAACAATAAAAAGGATTTTTCAGTACTTACAAGGCACTACAAATCTTGGTTTATGGTATCCTAGAGATGAAAACTTTGAATTATGTGCATACATAGATGCAAATTGGGTAGGAGATGTGGATGACAGAAAAAGCACCACCATCAGAGCATTTTTTCTTGGAAGAAGATTAATTTCTTGGTTGAGTAAGAAACAAAGTTGTACATCTTTATCAACAACAGAATCAGAATATGTTGCAACAGCATCTAACTGTACACAGGTATTATGGCTTAAACAAATGTTGAAGGTCATTAAGGTAAAATGCAAGGAACCTATAACTATCTATTGTGATAACACTACAACAATTGATATATCTAAGAATCTGGCACTACATTCTAAAACTAAACATGTTTCTATCAAACTGAATTTTTTGAAAGAGAATGTTGAAGCAAAAGAAGTAAAACTGGCTTATGTGAATACTAAAGAGCAGATTGCAGATATTTTCACTAAGCCTTTGCCTAAGGAGACTTTTGAATATCTTAGAGACCAACTTGGGGTCATACCCCCACCAGTAAAGACTTAGACAATTGATGTTTGTCATCAACCAACAGAATTAACAGAGAAATCTTCTACTCTAGCTTTAATGAGGAGAGCTACTTCTCAGGGGGAGTAGTTGGTATACTGAATTGGTTGATATTTTGTATTTGAACCTGGCTTTTGTATTGGCTTTGGCATTTGATGTCAAAGGGGGAGAGATTGATATGGAAAAACACAAGGAAAACACATGTTACTCTCAGGGGGAGAGATTGATATTTTGAGAGAGACTGATTACTCTTTGTATCTGAATTTTTTATTTCTGGTTATGATCTCTTTTGGGAGATTGTTGGTTTTTGGTATTTGGCATTTCTATTTTGGCACTTTGATGGTTTTTCCATCTTGTGTTGCCATCAATGCCAAAGGGGGAGATTGCTAGTATTTTGGTTATGTTGATATGGTTTTGTCATTGATGTCAACACCTTTAACTCTTATCAACTTTGGCACTTTGGAGAATTGACAATGTTCACCAGCAAGCAAGTGACTTTATGCACAGTCACCAGTATCTGGTACACTGGCAGGATATACTATTCACTGACACTTGGAATAACATGGAAAACATCTGGTTATGGCAAAGACATTGTTTGGACACTTTGTCTTGGAGATTTGTTCATTGGATTATTCGTATTTGCATATTTGTTGTTACCAGCAAATAGGTCCAAGTTATGCACCGACACGCTTATCTATTCCAGATCAGCACGACACGCTTTGGAGATTATCTTGTTGTTATTGTAAATGTATTAAGCTGACATGTTGAATCGGATATTGCATCAGTTATTGATTTACTTGTAATTATTTTATTGTAATATATTTTAGAGCCGACCTACTAAAATTGGTTTTAGGTTATGATATGTATGTAAGATCAATATACGATTGGGGAAAAGGAATTATAATAAGTTATATGCGAGAATAAGTAGAGCTATACGCGCAAACATTATTTGAAGGTGAAGCAAGGTTCTTGTGAAGATAATTAGAACTACACCGGTACTGAATCTAGCATATGAAGATGCTATTTTGAGCAGTACATCTTTATTGGATTTAACCATCCAATTGTAGTCAGTGTGACTCTTATTTGTGTTCAAGTAGTGAGCTCTAGGCGCTTGGCCTTTCTGCATGTACAAACCCCATTTGTATATACATACTATCTACAGTAGTATCATCTGATTGTGGGTAAGGTTTCCCACCATGTTTTTTCTCCTTACAAGGTTTCCACGTACAAATATTGGTGTTATGTGTTGTGGATGTTCTTATCTTTCTGTTTCATGCATTAATCTTTACTGGTACTGTAATTAACTAATAAACTATCTACCGGCATAAAGTTTGGTTTACCGGTATTAAGCATTAAGGTTGGTTAAGTTGTTTTTGGTTTGAATTTATTTGACAATTGATTCACCCCCCCCCCCCCCACCTCAGTTGTCTCTGGTACCTAACAACAAGTGGGATATCTTTTTTGTAGAGAAAGAAAAATAGGAAGAGTTGAACAGACCTAAGAAAATTTTCAAAGTTTATCAAAAGGACAGAGACAAGGGGAAAGGTAAAGTAGGTGGATTACCCAATATTAAAGTAACTAACAACCTACCACCACCTTTGGTTACTTCACTGGTACAGATTGATAATGCACCAGCTATTGAGAATGTGGATACACCACATGAGGATACCAACCCCGAGTCATAAATTTGGACACTATGAATATTGACACTCGGGAAGTAAACATTGTAGTTGATAAGGAGAACATAGAGGAAAAGAAAAATGATATTGCTACTAAGAAACCGATAGATAATATTGAGGTTGGAACATAGTTAGATAATATTGAGGTTGAGACACAAGCAGAGCAAGCTGAGAATTCAGTGGAAACATTGGACAGTGGAATGGTTACTGATAATATTGATGCAAGCACTAAGAAACCCGCAAAGACAATAATTGAGACACTGAAAGTGGATAACATAGAAAAACAAACTGAGAAACCAATAGAGTCACATGTACACATTGAGGTAGTGAAACCGGCAATCACAGAGAAACCAAAACCATTGCTAGTGGAAATGCAAACACAGACTGACCCACCAGAGGTTGATTCAAGAAAATTGGTTACTCCCACCAGAAGCACATAGATTATTAAGGTAGTTGACCAGACATCTGATACTTCACTAACAAAATTTAGACCTACTAATGTGACTGAAGTACTTTTTGGACTCAATAAAGAAAATAACAGATTGTAATGCATTGGCCTATAAGGATATTGATGACACAATTCCCATTCTTAAGTTGATTGCACCCAAATGCAATGCAGATAATGTAAAGGATTATTTAGGTCAGTTAGACACATTGTCTAAATATATTACTGGTAATATACAGACAGTTGATCAAATAAATGAGGAAACATTCAAGGAGAAAATGGAAAAGGAAAAAGAAAAATTCTTTGAGGAAACAATAAACAAGTGCATGGAACACATCAATACACTTTTACTGGCACTGAATAAAACAATTTTGGAGTATAAGGAACTGTACAGAGATACTTGCAAGACAAATCTACTGAAAGTTGACATTGATAAGGAAATTAGCAAAGTTCAAAAGGAGATAAATGATATAGCTGATAATATCACTAGTTCATCTGAACCTATATCAGTTATTGAGCAAGAAATTGCTAGATTTGAAGAAAAAATGGAGAAGTTAGAAAAAGAGAAGGAAAGGATAAAGGGAAAAGCCATAGAGCTTAAGTGCAAACTCAGTCCTAGGTTAGATAACCTTATCTCTCTAAGGAAAGAAATCTTTGAGGCATTAATTCAAGGACAAAAGACATCGGAGGAACATATGCATCATCTCACCGGTACAATCCAGAGAACTGAGGCAACTATGAAGGACATCAATAGATTTATACAAAGCTTAAACTTGGTATTAATAGACGTATTCTAGATTGTAACCAACCAGTTACAAAGTTCAAGTTGAAATTTTGCACTCATTTGACAATTTTTGACAACCTTTGTCATTGATGTCAAAGGGGGAGTAGTGGACAGAGAAAACTGGTTATCAGAGGAGATCATCTTCTCAGGGGGAGCACACATTTTTGGTAACTTTTTGGACTTCATTTTTGGAAACAGATTTTTGGATTTTTCTCATGAGTGTTGCCATCAATGCCAAAGGGGGATATTGTTGGCATTCTACACTCTAGTGAGAAATGATGGTATTGTCATTGATGGAAACTTACTGACAACCTTGTGGATAGCTTCAGGCACCGGCACCGGTAGGCATCGACATCGATAGACACTTCACCGGTAGCGACAACAATGTATACCGACACTCCAACCGATAGGAATAAAGTATTATTAATTGTATTTAATTATAAATATCTTTTGTAAAGCTGACATGGCATATTGTAATAGACTCGTATATGTATGAGATCTTGTAAATCATTTTGTAGTGATGTACACATGGTAGAAGTGATGAGCGAATATTAAGGCAGACTTTGTATAAGGTTTATGGTTATAGTATGAGCTTAAACCGGTACTGAACCTAGTATAGCAGATGCTGAATTGTAGCAGTACATTATATTGGATTTTCATAATCCATTTTGTAAGTCAGTGAGACTTTCTTTTTGTGATTGAGTAGTGAGCTCTAGACAGTTGGCCTTCTTGCATGTGTAGGCCCCTCTTGTACATAATATCCATTCATTGGCTAGTGAGTGAATATTGTGGGTCACAAATCCCACCAAGGTTTTTTCCACACCGGGTTTCCTCGTTAAACATCTTGTGTTATGGTGTGTTTTCTATGCTATTTTTATTGTTCCTATTTACTGCATTAATTCTTGTTTATCGATACACTATTTTGGAATGCAAAATACTTAATAAGGTTAAATATTTTGTACACCGATTAGATACTGATTCACCCCCCCTCTCAGTATCTTTGGGACTATCATTAATCCTAATAGTTTAAATCTAGAGATTGGGAATTGTTATATGATTCCAAATATAAGGATACAATGGGGAAGTTACAGACATGTTGGTTGGGTCCATATGAGATTGTTGAAGTTTTTCAAAATGGAGCAGTTTGGTTGGCAACAATAGACCCAGTCAGATTCAAACTTTTGGTCAATGGTCATCAACTATGTCTTTATCATAAGCCTGCAACAAAAGAGGACTTCTTACAACAATTTGACAACAAAGTGTAGACCACAGTTCCTACGACATCTGCAGGGGGGCTTCTTGGCCCAGTGTCTTAAAATTCCTTTTGCATGCACTCATAATAAACATTTCCATATTTTATGGAAATACCGTTCTCCGCTAATAAATTTTCTCATCCACCTCATCTTATTTCATTTCTATTTCTTCCACATCATCCACTTCATGTCAGCTCATCTCATATTATAAATAACTAATCATTTGATTGCAACATTAATTAGCATGACTGTAGGTATGTATATTATTTGTTTTTCTTTAATTATGCATTTATACTTTTATTATGATGATTGCCTGATATGATTCACATAATCCGCATTCCCTTCCCTATGTCCTTTTTCGCATGTGTGGACACGTGTCATCTCAAGTTGGGGGGTGTTTTATGGTTCTATTTATGACTGCATAATTATGTGTCCTTGTCCATGATATGTTTTAATTTTCTTGACATCATTTTTTAATGAGTTAGTACTGATGTGAAAGCATGTAGCATGAGTGAGTATACCTTTCCTGCCATCATAGTTGATGAAAGGTAATGAAGAATAAATAAAACGTTAGGAGGCATGAATTTTCAAATCTCATAGAATATTTCAACTTTTCATTTTGTTGTGATGATATTCATTTTGTTGTGGTGAAATTTTTGAATGTCAGGTTAACCATGGGAGATGCGCCTATCCATCATGAGCCTGTGACTCATGATGCTTTGCTGTAGGACAACCAATGTGAACACTATTTCTGGACCTATGGGTGGATCGATTATATTTTGAAATTGATAGATTTTAATGAGGAGATTGTGGAGGAACTTATGCGCACATTCAGTGAAGAGGGGGCTTTTGTCAAAGGGTTATGGGTTATAGCCATAGAGAAGAGAATAACTGAAGTCACCAGGTTGCCACAGGATGGAGAACTATTTCCTAAGGCAAAAGATGCAAGAAATGCAAGGGCAGAGTTCACTCACCCAACTGATGGACCTCTTAGCATGGAAAAGCAAATAACTAAGTGGATATCTCTTCTAGGAGAATGGTTGCAAGTTTAATTTCATGTAATGAAGTATTTAACATGTGATGGTAAGTACTCCAATCTGCATTCTATTCATTTCAAATTATTGAGTCATCTGAGGCATGAACAAAGGATGAATATTCCAAATGTCTTGTATCATCTTATCTCTATTAGTGAAAAGGAGACACAGAAGGGTAGTACTTGTTCTGTGAGTCATCACGAATTAATCAAATTATTGGTAGAATGGTCTCTAAGAGATGTCTTGCAGATTTCATGGGGAGAGTTTGAGGATATCAGACAATTTGGGGAAGGAAATGTTCCTGTTGCAAAAGAAATTGCAGTTCAAGAAGAAAATATCAAAGAAGCCTCATCTCCTAGGGTTTTTGCGGTAGTCAAACCTCCTATTGCCAAGGAACCTTTGTCTAGCGCGAAAGGAACAATAATTGAGCCAATGGTTGAGCAGCCCTTCATAGAAACTCAAAGTGGGGCTACATTTTATAAAAGGAAAGGTAAAGAAAAAAGTGATGCAGGGGAAAAAACCGTGGAACAACCTCAAGAAGCGCAGGTTCCTCTTGCAGCTAAAAAGAGAAAAATGAAGGAGGCTTTCTTGTAGCAGAACCTCCTATAGCTACATAAGAATTAGGATTAAGAAGAATTCGCTGGGTTAAGTAAAGAACTCAAGCAACAGGAGGTGTGAGTGAGGTTATTTATGTGGAAACATCAGAATTAGGGCACGACAATCAGAAAGAGGGTAAGTCATAGGAAGGACATGAAGCCGAAAGAATGACAAATTTAGCCAAATAGCAGAACAATTTGAAGAACCAGGTGAAAATATCTTGATCCCTCAAGTAATTTCTCATAGGCTCCCTTCATGTCTCACTAGCTTATCTATTGCACTCACATTTTATAGATAGAGGGAAATAGAAAAGGCTAGGCTATAGGGGATAATTGACAAGCAACAAAAATAAATTGAAAAGAGAGACAAAAAAATTGTTGAGTTACAAACTAAAGTAGATACTGTAGAAAACATGGTTCCCAAGTTAATGCAGTGTAGGGCTCTTCCGAGGGTTTATGCTTTGTATCTAAAGGAATAGTATCTATGTTTTAAAGTTAACCTTATTGTTAGGGATCTCAAACCTTCTTTGGAAACTCCACAAGAGTTTTATTCTGCTTACCAAAGCTCTCCTATAGCCATTAAAAATTTTCTATGTGAGTTATATTTGCATAATTATGCAGTCTCTTCTAATAATGAATGTAATCCCCTATTATATATTGGTGATTTTAAATTAAAGGCATTGATGTCTTGGATGTACATAATGAAATTATTATGGAGGTACAATCTAGAATGCACAAAAAACTTGGAACTTTATTGTCCACTGCCACTGAGAGTCGAGGCTAAAAACCCACAGTAGATGTATTATGACTAGCAAAAACTATTGAATAGATCTGATGTCAGAAGCCAACTTTTATCATTGAGGGAGGAAGTATTTTAGGAGTATGAAAATTTGATTGGATCTAAGAATCAAACTATAGTTGAATGTCTGACTCAGCGTTGGAACAACCTTCCAGAGGATCTAAAGCAGGGTGAACCCCATTCATTGTCCAACTATCATGCATCCATATAAAGAGCTCCCAAGTATATCCGCTTGGGTAGGACAAAAGGTAATAATTGGCTACCTTTGATATTTCAACCACCTATTCTTATGTGGTCATTAATGGGGTGCAAAGCTACAAGTAAACCATATGATGAGGCAGCAGAGGAAGCCAAGTGGGCTAGGCTGGAGAAGATGAAAGGATTTTATTGGAACCTGGCTACAGGAGGCAATGGATAAGGTACCGTAGGTGATTTTCAAGTTAGTGCCAGAGAGGAATTTTCCTCCTGCTGGAGGACTAGCAAAACATTAAGTTGGGAGGGAAATGATGAGCTAAAATAATAGCTCTTTTATTTCTACTACTGATAAGTTTTTCCTATGTTTTCAGTTGCATATTGGGACAATATTAAAGTCATGTGATGTATCAAAGTTTTGATTATGTGCATTTTGAATGATAGCCAAACCTGTTGAACCATGTATTTTTTTGACTTAATGTTCCTATAGCTATGCGGATTATTATGGTAATATCATGCATGGATGTATAAATGTTTTGATTAATGAAAATGGATATATATATATATATATATATATATGTTTTTATGTTTTAACCTTTAATGTAGGAGTAAATAAGTTGTTGTAGAAGCGAATGTGTTAAGCCAAATGGAGAATCGCGCCATGCAAACAATTAGAGACATTTCAGGGTTGAGCATTTAAAATAGTGGAGAAGATGGTGTTTGAGTGAATTGACAAAGGAATATCGAGGTGATACCAGACTCATTTATGGTTTTCTCCAGCAAGCATCAATCTAGTAAAAACCACCATGCTATATTCTTGATTGCGGTTTAGTAAAGTCACACGTTCTCCATGGATTGACTTCTTCTCCTTGTTGTAATAAATGTTTTCACCTAATTTCATGGGCATGATCTAATTAGTTGAAATTTGTTTATAAATTTCTTATAAATAAACACCTGTACCTCTTCACAGAGGTTAGACAACATTTTCCATAATTAGAACATTTCTCTTATTTTATGCATTGTATCGACTTTTGGAAATAATGAATAAAAGCTATGGTATTCTGAGTATATAGAATCATTTTGAAGTCTAGATAAACTCATACAAGGGGGACCACTTGGTGAGTATTCTTGTATGATTTTTATATTAAGTTTCATTGTTGCTACAGTAGATGTTCTAGCAACTAACTGTTCCTGGAACCACTGGAACCAGATCCTATGATTGTTCCTACAGCCAAAGTAGACAGAGTAATTCCTATTTGTTAGATTTGAACTTAGTTAGAAATTATTTAGTTAGAATATTCTATTAATTTTAATATTTCCTATAGCCATTCAGTTGTCATATTTTTTCTTGTTTATTTTAGATTGCCTTAGTTGTTGCAGTAGTGCAAAATGACTTTTACCAGAATTTAGTGCATATACAATGCAGACCCATTTCAAGTAATGCATCCCTGGGTTGAAAAGTAAATGAACCTCAGTCATGGAAATCATAGCTACTCGAAATGGATGACCAATCTTTGAGTTAATACTTTAAGTCTAGTTATTGTTCTTATTGGCTAGGCAAACAGCGGGAATGATAGTTTCTGAAAAAAGTTTGCTAGTGAAATGCAGAATGAATTTGAAATGTCTATGATTGGAGAGATGAAATTATTTTTGGGATTGCAAGCCACATAGTCAGAAGAAGGGATCTTTATATCTCAACCCAAGTATTTTAAAAATTTGTTGAAGAAGTTTGGTTTGGAAGATTCAAAGCCGGTTGGAAATCCTATGGTGACTGGATGTAAGTTGACTAAAGATGATGATTTCACTAAGGCAAATCAGACTAGATACATATCTATGATTGGTGGATTTCTCTATTTGATTCAGACCAAACTTGATATCATGAATGTCATTTGTCATGTTTCCAAATTTCAATCTGATCCTAAGGAATCTCATATTGTAGCTGTCAAAAGAATTTTTAAATATTTGAAAGGAACAATTGATTTTGGTCTATGGTACCCTAAAGATGATGATTTCACTTTGAGTGCTTCTGCTGATGGTGATTGGGCATGAGATGTGGATGAAATAAAGAGTAGTAGTGGTGGTGCATTTTTCTTGGGAAAAAGATTGGTTTCATGGTTGAGAAAAAAGAAGAATTCTATTTCTCTATCTACTGCAGAGGCAAAGTATATTGTTGCTACAAACAATTGTACTCAAGTGGTATGGATGAAGTAGATGTTAAAAGATATCAAAGTAGTGCATGATGATCCTGTTTCTATTTACTATGACAACTCAAGTGCAATTAAAATTTCAAAGAATCTGGTCTTGCATTCAAAGACTAAACATGTATCCATCAAATTTTACTTTTTGAGAGAAAAGGTAAATGAGAAGGAAGTCAAATTAGAGTATGTGTCTACTAAAGAATATATTGCATACATCTTTACAAAGCCTTTTTCTAAGGATACTTTTGAGTATCTTAGAGGGAAGTTAGGGATGATTTCCCCTCCTAATCAAAACTAAGATGCATTTGGTATGCAACAATCTGATGCATTCCACAGTCATATCGTATGATCTAGATAGATGGTTGGTGGTTGCTACTTAGGGGGAGTAGTTAGTTTTGTGAGTTAGATGTTCAAATTCAGTTTTGAGAGTGATTTTTGTGATTTGATTGCAAATATGTGCCTTTTCCATTGATGTCAAAGGGGGAGAGAGTCATAAGAGATTTGGGAGAGAGAGTCATTTCTTCTTTCTTTTTCATTGATTGTTTTTCACTTCATATGTTGCCATCAATTCCAAAGGGGGAGATTGTTGGAAGAATTCTGCAAATATATTTTTAAGAAATATTTGAGAGATGTGTTGTCATTGATAACATATTTCTCTATATGAGACAGCGATGCAGTGAAGATCAATTAGTTAGTTTGTTCAACATGTTGAAGATCAAAGTTTGCAGATTAAAAGGTTTTTAGAGGGTTGTCTATAGTTGATTCAATTCAAGTCTCAGAGGTCTGCATGAATATTTGATTGAGTTATGAGTATATGTGTTGTAGTTGATTTTTCAGTTGTTCAGTGATGTTAGTATGACAATATTTTGATTTGCATTGTAATAGCTTTCTTTAGGGATTTGGTGGTATATTTGGAATGTTGGTGTGTGTCCTCAATTCAATTGGTTCATGGTTTGGAGGTCCACAAGTGATTTTTCAAGGTTGACAGTCATTCTAGTTAGTGTTCTTGAGGTCTGGTATGAAGATACTGGTGATTCTAGTAATTTGTGTTGGTGTGGATGTTGCTATGGTAATCCATGATACTTGGGGATGTTTCTGGATTGTGTGCCTTTTATTTTGGTGGTCCACATTGATCATTGAGCTTTCAATTGATGATTTCTTTCAGCATGTTGGTGTTCTTCATGTTCTTGGTTGATCAGATGATTTTAGCATGTTGTGGATGATCAAGGCATAATTTTTGAAGGTGTAGCATGTTCAAGGAAATTTATTTAGATCCATGTTATGTCTTAACCAATAGTTATTGATTTGCATGTAATATTGTATTGAGAAGGATTATATTTTTGTAATTAGGTGGTGAGTGTTGAGCCAACCTTGATGATTCATCCAAGCTTGATGTTGTGTATAAATAAATGTAATAACTTTGTATTTGAGGTGTGAGAAGTGAGTGGATGAGTGTGTGTGCACTAAATGTATACATATTTTGAAGATACAGAAGAAGTTTGAAGAAGAAAGTTTGTTTTGTGCTTCAATGGAACTGAACCAAGCATTAAGGAGATGTTATTTTCTAGTTCATTGTTTCTGGATGTGATCTAAATATATATATACATGTAGTGAGATTTCCCTGGGCAATGAGCCCCTCTTATTTTCAGCAGTGAGCTCTAAGTAGTGTGCTTGAATTCATGTGCATTCTCCATTACATAATACTTCTAATAGAGTATACCTATTTTGTGGGTTCATCCCCACTGTGGTTTTTTGCTTAAATGGGTTTCCACATCAAAAATATTGGTATTATGTGTGTTCATGTGTGTTGATGATTTATGCTTTGATGTCTAATTATCAGATTTGAGATTAAGTTTAAGTTGTGTAAGTATTTGTGATAATTGATTCACCCCTCGTCTCAGTTGTCTACCCTATTTCATCAATTGGTATCAAAGCTATTTCATCACCCTTAATGATCATCAAATGTGAGTAGAAATTATAGCTTTGTGTCAGCTCATGTTGGAAAATTAAATATTTTTTCAAAGGGAAAGTATAAAAAAGAGGTATACCCCTCTCATTTGATTATCCACACACATGAAATTTAATTCACATCAAGCAATCAAGCAAGCAAGTAGTCAGTCTTCTTTCAAGCATTAGAGTAGCGATAAAGTCAAGATTCAAGCATTGGAGTTGACATTCATGTTCTATGTTATTAAAGGCTTCATGAAACCCTAATTCCATGTGGAGACAAACAAACTTCACAAGGAGGTATAGCATTTATGTTTGAATCATTACTCAGCGTCTCCCTCAAAAGGAGAACATTTCCTTTATTGCAATTCAATAAGATTTCATTTCTATTTTATGGATAATTCCAAAATTGGGGTTTGATCTAAGGAAAACCCCCATTCCCAATATGTATTTCCCTTCCCTAGTGTGTGCATGAATAGGTACCAATCTGCAATCTTCATGATAATCTTTAGTTACAGAGATGAATCATTCTCTCATTAGAGTGTGAAAAGCTCAGAGGACCAAAGCGACCATCACACCGGTCCCAACAAATAAGGAGCTCCTTCTAGGAATAAATCTAAATCCTCTTACAATCCTCATATCCAGGTTTGTGGCTCAATCCAATGATTATAGCTCATTATTTATGCATTTTTACATCAATTTTTAGCATATTTATCCTAATTTTAGCATTTTCACAATTCAACTTAAAAGAGGGAAATCCAAACCCCTATCCAATAGAATTGTTTGTCCTTATCCTTATCGATTTGTGGCTAGATCTATTGGGTTTACCTCCCTCTTTAATGTAATGGTCTCCAAGTAAAAATTAGCAGTTTTCATACATGTTATGGCAGAAACCCTAATTTTTCACCATTACAGATGGTAAAGTTGCTTGTTATTGTTTTTTACAGTAATGGTGTAATTTGGAATTAGGGTCAATTAAGATAATAAAACCACTAATAATACAAATTAACCAAAACAATGGAAAGATGAGAGAACCTACTCGATCTAGCCACAATCAAAATAAGGAAAGGGCTGACATTATGATTATATTCATTGTTTTATATTAGTTATCATCTTTCTTAGTTGAATTTGGAATTTAGTTGTGAAATTAAGGCAAAACAATGAATAATTGAAATAAATCATTGGAAATAGACCACTACAGATATCCCACGGAGCCATAAACTAAAATATGAGCAAAATAAAATGTTAAGAACCTGTTCCTAGAAGTTTGGTCTAATTTTTAAAGACTAGGTAGCACAGATTTTCCCTAGTCCTCTAAATTTTCTACTGTCAAAATTTGAACCTATTCATCACTATTAACTCTACAAGAATTCTTGAGTACAACTCCTAAACACACAAATAGGAAATAGGCTAGGAATAGGGGTTTTCCTTAGGTCAAACCTCAATTTTGGAATTAACCATGAAATTGAATTGATAAATTTACTGAAAGACTATAATTAAATACTTTCCTTTTGAGGGAAAGGTTGATATGCTTGAAACACCAATGTATACCTTGATGAAGTTTTTTTTGACCTTCACACAAAGGTTTTAGGGTTTCATGTATAATTTTTCATAAAATATTGATCATGGATGCCATCTTTAATACTTGAACTTGACTTTACTTCTACTCCAATGCTTGATCGATGACTCATTACTTGCTCACTTGGATCGAATTTTGTAAGTGTAATTAAGATCTTGATTTTAATTATATTATTGATTAGTTTCAAATGAGAGGAGTAGACCTTCTTTTATACTTGATATCTCAAAACCAAATTAAATTTCCAGAGTAAGCCAACATGGGATCCAAGTTCCCACTCAAATACAATTATCATTGTAGGGACAAAAAATGGGTCCTAAATTTTAGGAGGACCAGGGTGCCCAAAACCCTAGTCAAAAAAAAATCAAGATCCAATATGAAGGGGGAGAATAGGAAATGGTGAAAATGCAGGACTAGTAGGGGGTGTTAGTAGAATTAGCATTTCTATCAGGCATTAGAAGTCGTAACGCCAAAGTGAGGCCTGGTGAGGACAAAATTATAAGTGAGTACAATTTATGAACCTACATTAATCCCCCACTTTATCGGTACTATGAGACTAAGCATACTCACAATAAAGTACAAAGTTGCATTGAAAAACTTTCACCAAGATATCAAAGAGATGAGATGCACTAAGCCCCCAGGGACTTTAAAATCTTATTACTCTAATATCGAGATAAAAGGGAAAACACAAGGAAGGGGAAGAGAGAGAACATGACTAGACTAGCCTAGTAAGATTCGCTTACTATGAGTCACAAAAATGAAAAATACCAAATTAAGAAGAAAAAGGATTAGTTTGCAAAGTAACTTGAGTATCGAAAACATGTCATTGTGTGTGCTAAAAGTGTAACATTGAGCCGAGTGTATGTCCCCACATTAAGGTGATTGCAAACGCCTTATTGGGAGAAATTTATTTAAGGTAGAATGCATCCAAAAGACAAGAATGTTACCATAATGAGATTGCCCCCAAGAAAGGATGAATTAAAGGATAAAGGTCACAAAACATATAGGAAAAGAAGCACATAAGGGATCCACTAACTATGGGATCAATATGCTCTTATGATAAATAATGTGTATCAAGAATATTTGTATTGAATTGTCTTCATCTTGCAAAGATTGTGGAACTATGAACACAATAGAAGAAGATAACAAGTGTCTTTTTGAGTCAATATGGAAGAGACCAAAAATAGATCCCAATGCTTTGCATCATCCCCAAGTAGAAAAGATAAGGCATGACATATTAGAGAAAGAAGATACAAAAAGAAGAATGTCACAATGGATTCATCCTCTTTATTACCTTGCACCAATGAAGTAACAAGGGTCATCGAAAGAGAACCTGACATAACACAAAAGCATAAAAAGTAGCACGTCATTGGGGAAGCACATTACAAACAAGCAAACACACAAAAGAGAATCTATGACACGAATGAAGCTAGTCAAGAAAATTATCTATCTCACAATCTTGTTGAACCTATTTTAGGGATGGTGTAAAAGATGCAAGAGGAGCCATTTTGAGCATAGCAGATGAAGCTACTACAAGTTCCAAACAAGGACCATGCTCTAATGATGAGTCAGTTTGTCACTAGGATCTAGGGTAAATGATTTTGAAAAATGTGTAGATAAATCATGATTCACATCAATAAGCTCATACATATCATCAAAATCGTTAGAATCAACATTGTTAGCATTAACATCATCATCCATTTCATCATCTAGATTAATAAAAATGAGATCTCTAATATGAAAAGAACTTGAACCCTCATTTTTCTTAAGAATTTTTAAACTTGGTGATTTGAATTGAATTCCCTCCCTTGGGCTAGGTGAAGGCTGGAAAAATGGGATCAAGTCAACATTTGGTATCTTTGGGGAGGAAACAACTTGTGAAGCAAGCTCACAAGCCTTAGCATGATGTCTTTGTCAGTTTTCTCTCGCACAATGTTCCTTTTAGTTCTAGTTGAGGGTTGTGAAAGTTGAGTATCAATGGACATAATCTTCTTTTCTTCCCTTAAAGTGGGGGGGAATGGAAGAAACCCCATTAGGTTGAGATATAGAAGATGTAAAGTGTTTTACTTTGTAAGATGTATGAGGTGGGATTGAGGCATACAAATGAGGAATATAACAAGTAGGATTAATACCAGGTCCATTATGAGGAGGAGGAATATAGGTATAGGGTATCTAGGCTTACTCAAGGACATCATCATCTCATTTTTCCACTTTTGATAAGATAAGAATAAGATGTCACTCTAAGGCTTAAGAGGTTTAGGCTGTTTAGGCCAAAAGTAATCAAGAGTGAAATTACCACGCTTCGTTGTGGGTTGGTAAAGGATATGATTAATTGTTATGATAGTTCCATTATGAGGTAATTTTAAACATTTGTGAATTGTACAAGGGATAGCTTTCATGGAAGAGATCTAAGGATGTCCCAACTTCACACAAAATTGATCTAATGTAAGAATAATAGAAAAAGTTATGTCTAAGCACTCGGTACCAACATCAATGGGAAGAGTAATAGAATCAATAGCAGGTCAAGAGAAACCATCATAAACCTCAACTATAACATCAGATTTATCATATGTTACTTGATGAAATTGTAAGATAAAGATATTCTTCAGTAATTGCATTCAGCATACACACTAGACCAATGAGCATCCCTTGTGAGAGTTTTTATTTGATCTTTGCAGTGATATATAATGGGCCATCATGTGCAACAATAGTCTCACTATGGTCAAAATTAATGCATAGGTCTTTAGAAGATGTAGGTTTATCAACAAGATTCTCAACATTGTTAGATTCCATACCTTGACGTCATTGGGAGAAAAGGTAAGAGACTCAGACTCAACAACATTGGTAGAGTGAGAAGGCAACATATTGGTGAAGATTTTGATATTTTGATTATGAGGAGCTATGGACTTGTTTCCTTTGTCATTCACACCACCTATGGATATAGTATTATTATCAATGAAGTCTTGAATTTTATTTATCAATGTATAATATCTCTTGGTATCATGGCAAGGTTGACAGTGATATTGAAAAAGGTCTTTGGGATCATGGTAGGATGGAAATGGCTTAGAAGTGTCAATTAGATTGATGGGAGGAAGTTGCAACACATTATCATTTATCAACCTTGACATTATACTATTCAAAGACTCAGAAAGAGGAGTTAATTATTTTCTAAAGTATTTGGATAAAAGGGCCACACCTGTTGTCATGGCTGCCACTTGAGTGTTGATATTTTCATTTATCTTGATGTAACCTTTGTTGGGTTTAAACTTCACAAAAAAAATTTGATCGCCCTCATTCTTATCAACAAGATCCATTAAAGAGGATGAATAAAATTGACTCAATTGAAGCTGATAATTATGAAGCACTACACACAATTGTGTAAAGTACACTCAGAAAATAGAAGCTTATCTCTAATGTCTTTTTGTAAATTAAAAATTAAAAAATTTGAACACCATGATCATGTTGGAATCCAAGAACACTAAGAGAGGGGGTGAATCAGTGTTCTATCGATAAAACAAATTTTGAACTTATTGCTTATGAACCAGTTAACAGTAAATAAAATTAAAGTGCATAAACCAAATAACACACAAAGAAGCACATCCATAACACCAATATTTATACATAGAAAACCCTACAAAGTGAAAAACCATGGTGGGGTTGATACCCACAATATCTATATACTTGATCAAGGTATACAAATATTGCATAGAGGCGATTGCACATGCAATCAAGCTCAATGCCTAGAGCTCACTGCTCAACTGGAAGTCTCACTAACTTACACAACATTACAAAGTGATTACAAACAAAAATGAAATCATAAAATGCATCTGACCATGCCGAATAAGTTCTAGTTCAAGCTCTAATAACCTTTTCTATGTACCAGTTTGTTGATGCTCTGTTATGCCATGTTCTACTATCGATTGAGGTTGTGCACGTGAAACTGGGTACTGAAGCTTTCTTTCCCTGACCAAAATGCATAAAATCAATCTCTGATTAATTCATAACCAAAATTGCATTCCTACTCTTATTAAATCCATCGCTAAAAGATGTCCTTAAATACCCTATTAACTTGTTAAACATGTTGACCTCAATGAATAATTATAACCTCGTTAGCTTCCAGATCACAAGGTATATCATGCATAATACCGATGACAATATCGGCCTTCATAGGCTACCAAAAATCCCATGACAGAAATAAATGGGGCCACAAGATATCTTAGTCAGGTTCCATCCTTAACCGGGTTCCAAATACACATTACCAAGATCAAAACTTAACCGGTTGTAAAGCAAAGTGAATATACCGGTTGTGTGTAGTGAATATCGGTTAACCCAATCAAAGAAAAATGATAAATCAATGAATCATAATGATAAATATAGACACTTGAAGATGAGTTTTCAGATGAGTTTCCATATGAGTTGCCATCAATGACAACCCTAAGTGTCATTTTCCTTACCGGATGAGTGTCAATTGCTAACAATCTCCCCCTTTGGCATTGATGGCAACACTCATGTGAAAAATGATGCCATCCCAGAATCTTCCCTTGAATCTACTCATCCTAAGCTCTATATACATTCTTTCTATACATATCTGATATACTCCCCTTGAGTTCTATATAGATTTTTTAGTGCACTCCTCCCCCTTTGACATCAATGAAAAAGTGGGATGCCCACAAAGAATGTTGTATAGAAATATACATGCCAGTTCTATACCAGTTTCAAAATATCTACATACATAGTCTTCAAAAATGAAAAGGAAGTGTCTCAACCTTGCTTGAGAGAGTCAATAATGGAGATGAATCCATTCAAGAGACTGGCGTAATACTCAATTGCCTTTGATTTGATGGGGTCCTCCTTCTAAATGTTAGGAATACATTTAGTCTTATGAAATAATAAATTATCCAACATGGGACCTATGAAATTTTGGAGCTCAGTTGTTCTCTTTATTATACTGTCCCTTTCCTTCTCTAATTTCAAAATTTGATCCATGACCACCAAAAATGGACCATCTAAAGAACTGGTTAGATTAGATGTCGGGTTGTAAGAGTTAGAAATTTGAATCAAATTATTCTTACAATCTGAGATCTGCTTGTCTATGGAAGCTGTTAGCTTTAAAAAATATAGACAAGTCTTATAAACTTTAACTCTCTCCACCAATGTTGCATCAATGGATTGCAAGAAAATTTGGAGTTTACCTTTCTTAGATGCTATCATTTGCAAAAATGTTTGTTTCTGGGCTTCAACAAATTTTTCCTTAGCCTCAGTTATTGAAATCTTAAGTAAAGAATCATAATTCTTAGGAATAAAATCAATTATTTCCTACAGTTTACCAGATGAGTTTGCGCTCTACTATGCTTGGAATTCAGGTACCAACCAGTTCAAAACTTCAAAAGTGCTCTTAATTAATTCTCTATCTTTTGATGACTCCTAAGCCAATTCTTGGGTAGCTTGAGCCTAGAGTGCAACTGCCGCCAAAATCTTCTCTGTCAAATACATCTTGTGATAAGGATTGTCAAAACTGATAGAAAATTGGGACAAATTTTCTTTGGCTATCAATGAAGTGTCAATTGCCAATCCAAAAGAAAGGTCTATCACAGTTTATTTGTCTTTGTCTACTGAAGAGGTATCCTTTGAATCCTTTATTTCCTATGCACTAGTGGCTTTGCCACTTGGTGCATTATTCTAATCATGTACATCCTCAACAACCTTATTATATGTATCATTTTCCTTATCATATTGACCTTTGTATTCTATACATTATCTGTTAGGGTATCCTCTGCTACAAAATTGGACTATTTGGTACAATAGTATCTGGTGGAGTGCTAGCCGGTTGCTCAATTACATTTTGTTCCTCTATATCTACCAGTTTCTTATCCCCTAGCAATTGAATATTTTGTGATTGTACAAAACTAGGGCTCAACTCATATCCTAAACTCAAAAGAATTCAGATCCAAATGTCTATGGTTTCCTTCCAAATTTCCTCAATCTTTTCTAACATTAAATTGTTTATCCGGTGCTTTGGATTGAATTCTGATGCACCTATTTTATTTATTAAATCTGCCATCTTTGGAGGGGTTATTGTTGTACAGAGATTGATTAATTTTGTCTCTTTTATTTGTTGGTCAAGATTTTGAGCATGTATTTTTCTAGCCTCTAGTTTATCATATAACTCCTTAGGCAAAAGTTTCTCTAGTTCAATCAATGCTCTACTAAAAAAATCAAGATATAAAAGAATAGCTTCCTCAATCCGCTTCTTGTCCTTCTCATCAAATTCATCAAAAAATGTAGAAATATTGTCTAAATTACCATCATTAATAATCTGATCAATTATGTCATGAGCATCTAATTTCTTCTTACTGGTTCTTCTCCTAGTTTTCAGTTAGGTTGTTCATCAGACTTAGGCTTGTGTTTATGTACAATGGTGATCTTGGGTGCCTTCGGAGGAGGCTCCTTAGCCTTTTCTTTCTTTTTCTCTTCCTTCTTCTCCCTTACCACCCTTGCAAAAACTCCTTTCTTCTTTGGAACTTCCTTGATGTCTTCATCTGATTCGGTTTCCTCAAAAGAAATTGTCATATATTGCCTAGCCACCTTCTATTTTCTCTTTACTGATTCGGTTGGCCTAGGATTGGTAGGCTCATCTGATGATGCTTCTGGTGGTTTGGAAGTCTTAGCTAATACCGGGACCACATTGGGAGTGGCTTGAGATGCCTTCTTTGCTTCCCTCTCTTCCTTCCTCTTTTGTTTCATTTCTTCTTTCCTTTGGGCTTCAAGGACTTTGACTTTTTGTTCAATTTATGCCTTATCATACCCTTCACTTATTAGAGTCTCAGTTGCAAGCTTAGTCATTTTTCTTTTGATTGTCGGTGCAACCTGTTCTTGGTGAACCTTTAGCCCTTTCTCCTGGGTTGTGCCAAATTTCTCTTCTTTTTCATCAACTGGTGCTTGCAATAGATGTCGAGAATAAGCATCTAGTGTGGCCTCATCTACCTCATAACCCATTGGCATAATCCAGACTATCCTAGGTTGGACTGCTTCCATCATGCATTCATCTTTATTTACCATAAAACATATAGTATCCTTATATTTTTATACTATAGATTTAGGAATTCTAGCCCTATTTTTCATTTCCTCTTGAAAAGTTTTGAAAAATGCCCATAAATTATCCTTTTGTTGTTTATCCCCTTGGCTATCCAAAATTTGGGCTATCTGGGTGGCTACCGGATGATCAAAAGCCCACTATATCTTACCAAAACTGGGAATAGTTTTCAAAAAGTAGAATGCCAAACAAATAACAAAGAAACTATACTGGAAAGTGTTTTTCTTATCTTGTTTAATTTTCTTGAGGTTGGTCATTAGTTCCTTCAACACTACACTGCAGAGATCATAATGTGCATCCTCCTTCACCATTTCATGGGCAATAAGAATATTATTACAAGAGATAGAGTTCAATCGGTTTCACTAGTCAAGTTTGCATCTGATGATCATAGCTGCAAATTTAACATCAATCTCCTTAATATCATCAACCCTCATTGAATGACCATTGAAGGTGGCACTGATGAGTTTGCAAAGTTATGTGTTGGAGAGCTTAGACCTAGGATAGAGAAAACCTCCTCAATGATCTTGTAGGCTCATTCCAACTAGATAAATTCTCCGTGAATGTGGCTAAGAACGTAATGGACCCATTCCACCTCATCGAATTCAAAATTCCATGAATTGGGTAAAACCCTTCTTCTGCAAATAGGCAAATTCTGGCTTCAACTGGTTGTCTAAAATGAGATTTTTAGTGAAAACACATAATAACTCATAACCTCCAAGTTCCTTGATGTCATAGTGAATGTATGCCCTAATGTCTTCGATGTGAAGAACACCATGGAAAACGCTTGATAATGCTCCCAGTGGATCATCCAAAAGGGATTTGAACAGATGCTTCTTGAATTCAGGATGGGGGCGATTCTTGATTTCCACCACCAAAGGAGTATCGACATGGGATGAAGAAGCCATGATTACCAAAAAAATATTGAAACTAGGATTTTTGTAAGCTGGAAATACCTAAAGATACTATCAAATGATGAAATTGCCTTTGTGAGAAAATGCTTGCACGAATCGCCTTGAACTCTTGAATCTCTTTGAAAATCTCTCTTCTGAATGCTCGATCATTGTGTGAAGAAAATAACTTAACTTTTCCCTTTTATCACCATTGAGTTTGATCGGGTTACATAATCTGCAATTAGGTTCCGGTAAACACCTGAAATCACTGGACTCCCTATTCACAATCAAAATTTTCTGACTACAAATCTATTTTGAGGTGTTAGCATGATCTTCAATGATTTGCCTACCCCTAAGGCAGAGTGCCTTAGTTACCGATTGTTCCTGCTTCTGGTGCAGGATCTGATGGCTCTACCAGTTGTTCTATTGGTTGTGTGTCTGATCTCCTTACCCATATTTTCTTATGTTTTTCTATGATATCTTCTACCTTTTCTTTTCCCTTCTCATATCCTTTTCCATTATTTACTGGTGGGTTCTTACTCCTAAAATATTTGGCAATATGTCCAATCTTGTTGCATGCATAACAAACAATATTGCTCTTTTGAATTGCTTTGTTAAACCCTTGATTTCCTTGATTTTCTTTTGATCTCCATTGGTTAGCCATATGTCCAAATCTACTACATGCATGACATCTTACATTTTCAAGAACGATGACTGATGCATTGTTATGATTATTCCTATTTCTACACTAACTTGCTATATGACCATATTTATTGTAAACAAAGCTTGCACCATTGAATTTGTGAGCATTAGGTTGTCTTATCAGTGATTTTTGGTTCTGGTTGTTGGCATAATTTTGCTTCTAACTGGATGATTGATCTTGTTGTGCAGTACCAGAGCTTTCTCCTTCTTCATAACCAAGACCTCTCTTGTCATTAACATCTCTCTGACTCTTTAGTAATTCATCAAGTTTTGCAGAGCTGGCTTTGAATTTTTCCTTGTACTCATTTGTAGTGACTAATTCATCTCTCATGATTATGATTTGTCTCTCAAGTTCTTGTTCATTGTTCTAGGACTAGATCAACTCAAGTCTCAACATGTCATTCTCATGTGTCAGTCTGTTGCATTCATCAGATCTGTCCTTCAATGCTTGAGCTAGGTTTTATTAATTATTCTTTTTATCTTCAATCTCCTTGCACATTCTCATGGTTAGGGCTTGCATCTCATTCTTTAAGATAGTGCTCTCTTGAGTGAGCTTCTGACATTGGTCCTTCATATAAACTTCCTCATCACTATTCTGATTTTGCAATCGATCACAGAGTTCCTTCCTCTTAGCTTGAATAGGTGAAATCTTTCCTTGTAATGAAATGATGTGTTCTTTCAATTGCATTAGTTCATTCTTTAGTTTATTATTTTCCATCTGCTCATTATCAAGATCCTCAAGAGCAAGCTAAAGTTGTTGCTGCAGACCGGTTTCCATTTATTCCAAGTTAAGGATCTTCATCAAGCGGTTAAACTTCTTCTGAGGCACCAGGCTCTGATACCAATTGTCAGAATCCAAGAACACTGAGAGGGGGGGTGAATTAGTGTTCTACCAGTAAAACTAATTCTGAACTTATTGCTTATGAACTGATTAACAGTAAATAAAATTAAAGTGCATAAGCCAAATAACACACAAAGAAGCACAACCATAACACCAATATTTATAAGTGGAAAACCCTGCAAATGGAAAAACCATGGTGGGGATGATACCCACAATATCTATATACTTGATCAAGGTATACAAGTATTACATATAGGGGATTGCACATGCAATCAAGCTCACTGCCTAGAGCTCACTACTCAAATGGCAGTCTCATGGACTTATACAACATTACAAAGTGATTACAAAAAAAATGAACTCATAAGATGCATCTGACCATGTTGGATAAATTTTGGTTCAATATCTGATAACCCTTTATGTGTACCAGTTTGTTGATGCTCTGTCCTACCCTATTCTTCTACCAGTTGAGGTTGTGCACGTGAAATTGCACACTAAAGATTCCTTTCACTGACCAAAATGCATACCATAAATCTTTGATTAATTCGTAACAAATATCGCATTCCTACTCTTATTAAATCCATCACTAAAACATCTCCTTAAATATCCTGTTAACTTGTTGAACATGTCAGCCTCAATGAAGAATTATAACCCTGTTGGCTAGAGGATCACAACGTATATCATGCCTAATCCTGATGACAATGTTGACCTTCATACGCTACCCAAAATTCCATGAAAGAAATAATTGAGGCCATAAGATATCTTAGCCGATTTTCATCCTTAACCGGGTTCCAAATACACATTATTGGGATTGGGACTTAACCGGTTGTAAAGTAAAGTGAATATACCAGTTGTGTGTAGTGAATACCGGTTAACCCAATCAAATAAAAATGATAAATCAATGAATCTGAATGATAAATATAGACAGCTGAAGATGACTTTCCATATGAGTTGCCATCAATGATAACCCTAAGTGCAATTTGCCTTACCAGATGAGTGTCAATTGCCAACAAATCAGGCACTTCATAAGCAATTTGAGAATGCAATTTTTTACATATACCAATAAAATCAAATGCTCTTTCTTTAACTCCTTGCTTACAATTGATCAAATCAGTCAAAGTAATTTTAGGACCAATATTTTTTTGAAATTGTTGAATGAAAGTATTAGCCAATTGTTGAAAATAAGTAATAGAATAAGGAGACAAAGACCAATACCATTGCAAAGAGAAAAATCACTAGACAAAATTTGGAATGCTTCACATGAGTCAACAGGTCACCTTTTCCATTATACAACTCCAATGAGGGACTTCCATATGTTTTAGGGGAGCTACATGGACAATGTCATCAGATAGTGGAGTTGCTATGTCAAATGTGGGAACATTAAACTTGGATTGAATAATGGAAGGCAATTGATGTTTTAGGGATGTAACAATTTGGGCTAGGTTATTGATGGTTTTTTCAATGGATGGATTGAAATTGGACATGTCAGATTGGGATGGAGGAGTAACATTGTTGTATGTAGGTGTATATTGAGAGTAATGAGGTGGAACATTGTGGTATGTTGGTATGGGAGATGTTTGTGACACAAATGGAAGACTCGTCGAAGGAGGTATATAAGAATATTGATTAATAGGATTTCCCCAATGACTAACATGTGTAGGATTAACATTTTGTGTGGAATAGAAGATGTAAATGCAAGCACACTAGGCAAGGATGTAGGCATAGGAATGGAATGATTGACTTGAATAGTGGGTTGAGAGTAACCAAGGAATTTGGCACAACATTTGATTGGAATTAAATTAGTGTCTATAATATGAACAAGGCCAGGCAACAAATCAAAACCAATTTTGTCACTTTGCACCATTCTTTTTAATCCTTCAAGCAAAGGGATTGCCTCACTTTTCGGGTTTTTTTTACTCATCCATTGTTAAAGTTTTTAAAATTCATTGTCAATCTTTCCCAATTGGTCAATGGTAATCCTAGTTAGTGATTCATCCACATCATTAGAATTATAATAAGAATGAGGATAAATGATATCATTTGTTTGATTAGAGGAAACACCAAAATTCTCGTGGAATAATTTATCCAATAGAGGCTCCATATCCTTAGTGTTTAAACTTTAGGAAGACCTAAGTCTACAAATTATTCTCACTATAATATTACATGTAGGGCTAATGGCGACAAAACTCATGCACAGAGGAGGTAAATTTGAATGCCAAAATTGAAAACTGTGATTAATCAATACAATTTGTCATAAAAAGTATTGATTAACCAAGAAATTGGACAATGTAAATTAAGAATTTGAGCAATGTTTTTAAATCACAATATAACATGTCATAATAATCAGATCTAAAAATACACTTGAAAAATTATTCAACCCACAAGTTAATTTTAGAATAATAAATTAGGATTTTTATGAATTTAACCTCTAAATTTATTTAATTCAATTGAAAATAAAAACTATGAGTGCAAATTTGAATTTTAAAATGCACACAAAATCAGATCTGGGACAATAAATCAAAATTAAGAATGAATGATGTTAAGTTCACCAAAATGTAATGGTGTAATTTGGAATTAGCGTCAATTAACATAATAAAATCACTAATAATTCAAATAAACCAAAACAATTGATAAAGGAGTGAACCAAATAGATATAGCCTTAATCCAAATAAGAGTGAAATTTTAATTAGATTCACTAGTTATTGGTTATTCTCTTTCTTAGTTGAATTTGAAATATAGTTGTGAAATTAGGGCAAAATAATGAATAGTTGAAGTAAATCATCATAAACAGTCCACTACAGATATCCCACAGAGCCACAAACTGAGATCTAGGAAAAAAAGATGTTTTAGAACCTATTCCCAAAAGTTCAGCCTAATTTTTTGGGGCCGAGTAGCATAGATTTTCCCTGGTCCTCCAAACTTTCTGTTGTCAAAAGTTGAACTCGTTTGTCACTGTCGACCCTGCCAAAATTCTTGAGTATACCTCCTACACATGTTCCCTACACACAGGGATAGAAAATAGGTTATGAATAGGGTTTTTCCTTAGATCAAACTCCAATTTTGGAATTTAAATGATGATATTAAATTTATAAATTTAATGAAAGATTATAATAAAATACTTTCCTTTTTTATGGAAAGGCTAAAATGCTTGAAACAACAATGTATACCTTGATGAAGTTTTGTTTGATCTTCACACAAGGGTTTTATTGTTTCATATAGAATTTATTCATAAAACATTGATCATGGATGTCATCTTCAATACTTGAACTTGACTTCACTTATGCTCCAATCCTTGATGAATGACTCATTGCTTGTGGATTGAATTTTGCCAAAGTGTAATTGAGATCTTGACTTTGATTAGATTATTGCCTAGGTTCCAAATGAGAGGGGTAGACCTCCTTTTCTACTTGATAGCTTGAAAAAAAATTAATTTCTAGAGTAGGCTTTTTGCAAGGTCTACACACTTGGTCTCCTTGTGTTGTGTAGTGTAGCACTTAGGTTTGTGACATGACTTAACTGCCTCCTGTGGATTCTATAAGTGTAGTGGTTGTATCGGGCATTGACAGGTTGATCGTTTGCTGCAACAACAACTGCACTTGTAACAAGTGGTATGACAGCTTGGTCATATGTTAAAATCCCTCGCTTGTGTTGGGGGGTATTGTTGCAAGGTGTGCACCCTTTGTCTCCTTGTGTTGTGCAATACAATACTTGGGTTTGTGACATGGCTTTATTGCCTCATGTGGATTCTATAAGTATAGTGGTTCTATCAAGCATTAACAAGTTGTTCTTTTGGTGTAATGACAACTACACTTGTAACAAGGCTGACATGGGATCTAGTTTCCCACTCAAATGAAATGACCATTGTAGGGCCCAAAAATGGGTCATGATTAGGAGAGAAAGGGTTCCCAATGCCCTGGTATTCAAAAATTAGGACTCAGCATGAGGGTGAAGAAGAGGAAATGATAAAAATACAAGATTGATATGAGGTGTGAGCAGAATCAACATTGTTATTAGGGATTGAAAGTTGGAATGCCAAACTGAGGCCTAGGTGAAAACAAAATTGTAAGCGAGTAGATTTACGATGCTACACTGGAAGTAAGGTTATCTATCAAAATAGGTTTGAAGTATGATGGGTAGATTTTAAAAATGTGGAATCAAGTGTTGTGGCTTCAAGGATTTTTTCATGTGATCTATGCAGTGTTTTAGTTTATTTTTTAGGTGGCAACTTGATTGGCTACTAAACTTGTGATGTTTTGAGTTTTAGGTATCAACTTTCTATTCTTTGATTAACTGTGATATTGTATTCTATTTGAATCATATTATTTTGGTTTGTATATGCCTTGGTGGTTGATTTTTTATGTTAATTTGGTTCTCACCATGTTTTGGGTAGATCTACATTAAGTTTCATGCATTGGAGAATGTTCTTAGACTGACTGGGTGGTGTGCTTCATTGTTCAAATAATGTGCTAGTGTGTGTGGTTTGTTGGAATCATAAATGGAAATGTTGTATTGTAATTTTTTAGGGTCCTCTCTATCTCTAAGAGTGGAATGCATTTGATATTTTAGGTCTGAGTGGTTGAATTTATGTAATAATGTTTATTATATTTGTGGGTGACCCGGTTAAGAGTTTTAATGATTAATCTTATATATAAAGGAGTGTGGATGTATTAGTGAGTGTGTGGAATGGGTGTAAATTGATTTGACGAAAGTGTGAAAGACTTACAAGTAGTTTTGGTATTGGAGATGTCCAAAACATTATGGTGAAAATCTTTGATGATGATATTATTAGTGTGATAAAGTTCAAAGATTATGTTTTGAAGCAGAAAAGTTTTCTATGATATTGATCCCTTGACATAGTGGTTCAAGACCAATTTCATGATCAAGAGATCTTGTTCATTCCAATTCAGTTGTTTGTTTTTTGGTTGGAAGACAATGAGTCTCTTAGCAGATTTTTATATATTTCCCTGAATAGTGAGTTTTAGTTGTATAAGTCATTTATATCTCATCCTAACGTTGTGCACCATAGTTCTACAAGTCCTCTCAGGAATAGGGTATTTTAGAGGCAACATTGTAACAAATTATATTTATATTGTGGTTTTGATTCTCACTATGGTTTTTTCCTAATTGGCTTTTCCATGTAGATCTGGTGCTCATTTATTTGTTGTGCTTCATACTTTCATGATTTGTTATTTCTAAGATTTTATGCTTGTGATTTAAAGTTTGAAGATTAGTATTTAATGTATTTAAATGTCTAGACTGATTCACCCCCCTTCTCAATTTTGTGGTGTGTTCAATAATTGGTATCAGATCTAGGTTACTCTTGTGAAGCTTAACCGCTTGAGGAAGAATCGGGATGGCACATGACTATACATTCAAGGCTCTGAAGTTTGATGGCACAAATTATGCTTATTGGGAAGAAAGGATGGAGTATCATTTGGCTACTGTAGTCACACAAATCTGTCCAGCTTAATTAAATAAATATTCGCTATTTATTTGATTAAAAATCCACTAGCCATCAGTTAATTAAATTATTATTTAATTAATTCATCCCCAAACATTTTTCTATTAATTAAATAAATTATTCAATTTATTTTAATTAATTCATTAAATCAAATTCAAATCAATTAAATAAATAAAATCTATTTATTTAATTAAAATCCCCCTTTTCCTCTTTTAAATAAATTAACATTTATTTAAATCATTTTAAAACCCCCCCACTTGCATTTTCCTACAAATGCAACTTGCACACATTTATTGAAATAAATGAATTTTATTTTAATAAAATCCTATTTTCCCTCACCCACCAAATCCACTTGCAAAATCCAATCCCCTTCTAGATTCTTCTAACCCCTTCCTAATTAGCCTAATCCATCCCCTAATTATTGTCGCATTCCTAAGCAAAATGGAGTCACTTCTCAAAGACTCCAAAGTCTTTGAAAAGCATTTAATGCTTTGTGTGTTCAACAAATTAACCCCCAAAGTCTTCCAAGACCACTAATGGCTCTTACATGACCATTTGTGGCTCTTACATAACCATTTATGGTTATTTCAAACTTGTCTCCCCAAACATTTATTGTTTTGACCATATTCATCCATTTCACATTTGCACAAGAGTTTATCCATTGGATAAAAGCTTTATTCTTTGAATAAAGAGTTTATTCATTCAACCAACCTTGACTTTAACTCCTAAGGTCATGTCAAGCATTAAATGCTTATTCCCTCTCCTCTCAACCTATCTCACATTGACAATTGCCATCCTGGGATTGGGTTGAAAGCCCTCACATGGATTTGAAATCATTCAATCCTGACCCTTGTTGAGATTGCTCAATCTCAACCATCCATTGCTCCATTTTTCTTATAAATAGAGCCCATTTCTTCATAATCCAGATCCTGAAAACTTGTATGCATTTAACCTATAGGCATTTTAAAAGAGCATTTAGCATAGCAAACTCATGTATTGTCATTTTGGTTAAAATAAATCATTTTAACATCAATAGCTTAATATTAGCTTTTCATTTTACATTTAGAGCAATATTACAATCTCAATCCTCCATAAGCATCCATAGTGCAAAAAGCTGCTAAGAGCTACACTATTTTGGAACTTGGAGAGGAGAGGAACAAGGGAGAAGGAACTAAGAACATGCTAAGAGGCATTTGGAGATGCCTCATTATCTTTGTTTCTTTAGTTAGATATATTAGCATGCTTTTAGTGTCTCTCTTGATATGCCTATTTAGATTAATTTTTGATTGACTAACACTAACGATTTTCTTGTGTCTTGTGTGTTGTTTCTCATTGACTAACCTTGTCCATTTAGGAGGGCATAATTTGGTGAACCCGACATGAATCAAACACCAAAAGTATCATTTTTTTTTAGCAAACTAACATGTCTGAATGTTGAAAGTGTCACATAGGTTGTGCTTTGGCGCTATTGAACATGTTCTAGTGCTATCGACACTTATGCTTTTAGCACTATTGTTCTTACAATAGCGCTATTGTCCCAATGTTAGCGCTTTCGGAACTATTTTGGCACTTTTGACGTTGTTTTGGCGCTATTGACCATCTTTTAGTGCTTTTGCCTCTCTGTCTTTCCCCTTCTTTCAGCACTTTTGTGTTAAATAGCACCTCTATTCAAATGCAGACTAGCGCTATTGTAACAGAATGTCGTAAAAATCACCTTGTAACCAAAAAAAATGAAAAATTTTAGGCTTGTGGAAGCCCCCCTTGGACATAGATTTTACTAACAATTTGTTGTTTGTGTAGGTTAAAATACACCATTAAAAATCACAAATTTTCTTTTGGTGCATTAAAACTTGAACAAAAACAAAATTTCATTGCTTTTTAGTTAGGATCACTCGTCTTTTTGGTGCTTTAAAACTAAACAAAAACAAACATTTGCTTCCATTGCAAGTTAGGACTCATCTTCGTTTTGGTGGTTAAAATCAACAAACAAATTTGATTTCCTTGCATCAAAACTAAAGAATTTACAAAACCACACTTCAAATTTTGGTGCACATAAAATACACAATCCACTTGTTTTGATTTTTGTAAGCGATTTTACTTCAAGCAGACGTGTTTTTCATTAAGTTGACCAGGATTTCCAAATTCTAGATTACAAAAACACATTGCCTTTGAAAGTTAAAAAGAACACCATGGCTGTTGGAGCAACATCTCCAAATAGATAGAAAAATCATTGCAATGACAAGTTAAAAGGAACAAGTGAATTTTGTGTTTGGCACACTTGTGCAAAAAGTCAGTCGAGTGGTCCTACCTCTAACACACACTATCCTCTCCCTTGGCTCTCGTGGTCCTAGGTGCAAGAGAAAAGTGTTAGTAACACTCAAATTTTATCTTTTTAAGAGAGGCCTGCCAAGGGATCGATACTCTTGGGAATGACCTCGAGCAGTAAATCCTTCGAGCTGGTATAAAAATCAGGTGAGAGCGAAAGTTGTAGCCTTGGGTATAGTTGTTCCTACAGTGTAACTAGCCGAAAGGACAAATGGGCCCCACCACCAATTACAAGGCTCTTAAGTGAATCACTGCAGAATGAACTTATGTCCAAAAACATCGAACATGACTAAACACCTTTAAGTAGTAGCCTATCTATTCTATTGATTGAGGATATTTGTGATATAATTTAGTGCAAGAGCATAGATGGTTTTGCTCCCAAGATACTCACCATACATATTTCCTTGAGTAGAAACATAGCTTTTTGCAAAGTCACTTGTGGCTTGATAAAAGCGGTGACTCCCCCATCATAGGGATCATCTATTTGTTATGCTCGTGCAAGACTTAGTATATCACATCCTTACCTGCCACGACAGGATTCATAAGGTATGTAGTACCAAAGTCGAAGAAATATCAAGATGTGGGCTAAATTTATCACAACTAGCCATTTGACCTTAGGGATAAAAAGTGTTTGAAGTGTGTTCGTTTTAAAGACCTAGTGCAAATTGAGCCGACTTCAGGCTTTGGAAATACACCTTAAAATACATCTAAAAGAAGGGTCATATAAAAGTCCAAGGATTGGGTTGATCTAGACCCATACTCACTTGTGCCTTTGAGGCAACATTCTTGTGTTTGTGTGCTTGCTTTGTTTTCTTATCAAAGAAACATCCAAAAGAAAATCACTTTCCAAAACAAAGTATTCATCCAACCAAACACATCAAAAACAAAGTACAAACAAACAAAGAGTCCAATTTTATGACCATTCTTCACGTCTTGCGAAAGAAGAAGCGTCATCAGAATATCAACTTGAAAAGAAGACAATTAAGCTCAAAGGCTTTGATCAAAAGGAGGAAATTCTTCTATATAAATAGACAAATCTTTGTCTCACATAGAGTCTTTCTGCATCACATGCGTCTCTACCTTCAAGGCAAAACAAACAAATTTGATTCCGAATCATTGAACCATAGAGCTTTTATGCAATATAGAGCTCTGAGTTATCACAAAAACCAAGGAGGTAAGATTAATCCCAACTTTTTCCCAAACGTCTATATCACCTACAATGTAGCTCGAGAAATACCACCAACACCTAAAAGGGAAGAGGTAGAGTTTGTCCCATTTATGACATAAAGTTTTTATTAAAGTTGAAAACATTTTCATCCATCATCTTTTTCATACATCATCACTTCATCATCATCAATCCGTTCAAACTCTCAAAACATTAAGAGGTTCTTGTCCCCAAGTTTTCTTTTTAGATATTGCTTGAATCAATCACATCACATTACTTTTTAGATTGTTTCTACATCTAGGATAAGCTCATCCTAAGAGACACATCTACGCAGGTTAAAACTAGTTCATGAGTGAATCCTCTCATTACTAGGTAGTTCAATATGTAACACATCTCAGATTTCTCTACACCTTATCACATCAAATCTTATCAAACAAGCAAGCAATTCAAAGAAGGAATTTCGGTTACATCTACCTTAAAAGTTCTAGAGATCTACATGCAACACAATTCACTAGCCATCAATCTCTCATTAAGAACTCATCATCATTTTCACACAACTTTAATAAAAGCTTGTAAACAAAATGGCCCAAACCCGATCACAATCAAGGCAACGAGAAATAGAAATGGAAGAAGAAGAAGAGGAAAATCTCAATGAATTTCAAGAAGCACTTGGAGGAAATGCAAATGACGAAAACCCAAGTACTCCTACTCCTACAACAATAGAAAGGGCTTAGCATAACCCTCTCTTTAACAGACTGTTTGACGAAATACTCAAGAGCAATGCGGATGCTCACTTCTTAAAACTCGCTCAAGAAGGAGCAAAACTCCCCTCTAACTTTGATCTTGCCCAATTAAGACAAGCATCAGAAAGACAAAGTCGCCATGAAGAGGAAAGAGGTAGAGATCCCATCAGATATAACATTCCTCGAGGTAACCCACCACCTCCTCCTCCAAATGAAATGGAGATGTTGTGGCAACAAGTCAAGAATCTCGCCCAGTAGCTTCATAGTGGTGTCAAGAATAACCAATTCTCACTCAATAACATCTGTCCCTATCCTTTTGATAGGAATCTTTACATGCCACCATTTCCATGCGGATTCGAAACACCCAAATTTGAAAAATATAGAGGAAAGGGGGATCCCCGTGATCATGTCAGAGAATTTCATTCCACTTGACTTGAAGTGGCATATGAAGACACCTACCTAATGCACCTTTTTCCCCAAATCTTGGGAGGAACAACCACATCATGGTTTTCCTGCTTACCAGGTGGCATTAGAACATTTGAGGAACTCATCCAGAAGTTCCTAGCTCATTACTCTCATAACATTGAACGCGACATCACCATGACTGATCTGTGCAACACCAAACAAAAACTAGGTGAACTATGCTCAGTATTCCTGCAACGATGGCGCCAAATGTCTAGCAGACATTCTCTTCAGTTACCTGAATGAGAACTAGTGAAAATATTCATTTCCAACTTAAACGAAGAAATGGAATTTCACTTGGATGTCAAAGACACAGACTCTTTTAATGATATGATCACCAAGGGTTTGAAATGTGAATGGGCACTCATTAAGAAAGGACTCATCAAAATCTTTAATGAACTAAAAGATGGTCCTCGCCTACGCTTCAATAGTGATAAACCAAGCTTCTGGTATAAAAATAAGAATATCATCAACGATGGGGTTGTGGATGCTCAGACTATCCAAAACGCACAACCTGTGGTTCGGTTTGCAGGACAAAATCCTCCACCTCAGAATAACACAAATGTTCCTTCCAATCAAGGTCGCATCACATCTCACGATGAACCAAGACCTTGTCAGCAAAAATAGAAACGCACATACACTCCCTTAGGGGAACCCATTGAAACTGTATTGCGACAACTCATTTCTCAAAATTTGGTCACTCTACCTAAACTATCAAACTATGAGCCTCAGGTCAAACCGGCATGGTGGAGAGATACTGAACACTGTGAATTCCATCAAGGGAGAGGACACAAGACAAGTAATTGTCATTGATTGAAAGATCTTATTCAGGATCTTATTGACCGAGGAGAAATTGAAATAGAAGGACATGACCCAAAAACAACCAATAATGATCATCTGATGTTCAAAAATCCACTTCCATCACAAGATCAAAGGGGTCCTTCCACTTCCAGGTGAGGCACTGATACCACTGATTATACATAGGCTGCGTATAATTACACTGTAAATCATCTGTATGACGCCAGTGAACAAGTTACAACTATAACCTTCAAAAATCCCAACTCAAATTGCAATGTTGTTACACATCGTGGCAAGGTCACCATAAAGGCAGCTCTGCAAGGCACTACCTCCATCCCAAAGCAGTACAATCTTGTGGAACAATTAGACAAAATGCCTGTGCTTATATCCATTTTAGAGCTATTACGCCTATCGCCATCTCATAAAACTATCTTGGATCAAGCACTCCAAGAGGCGTCAGTCCCTGTAAACCTGAATACAGACCAATTTCAAGTCATGGTTGGAAGTCTAAAGTCATCACCTTGTCTCACTTTTTCCGAAAGTGACAACTCTTCCTTCCAGCAACCTCATAACGCTTCACTTCACATTGAAGGCTTTATCAACCAACATAGGATCAAGTGAGTCTTGATCGATAATGGAGCAGGCTTGAACATTTGTACACTACAGTTGGTCATAGCATTGGGATATGCCATAGAATCAGTGGATCCTCACAAGAAGATCACAATCAAAGCTTATGACGATGCGGAGCGTTCATCCAAAGGAGATATGGTACTACCAATCCGAGTGGGCCCTATGGTAAAGCACATCATCTGTCAGGTTCTGGACCTTCCTCTACCATACAATCTATTATTGGGAAGACCCTGGATACATGCTATGCAAGCCGTTCCATCTACCTACCATCAATGTATCAAGTTCCCATATAACGGTGTAGAGATCACAATCCTAGGCGATGCAAATCCCTTTGCGTATTGCCATAATATCAACCATCAACCAGAGATTACCATTCCTAATAATAGAGAAGCCATTTCTTCCACATCATGTATAAGTCCCACCTCTCTTGCCAGTTCAAACAGCACTATACCTAAGCAAGAAAAGCTTAAGATGAAGATAGCAGAGGAAGGTCCTGAGGAATACAACTTGAGTCAACTCTTTTGTGTGGGACAAATGCCCATTTCTCCTAGAACACATGGTAAACAACAATAGTTACTCTAGCAACCACTGATCACACCAGCATGTGCCTTGATGCCTTTCATCCTTGGAAAGAGTCAAGAGGAAGAAACCCAAGATGAGGACCTAGTGGAATGGATCTATAAAGATCCCATCACCACTGATATCCCGCCAGTTAAACTTCCTACGGATCAGTATGGCAAAGGTCTCCTCATTATGCAAAGAATGGGGTATGATGGTCAGAGTGCTTTGGTATATTGCAAACAAGGACGACATGAACCTCTGCTACCAGAATTACAGCCCAAAGGTAGTACAGGCCTAGGCTTTGAAAAAGAGATCTTTCCTAAACTCAAATTCAAAGGAAAACCCAGCAAACCATTATGTCAGCCTACTGCAAAAAGGACAGTTTTTATTATCAAAGCAGCCTCAAGCACCATCCCAACTACCCCATCGAGGCTCAAAATCCCAACACCACCGCCTACAATACCCATCGAACTAGTAATCCCATCTGCAGCAACCATCACATCAGCATCAATATTAGCAGCAGCAACTGTATCAGAACCCACAGTAGCATCTATGGCACTAGCAGTTCCAGCAGAAGCAACTGAGTCAACACTACCGATACTCCCCATACCAGATTCTTTAATCCCCATCGACCTTCTTGCAACACCAATCACTACAAAGGTACATCAACCAATCACACATGCAGTATTTAACTCAATGGACATCACAGTATGGTATAGCAATCGGATGCTGGAAAGTGATTCAGAGACTGACTCACATGAATGGGAATTTGATTCTATACAGCTTAATACTTCAGATGAGGAAGACACATCACCACCTCCACCATGCAAAGAAATCCCTATTTATGGAGAAGCACAGATAAAGACCACTTGGCTTCCTGAACTGGAAACATCTTCCACAGACCCTATGTCTCATCCTACGCCTGATTCTGACAAGGAGAGTACCATCAACGACCTTCACCATAACATCTTAACCCTCACTGATACATCTAATGCACTTAACCTAATCGATGAAGTAATGCCCATTATCCACCTTGAACTCATCAAATGGAACCAACCAAATCCCCCATGTCTTGACTTCTTCCAAAATGATGAGGCCATCATTGACTTTTTGGAATTAAGGGATAACCTACCAAGCGGGGATCACAAAGTTGGATTCGCCATTGAACTTAATAGCGTAGCATACTTCAGGGCGGATGCCAAACCTTTTAGCTACAAAAATATAACAATAACACATGGATCTTCCAGTGAAAACCACACTGTGGCACTGTTTGATCCCACAAAAGTAAAAAGAAAGAGCGTATCCAATGGTGAAAACCTCTCTGAGGCGCCTGAGGATGAAGGGTTTGACATTCTCCCTGTTAATGCACAACAGGAATGATCAAAGATTCTCATCAAGGAAACCAAAGAATACAATGTGGGGACTCCTGAAAATCCTCATATCATACATCTGGCATCTCTTCTCACTCCAGAGGAACAACCTAAATTTATAGATTTCTTCCAAAAGCGTCAGATCAACTTTGCATGGTCATATGTAGACATGTCTGGGCTTGATCCTGATTTAGTCATGCATCACCTCACTGTCGCAGAAGGAGCCAAACCTATCAAGCAGAAGCTTCGTAAGATGCATCCTCAAATTGCAGTGCTAGTCAAAACCGAACTCAAGAAACTCCTAGATGTTGGTTTCATTAGGCCAATTGATTATGTAGAATGGATCTCCGACATTGTGCCTGTCGGCAAACCAAAAGGGGGCATCCGCATTTGTACTGACTTCAGAGATCTAAACAAGGCATGTCCTAAGGATGACTTCCCCCTACCAAATATCGACATCATAGTAGATCTGACAGAAGGGCATGCCATACTTTCACTCATGGATGGTTTTTTAGGATACAATCAGATAAAGATCTCATCGGAAGATCAACATAAGATAGCCTTCACCTGTCCATGGGGCACATATTGCTGGAATGTAATGCCTTTCGGTCTAAAGAATGCAGGAGTGACTTATCAAAGAGAAATGACCACCATCTTCCATGACATGATGCATACTATGATGGAAGACTATGTGGATGACTTATTAGCAAAATCACTTACTAGAGAAGGACATCTCCACATCCTAGATAAAATCTTTGATAGACTAGAACAATACCATGTTTGACTTAACCCAAAGAAATGTGTCTTTGGAGTGACCTCCGGGAAGCTTCTAGGATACATTGTCTCAAGCAAAGGTATTGAGGTCGATCCAGCAAAGGTTAAGGCAATCATGGACATGCCACCTCCAAAGAATATTAGTCAGCTAAGGACATTACAAGGGTGACTTCAATCCATCTGAAGATTCATTACACAGTTGGTCGATAAATGTTACCCATTCACACACCTGCTACACAAGAACATTCACTTTTAGTGGGATGCTAGATGCTAGCAAGCATTTCAGACGCTTAAAGACTATCTCATGAATCCACCATTACTGATGCCACTAGATCCAAGTAGACCATTGTTACTCTATATCTCAGCAACAAGTACAACATTGGGTGTACTACTGGCACAACATAATACAAAAGGAAAAGAGTGTATTGTTTACTACATCTCTCACATGCTGGTGGGCTATGAACTCAATTACACACCTATTAAGCGAGCTTGCCTAGCAGTAATCTTAGCAACCACTAAATTGAGGCACTATTTGTTAACACACAAGGTGCAGCTCATTGCAAAGATTGATCCACTCAAGTATTTACTCAGCAAAGTAGCATTGACAGGCCGCTTGGCCAAATGGGTGATGATTCTAAGTGAATTTGACATCGAGTATGTAGATCGTAAAGCTATCAAAGGGTAGGTTATAGCAGATCAGTTGGCTGATGCACCCCTCATAGGTGATCATCCTCTCATTTCCAATTTTCTAGATGAAGAGATATTCATGATCACCACAACACAACCATGGAAACTATACTTTGATGGTTCATACACAAGGCATGGCTCAGGGGCAGGCATTCTGTTTATCACACCTCAAGGTGACAGCATCCCGAAGTCTTACAGGCTCGCATTTCCATGCACCAACAACATAGCGAAGTATGAGGCCTTGATCACAAGACTCAGGTTAGCTGTACAATGGAAATTACAAGAACTACAAGTATATGGTGACTCACAACTGGTCATTTGACAAGCAACCGATGAGTATCAGACCAAGGATGATAAACTCATACCATATAAGAAAATGGTGGACAATCCAAAGACATCATTTACTACTATCACTTTTGAGTAGATACCAAGAGATCAGAATCGAGCTACTGACACTATGGCTACCATCGCATCTCTCCTAGATCTTCCATAGAATTCAACATGCTATGAGTTCTTGGTAGAATAGCTTTGGATTCCCGCTTATGATATCCCCGAATCTGAGATGATATGTCACCTTGTCGGTTCTGAATCCCCATGGTACGGTGAGCTCTACACCTATCTCCATGATCACACCCTTCCTCCCAACCAATCAAATAACCAACGTAAAACCTTCATTTGCCAAACTGCTCGATATACCATTATTGTTGAAACCCTATACCGACGCAATCTTGATGGTACTCTCCTTCGATGTCTGGAACAAGGTGAGATAACAAAGGCTTTGGAAGAAGTCCATGAAGGAATTTGCGGGACTCACTCAAGTGGTCCATCACTAGCCAAGAAACTCCTGCGCAATGGATACTATTGGCCATCTATGGAAAAATATTCTTACTACTTTGTCAGAAAATGCAAGAAATGTCAAGTTCATGGCGACCTGATACATGCACCAGCCCAGGAACTGCAACCCATCACAACACCATGGCCTTTTTGTCAATGGGGCCTTGACCTTGTGCGTAAGATTCATCCATCTTCATCTAATGGCCATAAATTCATTATTACCGCCACCGAATATTTCACAAAGTGGATTGAAGTTGTTCCAATTACCCAAGTCACCGGCAAGCAGATCGCCTCATTCATCCTCAACTACATCATCTGCCGGTATGGTGTGCCCATGTCCATCATCACAGATAATGGTCTTCCTTTCAAAAATCAGGATGTCCATGAACTTTGTGAGAAATTTCATATCCAACATCGCTTTTCCACCCCCTTTTATCCACAAGGCAATGGTCAGGCCGAAGCATCCAATAAAAACATATTAAGAATCCTAAAGAAGACAATCAGTGATGCCGGCTGTGATTGGCATGTTCAACTAAATCCAACGCTATGGGCATATCGAACTAGCATTCGGACCCCTACAAGAGCAACTCCTTATTCATTGGTCTATGGTGTAGAAGCTATCTTGCCTATTGAGGTCGAGATACCATCATTACGGGTTTCCTTGCACAATCTCATTGATGATGAAGCATACAGAGTATCCCATCTTTAGGACTTGGAGCCACTTGATGAGAAGCGACAAGCTGCATACAACCATCTCAAAGCCTATCAGTAGCGCATGAGTAGAAGCTACAATCACTGAGTTAGATCTCATACATTTGAGATAGGTGATCTTGTTCTCCGATAGAATCCTCGCAACCAACCAAACAGAGAACATTAGGGCAAGTTTGAATCAAAATGGCTGGGCCCATATGTTGTCATTGCTGTATTCGGGTTCGGGGCATATCAGTTAGCTACATCAGAAGGAGAACCGCTCGCAAATCCAATCAACAACATGCACCTCAAATGGTTTTATACCTAAGCTGTACAGAGCATCAGGCTCCCCTGCATACCAGAAAATACCAAAAACATTCAGAAAAATGTCTTGAGGAAATACAAAAAAGTAAAGAAAAATCATGCATCCAAACGGTGAACAACCACTCCAGTGGTGCCTTGGGTAAGTGTGATGGTGAAAACCTAGCAAATAGGTGCCACTCATAAAGACAATGGCTCCAGTATCTTTCAGGCTCGTTGCGATCACATTCATACATACACACATCCATCCATCCAACCATGGCTTGTTATTTGATCTGCAATAAAGAGATAGTACTTCATGCGTCTTACATCCCACTTTTTCATAGTCATGTCTAAACTTGGGGGCAATACCCTCTCAGTCTAGTTGATGGAAGTGGATTCTACATTACTGATGATTCATTGGCAAAAACATTCAAAAATGTCTCACAAAAATGCAAAAACATTCAAAAATGTCTCACAAAAATCCAAAAACATTCAAAATTGTTCCACAAAATCCAAAAACATCAGAAAACATCAAAAATCAGTCAAAAACATGGCAACACCTTGTACATATTCATCCAAGCAGATACAAAACAAACATTGACACAATACTCACATGATGACTACTTACCAATCGACCAAAACAATCGACATCAATCATCAAACTATCTTCAACAAGGATGCATCCTTCCTTATCAAAACAAAGACAAAAGTGACGTTTTCTTTGACAAGAAAATTATGTTAAGCTATCAAATACTTGGTTGATTTGTGAGTAATTCATTCGTTTATCTGTATTAGGATCTTTCAGGATTGTGTTGTATCATTTGCGCATTATTTCCGATGAAGTTCTAGGGCATGTACTAATGGTGTCTACGTGGGATGTTCACTAAGCTACGTGATCTTATGCCAAATGCAATCATAGATCATTATGGCTTGCCGACTATAGCATATACATCGACCATATGAACATGAACCATTACCAAGGATCCTTATTCTTTATTCTTTATGTATATACTATTTGTTTGCAGGTACAATGCTCCTTCTTTGGTTCCTCCTACCTCATCCAAATTGGATAAAGGTTTTATCTCTTAGTACGGTATGCACTTGTCTCAAGATATGATTAGCCTAAGATCAAGGAGGATGATCCAAGTCATGCATGAACGGAGATAATCCTTGTCTGTTCCGCAAGCAATACTCTAGTCAACTTGACCCTTATATCAAGTAGTTTGTATTAACTTGCTATATAAAATCCATGTAAGGAATACTCAGGTCATCTTGAATCATTATGTCAAGATGCTTGTATTCTCTTCCAACATTTTAAAGCTCAATGATGAAAATAGAGCACTATGGATCATCATTTCATCTCATCTGTTTATATCTTGCATTCCATTGCATATCACCCATCCATTCATTCATTCATATGTAGGCTTTATATGCAAACGTGACCATTAAAGCTGATCTTGGATACAATCACGACTGAGTACTCTGATACATCATCAATGCATCATGCAAAGTCTCAAAAACCTTGCATTCCTCATGGTCATATCATCGTCACATTTAGGTGCATCTTGCATTAAGTCCATTCATGTCATTTTTAACTTAATATTGCATATAGTTCATTTTTGATATTAGTTTTCATTAATCATTTGCATCATTGCATCAATCATAAATAATTAGATTCATTCGTAGGATAAAATTGTCTTTGATTGTTTTAAATCATTTGATAGACATTCATTTAGTGTCAATTATCCATCCTCATTTCATCATTCTTTATCATTTATCATTGCATACATTCATTTATAGTTAAAAAGTGCATTCATTCATCCATTTATTAAAGTATCTTATTAGGCTCATTTTAGGATTCATTTCACATTGCATTCATTATCCTTTTTAATTGCATTAAAGGTAGAGTTATTAAAACCATAAGTTGCAATATCCTCATATTATCATTTTTTACTTAAATCATATTTAAGCATTTAGAATCATAAATCCATTTGTTTCCAAACATTGGTTCATACCATTTTATATATATCCATTATACATAGACATTTATTCCGACATTATCATATAAACATTTGTACTTTACATTTTGTTTATCCATATTACATTCATCTAAATACATCTAGATGCATATCCATACATAAAATCAATCATTCAACCATTGCATTAACATCATCGCATAAATCATCTCATCATTATATCGTAATAGGAAAAACCAAAATCCTGTTCATAAATCATAAGCATACATCATCATCATGGCATTACATACATAACACATTACATCAAAAATCAAACAAATCATACATATATAAGCATGCATTCATATGTCAGTATCCAACATCATAAATCATCATCAAAACATGCATAAAAGAAACATCCCATCAAATGCATACATGTACACATATCCATCTAAGAAATAACTCATCATCCTACATAAACATCCATACATATCAACTGCATATCATCACAAATATGGGATCTCCTCATATATATCATCTCATATATCAGAGTACAATGAAGTCTCCAAAAATAGGCTACCAAGAGCCATCCAAGATACAGTCCAAAAAATAAACAATGATACAATACATACATGCAAAAATGCTCTCTCAAATGCCACTCTGGCCAGATGCTGCACCACCTCATCCATCTCTCCGTGGAGGCCTCATCAAACCCCCACTCACTCCTGCACCACTTGATCCATCTCTCCGTGGAGGCCTCATCAAACCCCCACTCGCTCCTGCATCTCCTGATCTCTCCCTCTGCAGCGGACCCATCACACCCCCACTACTCTGCACCCTCTGCGATCGCTCTAATCTGGCCTGCTGCATCTGAGAATAGCTAAGAGCTCACTGACTAACTGGCACCACCTGCTCATATAAACCCCGCCAGTAGTCTATCTCTGCCTATGCTTGCCGCATCTCCCTCATCACCTCCCCTATAGGTCCCTGTGCTCCTACTCCCATCTGGACTCTCTCCTGCAGCTTGGCCAATCTCTCCACTGCACTATCCCTCTCCTGCAGCACCACCGCCAACTTTGCCTCCCATGCAAATAGCTGCACATCTCTAGCTGCCACCTCCTCCTCCAAATCCTCTATCCGGGTCTGCAAGTGTGCTATCATATGATCTTGGAGATCTCTCATGGCTCCCTCCCTGGTATCCATCACCGCCTCACTTGTACCACCCTCTCCAGTAGTCCCCTCCCCTCTGTTCATCAGGATCTCTCTCTCCATCGCCCTCCCACTCAGCTGAACTCCTCTCGGTATCAATGGTCCCTATGATATCTATAGAGGCAGTCCACCTCTCCCTCTCCGCTGAATCCACATCCCCAACCCACCACCTCTGCCACCACCACCTCCTCCACCTCCTCCACCTCCTCCTCCTCCATCTCCTCCATCTCCTCCACCTACCCTAGGTCCTCAACCTCTTGCTCTCCTCTACCTCTGCCCCCTCTCATCCTCAAAATCTGGGATCGGCTCTACAGGATCTGATATCCGTAGGATCAGGTGCGCTGCCTAGTACTGCATGTAATCCTCTGTAACCCCTGCATCCACGACCCTCGGCCGTATATCCCATGGTCTCACCTATAGTGTCCAGAACTTTGCCAGTGCTTGATCATATGGTAGCACTACCCCCCATGCATATCTCTCCCTAATAACCCGAGCATACTCTCCTGATCCACTGGGCAGTCCCTGCTGCCGTCCAAACTGTCTCAGCACTCTCCCGGGCACCTGTCTCTCCACATGGTATGAGGTCCTCCCAATGAGAAATTGGGTCATAAAAACATATGGCAGTACCTCTGCATCATCATCCCATAGCTCACACTCCAAGTATGGCCGCCATATCACTACATCCAGATCGTCCAACACCCACTGCCACCACTCTAACTTCCTCAGGTGGGGCTAACTCATCATGCCACTATACATGAACATATACAGCTGGTCTACTGCATGGAATCTTAGACTCACTGGTCGAGTCACTGGTAGGTGCTCCCAAGCCCAAATATGTAGTAGCGTCATGCCCACTGCTAAGGAACCCCTCTCTTGATAAACCACCTCATGGAGCTCCTGGTACAAGTGTGCCAACATGCACGGCCCCCACACAAATCGGGTCCCCTCGATCACCATCATCTCGATCACCTGTCCTCACCCCATGACCAAACCATGTGATCACCTGTCCGGACAAAGAAGACTTCCCATAATACCTGATAAGACTGCTGGGATCTCCTCCCAGGCAATGGAACCATCATCAATAAACACGTCCTCATCAAAAATCCTCTGCACTACAAGAGTCCCTCAGAATCTATCATATGTAACCAACTCCCCCCAAATTGGAATCCACAGGATGTGCCACACATCCTCTAGGGTCACTGTCATCTCCCCCTATGCCAAATGGAAGGTGCACATCTCATTGTGCCACCACTCTGCTAGTGCTGTGATCAATCCATGATTCATACAAATCACGAGCATGTAAATCACCTCATATAGTCCTGTCACCGCAATGCAATCAATCTCTGCCTTTGTCAATCGATCCCACAACCCCTATGTCGCAGGATGGTGCTCGTGTAACTGCAACACGCCTAGCTCCTCCTGCACATGGACATTCATCAATCACCATCAGTTGTTTTGTTTTCAAACTTTCTTAAGTTTAAACCTAGACTATCATCAGATACTTTGATCAAGTATCTTGGGGTCTCAACAGGTAAGCAATCATGGCCACCTAGACTTCAATGGGTATTTATCCTAACAAATGACCTAAGTCTCATCAGGCTGCTATAGTTCAAAACAAATCCCACTTCACCTTGCCATCCACCCATCATTGGCATCGGGAGATTTTTTTCATCCAAACTGGGGCATCTCCTTATCCTAAAGCAATAGCGCTATTTTACCATCAAAAGTGCTAGTTTTCCAACAATAGCGCTACAACCCTAACAAAAGCGCTCAATAAGCTATCCGATAGTGCTCAAACTACAAATGCGCTAAAACAACTCTACAGTAGCGCTAATAAATATTAATAGCACTCAAACCAGACCTCAATAGCGCCTATTAATCAATAGCGCCTAAACTTGCATACAAGAAAATCAAAAGCGCTCAAACAAAGGGACAATAGTGCCATTGTGGCACAGTAGCACTAGTTCATGGAGCAAAAGCACCAAAACCATAGTTCCAATGCTCTTGCTCTGACCCAACTTGGATTCAGCTAAAAACCTATCTAAAATGCTAAAAAATTGAACATTCAAATTTGTGTACTGCTGGTCCGTAGTCATTTGGGCGCTGGAACCATCGGACTCGCTCCAATCTGTGCTCTGCAATCGGTATCGACATCCTAACTACTGCTCGCTCCTCCAAATGTCCCTATCAGAGCTCTGGTTTCACATTGGTCGCGGTCACAAATGATCCTGTTTTCATCCCTTTCACCCCATTTATACCCTTCGCCGTCACCATAACTTCGCCCCGCTCACTGCCGTGGTCCCCGTGAACTTCCCGAGCCCCCCATTTCTCCATTTTTCCCCCATTTTCTTCTATTTTCACCCATATGGCTAACTTCTTCTCTTCAAACACCTTGCTAATTTTCATTCTTTTTCGAGAGATCACCCGATTTTTCGATATTTTTTGGCCCATCTCTCGAGGGGGCATACCACCAATTAAATTTACATTTTATGGGGCATTTCTTCACACCAGTTTTTCTTTCTTTGAAATGACGTGATAAACCACACCGTCTCAAAGAGGGGCAAATGTAGTCACACAAATCTGTCCAGCTTAATTAAATAAATATTCGCTATTTATTTGATTAAAAATCCACTAGCCATCAGTTAATTAAATTAATATTTAATTAATTCATCCCCAAACATTCTTCTATTAATTAAATAAATTATTCAATTTATTTTAATTAATTCATTAAATCAAATTCAAATCAATTAAATAAATAAAATCTATTTATTTAATTAAAATCCCCCTTTTCCTCTTTTAAATAAATTAACATTTATTTAAATCATTTTAAAAACCCCCCACTTGCATTTTCCTACAAATGCAACTTGCACACATTTATTGAAATAAATGAATTTTATTTTAATAAAATCCTATTTTCCCTCACCCACCAAATCCACTTGTGTAATCTAATCCCCTTCTAGATTCTTCTAACCCCTTCCTAATTAGCCTAATCCATCCCCTAATTATTGTCACATTCCTAAGCAAAATGAAGTGACTTCTCAAAGACTCCAAAGTCTTTGAAAAGCATTTAATGCTTTGTGTGTTCAACAAATTAACCCCCAAAGTCTTCCAAGACCACTAATGGCTCTTACATGACCATTTATGGCTCTTACATAACCATTTATGGTTATTTCAAACTTGTCTCCCCAAATATTTATTGTTTTGACCATATTCATCCATTTCACATTTGCACAAGAGTTTATCCATTGGATAAAAGTTTTATTCTTTGAATAAAGAGTTTATTCATTCAACCAACCTTGACTTTAACTCCCAAGGTCATGTCAAGCATTAAATGCTTATTCCCTCTCCTCTCAACCTATCTCACATTGACACTTGTCATCTTGGGATTGGGTTGAAAGCCCTCACATGGATTTGAAATCATTCAATCCTAACCCTTGTTGAGATTGCTCAATCTCAACCATCCATTGCTCCATTTTTCCTATAAATAGAGCCCATTTCTTCATAATCCAGATCCTGAAAACTTGTATGCATTTAACCTATAGGCATTTTAAAAGAGCATTTAGCATAGCAAACTCATGTATTGTCATTTTGGTTAAAATAAATCATTTTAGCATCAATAGTTTAATATTAGCTTTTCATTTTACATTTAGAGCAATATTACAATCTCAATCCTCCATAAGCATCCATAGTGCAAAAAGCTACTGAGAGCTACACTATTTTGGAACTTGGAGAGGAGAGGAACAAGGGAGAAGGAACTAAGAACATGCTAAGAGGCATTTGGAGATGCCTCATTATCTTTGTTTCTTTAGTTAGATATATTAGCATGCTTTTAGTGTCTCTCTTGATATGCCTATTTAGATTAGTTTTTGATTGACTAACACTAATGATTTTCTTGTGTCTTGTGTGTTGTTTATCATTGACTACCCTTGTCCATTTAGCAGAGCATCAACTACTATGTCAACTGAAATTTGGGAAAGCATTAAGAAAGGTCATAATACTCCACAGAATGGTCCTACAACTCTAGATCAAAAAAAAGCATACAAGAGTGACACAAAGGCTATTGTGTAATTGTTACTTGTTTGAATGATGTAGTGTTCAATAAAATTACAGGGGCTATTAGCTAAAGAAATTTGGGAAAAGCCAAAAAATGTATTTGAAAGAGATGAGAAGACAAGGCAAGCCAAGATTGTAATTCTAAAGCACAAGTTTTAGAATGAGAGAATGTTTGATGATGAAAACATTGAAGGCTATATTCATCAAGTGAATGAAATAGTAAATGCCCTTAGAAGTGTTGGTGGATTGGTACAAGAAAGTGAAGCTGTTAGGAAGATAATGGCAACATTACACAAAAGCTGAGTAAAGTCATGAGATGAATAAATACACTTTGAATCAGCTTCTCGAGTCAAGTGTTGCCTTTGAGATTGAAAAATTAGATGACATCAAGAACAAAAGGAGGGAAGCAAAATTCAAAGCCACAAGGAAGCCTAAAGATGAACTAGAAGAGAATGAATACTTGGATGAGATTTAAGGAAAATTTGTAAGAAGATTAAGGAGAGGAACTAGCAAGTATAGAGGTAAGTTACCCCTAAAATATTTTAATTGTGGAAGAATAGGACATTGAGCTTCTAGATATATATATAAGGAAGATTATGGTGCAAGACCTAATGATCATAACAAATGAAAGGAAAACTATAGAGGATTAATAGAGATTTTAGAAGAGATAATAGAGACAAGTAGAAGAGAATTTTCTATTTGACAAAGCACTACTCATCTAAATAAGAAGAGGACTCAAATGAAGAATACTTGTTCCTAGCTTTATAAGAAAAGAATGATGAACGGTCTAGAAATTCAGAAGACAAATGTGCTCTACATGATAAAGTGGTAACAAAGGCATGGATCATTGCCTCGACATATTAAAATCATATGATTAGTGATAGAGACAAGTTAATTAACCTTAAAACATATGATGGTGGTGTTAGCAATTGACACTCAATTGGTTGGTGTCACTATGCTGTCATTGATAGCAACATGGTATTTTATTTCGGCTTCATGTTTTGGTTCAGTTGTATCCACATGTGGCTACCCTAGAAGATTGGGTTGGAGCATTTTCCGGTGTTCTAGAGGGAGTTGTCTATGTTGAAGATGTTAGGGCATACATACATTGTCACATTGAGGACTTGGGAACATCTTAAATAAAGGGCATGTACATGAGTGAGCTAATGGGAGAATCTGGAAAGATCAAATCGACATACAAGCACATTGAAGACTTAGGGTTTACCGACATTCTGGACATCCCAGAACTCAAAGATGAGATAATAAGGTATGTTTTGAGAAGAGTACATGGTGAGTTTATCTGATTGGACAGACCTTACAAGATCACCAAGCAAGTCGTCAAGGCAATCATTGGTTTGCCATAGGTTGGGCAATGTCCAAACAAGAAGATTTCAAATGATTACGTGAATAAAATCATCAATGCGACATCTGATAGGAGATCTATGAGAATAAGCACTATTACCGATACGAACATCATATTTGGTAGCATGATCATTGGATATAAGGTAACTCAATCAAACCAACTGAACTCTATTTCCAGTTTTTACATTTTCGCAGCATACAAAATGATGAGAGAAAATAAGAAATTGGATCTATGCGGTTGGATGTTAGATGAACTGTAAATAAACCTGGGAAACATTAAGGGAGAAAAGAAAGGAAGCTTTTGGTATTAAAACTTAATTGTCTGCTTAATGTTATTTTTCATGAATGACACACCCGGCTTTGGGAAGAGGCAATGGGCATTTGATATCCTGGTAGGGAGACAATTGAAACAATCAATTGCTACTTTAGGCAGTCAAAGAGATGATAAAGTATGGGGATATTTTAAGGGGTTCTAGAAATCTATGAAGTCCAGGGAAAGGGTTCCTAAGCATATTGTTGAAAAATATTCAACTAACATATGCTTCATGGTGAAGGATGAAACACTTATGGAAGAGGTTAAGCCCTAAAAGATTTAGATTGAGAAAATGGGCTATGAAGTGGATGAATAGATCCTTGAGTCTTATGCAAAAATATTGATTGATGCACCTATTGTTGAGGTAGAGAAGCCTTGTGGTATTGCAAAACAAAAATTACAAGAGATTGAAACAAAGCTCAACCGGAAGAAGAGAGAGAAGCAGGAAGGAAAGGCTAGCAAATTTGTTGAGAAGGTCTCACAGGAAATTAAAGCATTAATTGATCTCATCCCAGAGAAAGGAAGGAAGAGGAAGAATCCATAAGTACACATTGAACCTGTTATAGCAAAGTCTGAATTTGAGGATGACACACCCTTGGCATTTAAGAGGGTTGTAAGGAAGAAAATAGAGGAAACAAAGGTAGAGGCTAAAAAGCAACCAGTTAGGAAGGTTACATTCAAAATACCGGTATAGAAGCAAGCACCAAAAGTAACCACTTCAGCTCCATTTGGTACAACAAGAAGGAAGAAAAAGAATGACATTGATCTAGCAATTCAATCTAGTAATGTGACTATCATTCCACCAAAAACTTGTGCAGAGTTAGTAGATGAATTCACTATGGATGGCATGTTAAAGAATGTACAATTTTCTTATGAACACTTAGAGGATGATGAAAAAAGAGAGGTAGATGAAGTAGTATTATTATATTTACACATTTATAAGAAAACCTTAATAGAAATTGAAAACCAAATACCATCAGAATTATATAATATGTTAATGCTAGAAGACTATCAACAATGCAAGAAGATGAGCATATTAAAATTCAAGAGTTGTTATATGCTTGTGTTACTATTTCTCTAGAGGAAATGGAAAGGACACTTGAGGTGGTACATAGAAAATTCTTTAATAGAAAACATAGAATAACCAATCTAATGCTAGGAAGGGTAAATGAGATAATAAAGGAGACTCAAAAGGCATGGGTTAAGTTCTTTGGAGAGAACAAAGGTTTCTTTACTTCACCAGGATCAAAGATAGACACTGCAGACACCCAAGTTGAAGGAAAAGGAAAGGGGATTATGGGTACTTCACCCTCAATTTTGAAAAACATTAAGATAGTGGAAATCAAGCCCCCAATAGATACAAATGTACAGGTTGAGGTTATAGTTCCTACAAAGGAATCGACAAATACAGAGACTGCACCAAGTGGCGAAGCCACCAGTGGAAGTGAGGAAGCTATAAAGGACAAATCATCAGAGGAGAAGAAAGGGGAAACCAGAAGAGAACCGGTAGTTGGTCCATCATTGTTGTCAATTGACACCTCGCAGGTTGTAAAGAAAAACATAACCGAGATGAGTCCTACTGAACTCATGATGATGGTAGCACAAAAATTAATGAAGGAGGGATCTACAGATAAAGGGATTATTGATCACTGAATCACTATTTTACACAAACTGATGGTATGATGAAAGAATAAGTATCTAGTTGATTACTGAGAGGGGGGAGGGGGTGAATCAGTAAATAGAAAAACTGATACAAACTTTCCCAATCTCAATCTCAATCACACAAAGTAAACCTATCAATAAAATACCATTTTCATGATCAATACTCATAAGAAAACCAGTTGGCTATTACAGCAACTTAATAGTAAACAACATTAAACTTGAAAATATCCAAATGCTTTATCATATGTCAACATACTCCATTTCTCAATTCTTCCGGTTATCATGCCTTATCAGAATAGTTAAGTAGTTAACAAAATCAACCATAAGATCATAACCACAAAAACATTCACCACATGACACAAGTATTTTTGATGTGGAAACCCAAATAGGTAAAAACCACGGTGAGATGGGACTCACAAGATAATATCTAAACTCTTCAAAAGTTTGCCTTGTTAGGAGACAAGCATGTTAAAGCTTTTACAAAAGTCCTGTTAAGAACTAATCCTATTAGGAATCACCCAGCTAAGGGATTGACTAGAAACGCCTTGTTATAAGAAAGTACCCTGTTAGGAGTAACCTCAGTAGAGGATTTGAAAATCCAATCTAATAGATCACCTTGTTAGAGGATTTAATAAGTAACCAAGCTTGTTAGAGATTACCCGGTTAGGGGATTTCAATTCTACTGTAATTGTTAGAAAATAATAGGAGTTTTCTTGATCTATCTGAATAGCACTACACTTGCTTGATCAAATCCTTTTAAGCTCCTATCTGCCTTTACTCAAACTACAGACTCATCACCCAGTTTGGAAACCACACACTCAACTAATTTATGCCAACTCTTACCAACTCTAAACAAAACAACTTTAATGACCTTAAATACAAATCAATTAGGTTGGTAACACAACAAAAACCTAATTCTCTTATCGAGATTACAAACAAGTCGGTACAAGTATGACCGTTCGATTACATAGCAATCTCTACACATCAATTAAGAAAACCTCAACCTCTCCTTGATTGCCACTCCATTGAGCTGAGTAACTCATCACGCATTTTGCATTAGATGCAATATACTTTGCTCATTCCCTAGACAAACAAATGTGCCAAAACATTTTGAACTTGTCTTCATATAATGACCATATGTGTCACCATCATCACCGCTCAACATCAAATCATAAACCAACATTATCAATCCAACAACCTTAATCAATTAGGGTTTAACAAAAACAACTGGTAGGGTTTACCGGTTACATTACATAGACAGGGTTTAACTTTTTACACCGGTTACCGGTTCTCCTCACAAACTTACATACCGGTTTGCAATATCCTTCACAAATCTCTTCCTACTGGTTACAAGACAATATCAACAATAACATTACCAGATAATTGACATCAATGACAATATAACATATCATTAATGCAGTCTTCATGCAAATGCCAACAATCTCCCCCTTTGGCATTGATGGAAATATAAATATCAACACCATTGATTGCTGTTGAGATTGTGAATAGGAATCCTAGTTTACATTACCAAGTATTCACATGCTCTCTTTGTCTTTAGCCTATCACTAGATTTCCTTCTCATAATCACATAATTCTTCTCCCCCTTTGACAACAATGCAAAATTGAAAGTAAAACATGTAATGTCAAATTTTCACTATGCATCAACAACATACTACAACTTGATGCTCCCCCTGTGGAATACATCCACTACTACACCAATCCTTGTAAAATTTTACAAGTAGTTCAGGGATTGATGTAATCAACATCATTTTCAACTAACCTCATGAAGGGGTACAACCCCTAGTTGATTTCTAAGATACTCAAATATAGTCTTAGGTAGAGGTTTGGTATAAATATCTGCAAGTTGTTCCTTGGTAGAAACATGCTCTAAGATAACATCTTTACTTTGAACTTTTTCCCTCAAGAAATGATACTTGAATTCAATGTGCTTGGTTCATACGTGCAAAACAAGATTCTTGGAAATATTTATGGCACTTGTATTATCACATAAAATCTTTATAGGTTCTGAAATCTTCATCTTAAAACCTTCCAAAATGTGCCTCATCCAAATAGCATGTGTGCAATTCATATAAGTTGCAACATACTCAGCTTTAACAGTAGATTGTGAAGTACAACTTTGCTTTTTACTACTCCATGAAACAAGCCTTCCTCCAAGAAAAAATGCTCCACCGGTTGTACTTTTCTGATCATCAACATTTCCTGCCCAATCAACATCTATGTATACCTTCAAATCAAAGTTTCCTCCATATGGATACCATAACCCATAGTCAACAGTACCTTTCAGGTATTCTTCTTCTAGTTAGTACTCCAGCATCCTTATCTTCAATAATCTATTCAGGATTGTGATTCAATCTCACATATCTAGGAATGACATGATCATTATCTTCAGGTTCAGCTTCTTCATTATCATCATCTTCTTCTAAATTTATTTGTTCTAGTTGAACAAGTGCATCAAAATTTGCTTTGCCAGTTTCGGATTTTACAGTTTTTGGTTCCAAAATTAAAATGCAAGGATCTTCATCCTTTTTCTTTGAAATGGTTCATTCTAAGACTTTAGAAAATTCATCCACTTGAACATCAGCACTCTCAACAATTCTATGTGTCCGGTTGTTAAAACGTTTGTAGGACTTACTCTTGGTGGAATAGCCAAGAAATATACCTTTATCACTTTTAGCCTCAAATTTTCTAATGTAATCACCTCTCTTAATAAAACATTTTCTTCCAAATATCTTAAAATAGCTAACATCAGGTGATCTTCCATACCAATATTCATAAGGAGTCTTTTCCTTACCTCTCTTTACCAAAACCCGGTTCATAGTGTAGACAGTTGTGCTGACAATTTCTCTCCAAAAGGTTTTTGCTACACCTCCTTGTATCAACATTGTCCTAGAAGCTTCAACAACTAACCGGTTGTTTCTTTCTATGATACCATGCTATTGTGGTGTCCTTGGTGCATAAATTCATCATTTGATACCATTCTTTTCACAATACCTAGTGAATTCCTTAGAAGTAAATTCGCTACCTTGATCTGTCCTCATACATTTTATCTTCTTACTGCTCTCTTTCTCAGCTAAGGCCCTGAATGCCTTGAACTTACCAAAAGCTTCAGTCTTATCTTTCAAGAATGTGACCCACATCATCCTTGAGCAATCATTAGTGAGAATCATGAAATATCTATCACCTTGAATGCTTTTTGTTCTTATTGGTCCACAAAGATCTGTATGAACCAAATCTAACAACTGCTCCACTGAAAAGGATTTTCTTTCGAAAGTTGAAGAAATCATCTTCCCTAATTGACATTCTTTGCAAAGAGCATTAACCAATTTGTCTAACTGAGGCAAACCTCTCACTGTCTTGGACTTACTCACTTTAACAATGTTATCAAAGTTTATATGACAAAATCTCCTATGCCAAAGCCTTTAGAATTAAGATGAAACAAGTTACCTTTAGTTTATTTCTCCGTTGTAATCAATTCAACTTTGTTGTCAAAGATTTTGCACATACCATTTTTAACTCTAGTGGGTATCCTTTGTCATTGAGTTGTGCCACACTCAAAAGATTGTTCTTTAGACCTTCAACCTAGTAGACATCATCTCCACTATTTTTCCCATTAAGAGAAATAGCTCCTTTACCTTTAACCATGTAGGGTGAGTCATTGCCAAATCTAACAACACCACCATCAAATTTTTTCAAGGAAGTAAATTTTCTTCGATCATCGGTCATATGATGTGAACAACCACTATCAATGACCCAGTCATTAGAGTTATCCATCCTGGATACTAATGCCTTCTAGTCTAATATATCTTCCTTAATAGCTACAAACATGATATCTTCACTAGCATCATCATTAGATTCTTCATCAATGATACCACTATCAATAGCAATAAGACAATCTATCTTGCCTTTATGCTTATACTTCTTGAATTTATCTCTTTTGTGTTCACTTTCACCATTAGGATAGTTAGCAACAATGTGACCAATCTTGTTGCATGCAAAACATTTTAAAGGTAATTTACCTCTATATTTACTAGTGCCTCTTGGCAACCATTTTGCCAATAATGCTTCAAGCTCCACTAAACTATCTTCATCATTAGTATCTCTACTAGATCTGGATTCATAACCATGACTAGTATCTCTACTTTTTCTCACAGATGGGTTAGAAACAAAAGCTCTAAAAGCAAGACTTGGATTTCTATACACTACCATCATAACCGTTTAATTCAATAGCAGTAAGCTTGCCAATGATGGAGTCAAGAGTTACCTTACTTTTGTCAATGAACTTCAGCTCTGAATAGCTGTAACTCAAATAGCATAGACTGGTAGAGGGGTTCTCAGTACCTTACTGATCACTATGGCATCTTCCACTTTCCCTCTCGCACTCTTAATTTCACCGACTCTCTTTTATCCTTTGACCATACTGTTGGATATTCTCACCTTCAATCATCCTCATATCATCAAACTTTCCTCTTAGACTCTCCTCTTTATAAATCTTAACATGTTCATCACCGCTATAAATCTCTTCAAGTTTTTTCCATACCTCATATGTAGTTTCAAGACCATGAACATCTACATATTCAACATCAGAAAAGGAACTAATAATAGCCTTCAATGCTTGATGATTTTCTTGTTGTTTTTTCTTCTGATCATCAGTCAGAATCCCAGTAGGTGCAATATACTTAGTATCTACATGATCCCAATACTGAATTCCTGGACTCATGATGTAAATTTTTATTTTGTCGCTCCATATCCTATAGTTTTCTCTATTGAACTGTAGACCTTCCTTCTTCATCATGATCTAGTGGATCTTTTCCTCATGTTGTTAGGCTTAGATATTAGAGGACCTGGGACACTTTGATACCAATTAATGGTATGATGAAAGAATAAGTATCCAATTGATTATTGAGAGGAGGGGATGAATCAATAAATAGAAAAACTGATACAAACTTTCCCAATCTCAATCTCAATCACGCAAAGTAAACTTATCGATGAAATACCATTGTCAAGATCAATACTCATAAGAAAAACAGTTGACTATTACAAAAACTTAACAATAAACAATATTAAACTTGTAAACATAAAAAATTCTTTATCACAACATACTCCATTTCTCAATGCTTCTTATTATCATGCCTTATCAGAATAGTTAAGTAGTTAATCAAATCAACCATAAGATCATAACCACACAAAAATTCACCACTCGACACAAGTATTTTTAGTGTGTAAACCCAAATAGGTAAAAACCATGGTGAGATGGGACTCACAAGATAATATCTGAACACTTCAAAAGTTCACCTTGTTAGGAGCCAAGCCTGTTAAAGCTTTTACAAAAGTCCTGTTAAGAACTGATCATGTTAGGAACCACTCGATTTAGGGATTGACTACAAATGCCTTGTTAGAAGCAAGTACCCTATTAGGAGTAACCCCAGTAGAGGATTTGAAAATTCAATCTAATGGATCACCTTGTTAGAGGATTTAATAAGTAACCAAGCTTGTTAGAGCTTACCCGGTTAGGGGATTTCAATTCTACTATAATTGTTAGAAAACAACAAGATTTTGCTTGATATGTCTGAATAGCACTACACTTGCTTGATCAGATACTTTTAAGCTCATATCTGCCTTTACTCAAACTATAGACTCATCATCTGGTTTGGCAACCACACACTCAACTTATTTCTGCCAACTCTTGCCAAATCTAAACAAAACAACTTCATCAACCTTAAATACAAATCAATTAGGTTGGTAACACAACAAAAATCTAATTCTCTCATCGAGATTACAAACAAGTCGGTACAAGTAGGATTGTTGGATTACATAGCAATCTCTACACATCAATTAAGAAAACCTCAACTGCTCCTTGATTACTGCTTCATCGAGCTCAACAACTCATCACGCATTTTGCATTAGAAGTAATACAATTTTCTCATTCCCTAGACAAACAAACACCCCAAAACATTTTGAACTTGTCTTCATATAATGACCATACATGTCACCATCATTACCGCTCAACATCAGATCATAAACCAACATAACCAATCCAACAACCTTAATCGGTTAAGGTTTAACAAAAATAACTAGTAAGGCTTACCTGTTACATTACATAGACAGGGTTTAACCTTTTACACTGGTTACTAGTTCTCCTCACAAACATACATACTGGTTTGTAATATCCTTCACAAAGCTCTTCCTACCGGTTATAAGACAATATCAACAATAACATTACCATATAATTGACATCAATGACAACATAACATATCATTAATTGAATATTCATGCAAATGCCAACATAGACTAGTCCCAGAGTGCAATATTGACAATGAAGCAAGCCCATCTGGCAAGTTTAAGAAAATTGCTGAGCACATTTCCAAGGATTTTCAATCCTTATAACAGATTTCAAACTAGCAAGCACTGGAGAGGTTCACTCAGGCTAAAAGAGCTACATTTGATGAGGTGATTGAATCTAAGAAGAAGAAGACTGATGAAAAGCTAAAACTGATACATAATTCTTTGAAGCAGTGTACAAATATTTATAGGGTATGTTGTAACACATATATACTCATAGTTAATATGGATAAGAAGAAAAAATAATTTCAGGAGAAAATTGCAAATATAGCTAATTCATTGACTACAACAATTGATGGTAAAATTTTGATTTTGGAAGCCAAAATTTTTGTTCTTGAGAAGGAAAGAGACAAAATCATAAGAAGAGCCAGAAGGCTGAGAGGCTTGGTGAGTCCCCGATTAGATTCACTCAGTGTACATAAGAAAGAATGTATGGATATGGTTGGAAAGCCCACACCGGCAGAGGTAAATGAGAAAGAGTCATTTGCACATATATTAAATGGACTTGTATCTATTTTCGGCACTTTCAAAACTGGTTGGGATAATTATCTTGAGCTATTGGAGAAGGCTTATCTGGAAATTTTGAAATTTGTTAAGCTCCAGTAAGATACTTTTGGGATATTCATTGTACAATTTTTTTTTTATCTTTGACATTCTTTTTAGAATTTTTTATGGCATTGATGTCAAAGGGGGAGTGATACAGATGTGAAAAAGAATATAAGGAGTTGTATACATTAGGGGGAGATATGGAGATATTGGTGTATGGAGTATTTTGCATTAATGAATATTCAGCTCAGGGGGAGCAAGCATGATGAAACTAGTAGATGAAACCTTGACCATTTTTACATGAGTGTTGCCATCAATGCCAAAGTGGGAGATTGTTGGCAATTGACACTCAATTAGTTAGTTTCACTATGTTCTGATTAATAAGAAAAATTGGTTTTAAGGACCCAAAACCTTTACATACAAGTATAAGAGATCATCAAAAAGAAGCCAGATCTACTAGGAACAACTTACAAAAAGATTGGAAAAATCCAATCAATCAAAAGGACAACAAAAGAAAGGAACAACAGAGTAGAAAAAACCAAAGAAAACATAGGACAACTAAAAAGACTTAAGGAGCTCCTCCGCCTTATTCACCAGCTGATCATAGTTTGTTGGGACAACTTTGAATTCTTCCAGGTCCTTGTTTGGCTTTTTATCCATCTTTTTACCTCGGATCCTTGTTCTAGGTCCTTTCACTTCTCCCGTGCCATCCATATCAGGATAAATCTCCAGGGAATCCTTCTCCTCTTCCAATTTGTTGATGAGGATTTTTGTGTTGCCAGCTGAAGCCTTCAGAATATTTAAGCTTTGTTCTGCAATGCTTTTGAGGCTTTCTTCAAATTTATTGACTTTTTTATTAGTTTCCTCCATTCTTTGATGCATACCAATCTCATTATTTTTCCTCTCAGTCGAGTCTTTCTCAATTTTCTTGAACCTAGGGTTAAAGGAGTCTCTGATCTCTTTGGGTTTAGCAACTGTTTTAGTCAAATCCTCAACCTATTTTGCCATTGACTTGCCTCTGCCAAAACTAATAGTCTATAGAATTTGGACTCTTTGATTGAGCTTCTTAATATCCTCCATAGCTTTCTTGCAACTGAAAATTAGCCACTCAATGGTGTCCACAAAGCCTTTCAAACCCTCCAGAGGAGAACATGAGGCAGTATATTTCTCACCAGCATTGTCTTTTTCCATATTGGGGGTGTCTCCAATAGTAACTTTACCAACTTTTATGATTCTCTATTCAGAACATTCCCCAATGGTCTCCTCCTCCAGATTCCGATCGAGGTCCGGGTTCTTTCTTTGCACTTGTTCCTTGAGCTCCATAATGTTGGCATCCTATTTCTTCTGTTTGTTCCTTGTCTGAATAGAAATTTTCTTTTTCTTTTTCTGGGGAGATGGGGGTTCCTTCTCAGAATCCTAAGAGACCTCTTCCTCCAAGGAGGAGCAAATTTGGAGAATTTTATCTTTAGATTTATTCTTTCTCTTCGAGAAGGAAGACTTGGTTCTCATGTGTTTTCTTTTCTTACCAGCTTTCGCTTCAGAGTCATCCAGACTCTGTTCAGAATCATTCATTGAATCACTATCTGACTCTTCACCTAATGAAAAAATAGAATTTAACCCTTCCTCCTCTGGTTTCACTATGTTGTCATTGATGGCAACATGGTATTTTGTTTTGGCTTCATGTTTTGGTTCAATTATGTACTGACAGGCACTTCACAGACACTACACCGACAAGACAGAAGGATTTCTTTGGTTACCGACAATGCAGGCCAACATGGTTTAGAATATGGTTATCAGTATTGGAGGCCAACATCTCTTGGATCTGGCATCAAAAATTGTTTTTGATATTCATGCATTTATGTTATCTAGCCGACATGTAATTTGATATTGTAATTATCTTTGTAAGCAGACATAAGGCATGATAAGTTTTATAGGATATATAGGTTAGTTGGATTAGATCATTTTGATATAGAGGAGATGATGGATATGTGAATGTGATATAATGTGAAATATATCAAAGAGATTATGTGTTAGGATAACCGGTGAACAACTGAGAGGGGGGGGTGAATCAGTTGTTAACAGATTATAACTTTTAATCCACAATATAACCTTAGACAAATTAGAGTACCAGTAAAGCATAGAAAGATATAGGTAAACAATACAACTTAACAATTAACCAGATAATCAATGCAAAACAACCATACCACATAACACCATGATTTGTACATAGAAAATCCAGAAAGGGAAAAACCATGGTGGGAAGCCTACCCAAAGTCAAATGATACTTCTGTAGAAAGTATGTGTTACAATGAGGGGCCTGCACTTGCAGGGAGGCACACTACCTAGAGCATACTGCTCATTACAAAAGGAGTCTCACTGTCTACAGAGTGGCAACAACCTTCTCAAGGTAAATGGACAACAATCTAATAGAGTGAAGTGTTGGAAATAACATCTACTATGCCTGATTACAGTCTCAGTTAAGCTCAATGCCAGAGGACTAAATCCTATTCTGAAACCAATCTAATCACCAATGATCGATCAACTCCTCTACTTGAATGATATTACAATATTTGCACATTGCATTCCTTGACCATAACATTTCCAATAACCATGATACATTAGAAAGAGTTTGTACCTCTTATTTATACAAACCGTAAGGCCTAAACCAATTAGGTCGGCCACCTAAAGATATTACAATTACATAATTCCTTTTTACAATGATATTCTATGTCATCTTAAGATCAAAACAATAATAAAAAATCCATAAGACATCTCGAATCATCGAGGTAATGTGTAGAGTACATGCTAGTATGATATCGGTCCATAACCTAGATAGGTACCAGACCTATTCTGGGTCCACCACGCCAAAGGAGTGTCTTCAAGCAATTAAAGCACAATCAATGAACATCTTCAGCATCCTGAAATCCTTGAAGAAGATACACCAACACCAATTGTGCATCCTGTCATGATTCCTCAATGAAAGCTCTGTTGGTAAAGCCATAAACTAGTGTCGGTAAGGGTTTACTAGAGTGTATGATAACATGCAATTATCAAGCCAATACCAACTAACCAAAACATTCTCATGGAGAATATAACTCATGAAATCCAATATACTTTACTAATCCAAACATGTCAAAAGTGTTCAATAGATAATCTCTTCTGTCGGTAACACTAGATCTTGTACTGGTAACTTGGCTATCGGTAACAGCTAGTGTTGACATAAATGAAAAAACATCAATGCCACACACAATAAATTCACCCATAATTCCAACATTATGTATGTGAGGATATTTATGTAAGGGTTATTCTGGTAAAGGGTTTAGGGTTTCAGACTGGAACAGATAGAGCTTAAACAGGAACTGTATTCTGGCATAGAAGATGCTATCTTAGCAGTTCAACATTTCTCTGGATTGTAGTCTGGATTTATATGTAGTCAGTGAGGCTCCATTTGTGATTGAGCAGTGTGCACTAGGCTGTAAGCCTTCCTGCAAGTGCAAGCCCCTTATATTTTGTAATATCTCTTCCTATGGCACATGGATTGATATTGTGGGTCACAAATCCCGCCATGGTTTTTCCTCTTTGAGGTTTTCCACATATAATTTTGTGTGTTATGATTCTTATTTATGTGGTTGGCTTATTGGTTGCTTTACTTCTTTCAATTATGTATGTACCGGTATACCGATTGGTGTATGCATGTTTTAATAAGGCTAAAATTAATTCATCTTGTATAACACTGATTCACCCCCCCCTCTCAGTGTTATTGGATTTTAACAGGTGGATCAATCAAGTTTGCAGGAGAGGAAGCCACACCAATTTTTGAAAAAGGAAGCATATCTATTGATGGTAAGCATAAAACTAATGTTGTTTTTGTTGGCTTGATGATGATTTTTGTATTGGATGACTTTATGTGTTGTCATTGATGGAACACATATACACACACATATTAGTTAAGTCAAACTGGTACTAATCCTAAGTCTTTGTATTGCAAACCGGCATCATTTGTATAGAGAATTCCAACTGGTGTGAAGGTTTCTAATCAGTATATGCAGACAACTGGTATATGTAGGAATGACAATTTATTTTGGTCAATTCCATTGTGGTCTAGCTAGTTTACCAGTTTGGAGATACAATGGAGATCGACATGGAGATGAATGGAGGACAATCAATATATGAGTTGGAAGCAGTTAACACTCAACCGATATTGGTGCTCAAACTGGTTTCACAGATTATGTGATGAGTTATCACCGGTCGTGATGAGTTATCTCTATCCAATAGTTTTGACGGTGATTTTTGATGTGTTATGTAAGATTGTCTAGATACACTGAACCTAGGAAATTGTGATGAGGTTCTTGTGGCTGACATGAAATCTAATGTCTATAAAATGACATTGAGATGAACTATTTTCATGATGCGAGATTCAAGTGATGTTATGAGTTCAAGTTGATGCAAATTGCAGAGTATGATTGTGATATAGTTTTGAGTGAGCAGAAGAGGATGTATACAAGCAAGATGTGCTATTTCTAGATCATTCCACCTATTGTTTTCTAATCACTACAATAGTTAAATCCCCTAACTAGGTAAGATCTAACAAGCTTCATTGTACAAATCCTCTATCCAGGTGATCCATTAGTTTGTATTTTGAAATCCTCTACTAAGGTTACTCCTAATAGGGTACTACCTTTAACCAGGTATAACTCCTAACAGGGCTTTGGGATCTTTAAAGGTTTCACTCCTAGCAGAGCACTTTGTAGACCTTAACCAGTCAGTTACCTATTACTGCAGATAGTTGACTTGTGAGTCCCATCTCACCATGGTTTTTCCCAGTTGGGTTTTCCATGTATAAACACTTGTGTTATGGTGAATGTTTTACTTATTGTGGATGATTTTATAATACTTTGGATTGCATGAAAAGTTTTAATTAAACTAGTTAATTTTTTTTACCGGTCTATATTTAAAGTGTTATTGTGTTTTCTATCACCGATTCACCCCCCCCCCCTCTCAGTTCTTTTTAAGTCTATCAATTTCCTATGTTAAAGGTCTAAGATGTAATCTATTAAGTGGATTCAAATATTTGGCAAATGGTATGAGGTTATTTCATGGGACTCGGTGTGAAATTAGAAAGGGGAGTTCTAGAAGATTGGTTGTAAAAGGTGCAAGAACTAATAGAAATATTACTATGTAAAGGACAATAATTGAGGTAACTATTTACAAGAATGAGTCAGTAATTAGAATGAGGATGTATCTATGATTGTGGCTACTCCTAATACTATAATAAATATGATTATCTTAGAAGATATAAGTTGGGAAAAGATAGTAGAAGAAGAACTAAATTAAATAGAGGAAAGTAGGACAACGGGACTAGTGTCTAACCTTATTGACAAGAATTTGACAAAAGACAACCAGAATGAAGCTATTAAAGAAAAGTTCATGAATAAAGAAAACAATCTTAGTCAAAATGTTTCCCCTCAGATCTTGAACAAAGGTTTTTCCATTCGGTCTCATACTCAAATCAAGTAGTCATTGTAGGATTTGATGATCAACCATAGGATCCAAGAATCATTTGAAAGAAAAACACATATCACACAAAAGAGATCAAGCAAATATTGTATTCTCTATAATAGAAAGAGAATTATGTATTATTGCACAAAATAATATTGAAGATTCAATATTGGAGGTTCACAATATTGGAGGTACAATTACAATGAATGAATGGCTTGCTTTATATAAAGCAAGAGATGCCCTAATCCTAAAATAAGAAGAACTAAAGAAATGAAAAGTAAGATCTAAATTAAGCTCAAATACAAGCTAAAAAAGCTAACTAGAAGTGCCTCTAAGTGAACTTAGACTAAAAAAATATAACACCAATTTAAAATAAAGCATCTAAGTTTAGATTAAGTGAAATAGCAATTAAAGGACCTAATTTATAAATAACTAGATAATTGTCCTAAAATTAGTCCAACACATCCCCTTCAAATTAACTTAGGGATAAACTAAAGAGATAATATGAATGTGAAATGTATGCATGAATGATTCCCAACAATAAATGCTTGATTAGGTACTCATGTACAAACTAATGCAGATCAATTCAACTCATACCAATGAGGTCTCTCTAAACGGAGAAAAGGAGAAAAACCACATGGGGAAAAACCCCTTTCTAAAAGTGAGAGATACAAAAAAAAGGTACTACATATGACTAAGATAAAAGACTCCAAGTGGCCCCCAAAATACAAAATCAGTCACATAAGTACAATGAATATCCCCCCATAAGAGAGAGAATCAGGATAAAAATCCCCCCAATGTAGAAGTAGCTCCTATGCCAATGACGAATGCCTAAAGATAGGAAAGATGATCTAGTACTTGTAAACAACATGTCTCCCCTTCAAAAGAAACTAATCCATTGGAGATATGAGAAGCCACCCTCATAAATTGGAAGATGTAGGAATCCAAATCCATATATATGATGATGTCTTTGAAAATTGCTCACATGTTGTCAAGTCCTTGGATGCTGAAGATGTCACAATCCAATTAGGAACATGCCCAATCATAATAGAAGGTGACAAATAAGGAACCAATGGAAAATGATTTTGAACAAGCTCCAAAGACAAACATGATGTGACAACAATTGTACTATAATTATCATCAAATAAGAGAGATAAACCCTCAAATGTGTTCTCCAAATCTAAAATATGAGACTCCACAAACAATAAAGCAATGTCTGTCAATATAGGATTCACAATCAAGAAGATAGATAGATGAATTATCTTTCTTAACAAGAATAAAATTCTCAATCAATGAAGGTACAACAACTATCTCTACTAGTGGAGAAGGAGGAACTTGAGGATTTAATGCACACTCAAGCAAGAGTTGAAAAAAATTATTTGAGAAATTAGGACACATTTCATGTCCATGTTGATTTTTACCATAGTATTTGCACCTACAACCCTTATACATGATTCACTCCTCAAGATAATCTCCAAAAATGATACAAAAAGGAAAACCCTCAATACAAATAAAAACTTGATTTGGATGTATCCCAAAAAGGATAATATTGAGATCTCTGAGTACCTGACAAAAATTTTGCAAAAAAGACTTGAGATTTGAATAGGGAATCTGAGATATTTCCAACGATGTATGGAAGTCAAAAAATGGAGTCTGGATGTGAAAATTATGGCCTCAGAAGCAAGAAACTAAAAGTTAACTTTGGAGTCCTAGTACAGAAAATTGGAGTAGAGTAATTATCAACTACCTATAGAATAAGATTGGCACTAGAACCAGCTTCCTAAAAATATCTAGTTTTCCTAATTTTGATTTTTTTATGACAAAGTTATGGCCAAAAAAACCAACTATTGCTTTTTAAAGCAAGGAAGCCAAAAATAAAGGAGGTCCACTAAATTTAGAAGTTGTGCTAAATATAGGAAAACATAAAAGTTAGCAGATTTGTCAAAATTTGATGATGTCATCACTATGTAAGCCCTTTACATGCAGAAGCTACCTACTTTTGTCCTCCTTTTGACTTTTTTTAAAAGCTTTTTGAACTTATTTTTTAATAAAAAAAACTTTTTGCTATGTTTTCAAGTGAATAGGCAAAAAAATTAAAAAAATCCAACTATTTTTTAAATTTTTTTGCATGAAACTATTTTTTTCAGAAAATAATTTGACATAGGTATTGATGTATGCAATATGGTCATATAAATTTACGTGCCTCATAAAGTGTGCCAATAAAAAATCATCAAACTTTTTGTCAATCTCCGACTTTGACAATTTGACAAGTGATCTTAAGGTTTTTGGGCGTTCTGAACGTGATGGCGAAATCTTTTTTATGCTTAAGTGTCTAGATTTCTCAACTACCCCTATATTTTGCCTTGATTTTTGTACCCTCAGCCAATTTGACCCAATTTTTCAACTACTTGGATTTTGATAAAACAACAATCGATCTTGGGGTTTTTCAACATTGTAGATTCAATGTCATCCTTCATTTGAGCCCAATGTGCACATAAAATTCACCTCAAGTTGGATCCCTCAAGCATGTAGACAATAACTTCATAAAAAAACTCTGATACCTTGTAGGAGTTGATGATCAACACAGGAGCAAAGAATCGTTTGCAAGAAAAATATCTATCACACTAAAGAGATCAAGCAAAGATTGCATGATCTTATAATAGCCAAAGAATTATATATTATTGCATAAAATAATATCAGAGATTCAATATTGGAGGTGCACAATATGGAGGTACAATTACAATGAATGAATGAATTGCTTTATAGAAACCAAGAGATGCCCTAATCCTAAAATTAGAAGAACTAAAGCAATACAAAGTAGGAGCTAAATTAAGCTCAACTACAAGCTAAAAAGGCTAACTATAAGTGCCTCTAAGTAAACTCAACTAAAAAATCATAACACCTAGTTAAAATAAAGCACCTAAGTTTAGGTTAAGTGAAAAAACAATTAAAGGACCTAATTGATAAATAATTAGATAATTGTCCTAAAAAAATTCTTTTTAGGCAAAAGTGGCAAACCACTAATAAGTTTAGCTTAAGTGAAAAAAAAATTAAAGGACCTAATTGATAAATATATATATAATTGTCCTAAAATTACTCCAACACTCATCAACATTCAATGGTAGTTATTTTTCATGCAATGTGATTAGACATGGAGCTAGTGAATGCATAAATAAATTCATATCTCAATTGTTTAATGGTCAATGTTACATTTCTAACAAATTTGGTCATAAGGCTAATATGTACAAAACTGGAATAATGTTGAATTCAAATAGTAGAAATGTTTAGACTTTCAATTAACATTGTTATACTTGTAACAATTTGGGTCATAAAACAATTGAATATAGAAAAGATATCAAAAGAAGTGGAAGCATCAGAAGAGATAGGAATGTTATAACAAATAGAAGTTCTTATTAGCAAAGACTAATATGTTACAACTATAATAGACTTGGACACATTGCCAAATTCTACAAAGAAAGAATGGGAAGAATGGTTTGGTAAAGAAGATTGATACAAATATAGAAAAGGATAAGATGCAAAAGATGTGGGTGGAGGAATCAAAAGTGGAGGAATAATGTGAAGATGTATCTACACCCTCTAGTGGTGTTGATTCTTCTTCTGATAACTAGACAGTATGCACCGTCTAAGGGGGAGAGTGAAATGAAAATATTACGACCCCTCTTGCATATTGTTGTTGAAGATGTTTTTAGCATGACAAAGATTCTTTTTTTTACCTCTTCATTTGTGAGTTTGTGGAAGTCCAAAAATAATTATTCATACATATAGATGGAGAATTTATTGGGCTCCTAGATATAGTTGGGCTAGAGCCAGTCCAAAAGTTAATGTAGGTATGACAAAGGAAGAAATGACTAAAGATAATGTTTCCAGGAAGACAAAAGTTCTAGTGATAGAAAGGTATAAGGTGTTGTACATCCCTGACAAGGGGAGTACTGTAGTCTCTTGTAATATTTTTCAAGTTATTGTATGGTGTGTTGTTGAGTATAGTCATTCAAGATTATTATTTGTTTTCCTTGATGTCAAAGGGGGAGAATATTCAGTATAGTGCCCTTTGTCCTTGATTTTAGAGGGGGAGAGATATGCAAGTTGAGTTCAGTTGGCTTTACTATTGGTGGTACACGTGTTGCCATTAATGAAAAAGAGGGATAATTTTGGAAACTTGAGTTGTGGTATTTAGTTGTCATTAACGTCAGCCTATCTTGTCTTTTCATTGATGCCAACTTGTCTAAGTTGTCGTAGATGTTTAAGGATGATATAGTGAAAATTCCAATCTATTGGAAAGAGTACTTATGGGTTCTAGTATGATAATTAAGGACAATGTACTTATGGTTTCTAGTATAATGATGAAGTAAGGATGATGTAGTGGAAGTTCCAATATGCAGGAAAGACTATTTGTGTTTTGGTACTATTGAATTATCTAGTATAGATGTCGATATATTTTCAGAATGGTGGTATAGTAGAAGTATCAATATACAAAAAATAATATTTAATATCTTAGTGGAAGAATACCTTGAATTCCTTTGGCATGTGAAGATTATATGATATGGTTCTACATATGATGTCTATCCTCTATGTACATTGCACTATCTATTTTGTAGGTCCTCTACTACTTACTTGGTATAGTTGGTTATTGTTTCTTTTGACAATAAGGATGTTTGTTAGAACAAGCTTGGAGTATGTTTGGTGGCTTCTAAATATGTGGATTTAGGTTTTGTGGTTTGGAGGATTTTTCATGTGATCTATGCAGTGTTCTAATTCAATTTTCAGCTGGCAACTTGATTGGAAAGTAAAGTTATGATGTTGTAAGTTTTAGATGTTAGTTATTCTAGTCTTCAGCTGACTGTGTTGTATTCTACTTGGATCATGTTCTTTTCTTATAGATATGCCTTGGTGGTTAATTTTGGATGTTGATATGGGTGTCACCATGGCATGCGTAGATCCACATTAAGTTTCATGCATTGGAGAATGTTTTTTAGGCCGACTAGTAGGGACTCTTCATTGTTCATCTACACATTTCATTTGATGCCAATCTTGGAGGATGTGCTAGTCTGTGCAATTTATTGGAATCATTTGGAAATGTTGTATTGTAATGTTTTTGGGTCCTCTATATCTCCTAGAGTGGGTTGTATTTGATATTATAGGTTCGGGTGGCCAAATTTATGTAATAATGTATATTCTATATTTGCTGTAGCTATTTAAGGGTTTTGATTATTAATATTGTGTATAAAGAAATGTGTATGTATTAGTGTGTATGTGTGTGGAATGGGTGTGAATATATTTGTTGAAGGTGTGAAAGACTTACAAGTAGTTTTCATATTGAATATGTGTGAAATATTGTGGTGAAGATCTTTGATGATGATATTATCATCATGATAGAATTTAGAGATTGTGTTTTAAAAGAAAAATAGTTTTGTATGATATTGATCGCTTCATGCAGTGGTTTAAGATTAATTTCATGATCCTGAGATCTTATTCATTCCAATTTAGTTAGTTGTTTCTCTACCAAAAGATAGTATCTTGGCATCTTTTTTTATCTTTCCCTAAAAAAGTGATTTTTCAGTCTTGCAAGTCATTTGTATCTTACCCTAAGGTTGTGCGCCTTAGTTTTGCAAGTCCTCTTAGGAGCAAGGTGTCCTGGAGGCAACATTGTAACAGATTATATTTATATTGTGAGTTTTTTTCTCACCATTCTTTTTTCCTTATTGGGTTTTGTAGCGCTCTAAATTATACTCCCTTATAATTTTGTCCTCACTTAGGCCCTCACCTTGGTGTTTGTCCCCTAAGGCATGATTGAAGCCTTGATTCTTCTCACCCTATGTATTTCACTCAATTTTTCATCATCTACGTTTCCTTCCACGAGATCCCGGGACTCTAATGTCATGGAATAGAGCACCCAGTGCCTTGGTCCTCTCTAAAAGGGCCCATTTTTTAGCCTCATAACAGTAACATGATTTGAGAAAGAACCTAGATCTCGTGTTGGCTCATGTCAGAAAATTAATTTGTCTTTTGACCATCATGTATAAAAGGATATCTACCCCTTTCATTTTGATATTGTTGGTGTAATTATTTATTCACATTGGATATTGTTACACCTTACTTAAGTTTACTTAGGTACATACATATCATAGTATTTTGGGTATGAGACACTTGGGTGTTTGTGCCACATTGGGATAGTGTGTGTAGTAGAATTTCCACCTTCGGTGGGTGATCCACCTCATGTGGAATATTTTACTATTTCTCCTACCTACCCCTACCTACCCTTGCATCTCATTGAGTCACATGTCATCATTGTGTGCTCTCTTGTCTCTTAGCCTTGTCTTTATAAGTAGGCTTATCCTACATTGTATGGAGTAACAACAACGATTGATGATCCAGTTAAATAGTATTTTCTTGATAGAATATAGTTTATTCCTATCATCTATTTTGTTCTCTCTTATTTGTGATTTCCATTGCCTCTAGATCTTGGCAAAATCTCACATGGTATCACAGCCATTGGAGTGCCTTTGGTTTGTCAATTGAGAGAAATTTGGGGTTTTGTATTTTGGAGCTTTCTATTACAGGTTATTACTGGAGCTTGTTGGGTCAAATCTAAGGTCACCATTGGATTGAAGAAGTTCGAGAAAGTCAAAATTGCCTTGTGTTTCATCCAAATCCGACATTCGAGGCCAAATCTAGAGTCATTTGAAGGTGGAGGGAGGTGATTTGTCCCAACAATGATCTACAATTTTGGAGCACTTTGGGTCAAATCTGTCATTGCCATCACACTTAGAAGGCCCAAAAACCCCAAGATCGACTATCAATTTGTTGAAATCGGCCTCCGTCAACTTGAGCTAAAAAAATCCCCCCCGCCCCGGCCGTACGGATGGTGGTATAGTATGCAGATATGATTTCATTTTTTTTAATTTAAAAAAATGATTTTTCAATTTTATTGAAAATCACATTAAAAAATAATTAAAAAATCGAAGTCTTTTTTAATATTGGGGGGCATTTATTTTTAAAAAAAAATTGTTTTATTGAAAAATTTATTGGGGGGAAGGTGACACGGGTTTGTACCTGTGGCACCACAAGTACAGCTTGTAGATACTGCAAGACCTATAGCCTGTAGTGTACCTGTGGGTGACCCAGGTCCTACAGCCCAATTGTAGCTATTCTGGCTCCAAAACAACATGCCTCTACATGATGTCGAAGGTGTTACTACTTATCAAATTGCCATTAGTTTTATATTCAAAGTCATACTATATACTCTAGTTGGTTAACACTACCAAGTCATGCAGTCGGTATACACAGAGAAGTCGGTATGCATAGTCTAGTCGGTTACAGAGGAAAGTAGTCACAGAATGCAGTATACACCGAGCTATCTACCGAGTATCTTTTTATGTCTACCGAGCAGCAAAGATGACACACCGAGTTGATATACACCGAGTGAAATGTGTTACCAGATTCATTGAACCTGGACATGCATATGAAAATGTGTTACAAGATCAAGGCACATCTAACCGTTATCACATTGGAAATTGCATTAGAAGATTGTGTATGATTTTGAGATCAATCTAACCAATGAAATATTTTGTATAGTTATTCATTCGATAAATCATGTTTGTAAGATCGAAGCAATGAATTGGATCACCGTCTTAAGAGATCTATATATACAACATGAGTTAAGGGTGTGTGCATGAGTGTAAGAAGACTGTTACAGAGACACAGAGGTCACCGAGAAGGTTTTCAAAGAACAATCAAAGAATAGAGTAAATAGAAGAGTTTACCGAGTTACTATATGGGTTACCAAGGTATGCTTTAAGCAAGGTAATCTATTCTGAGCACATAGAATCTGCTATAACATTTCAAATGTAAAGTTGTAGATATTTGTAATGATTTTATTGTAATATTGTGAAGTTGAAAGAGAAACCTTTAACAAGGTAAAAGACTCTAATCAATTCTATAAATTGTAAAGCCTCTAACCAGGTGGAACATTTAGATGAAATGTTGTAAAATCCTTTAGCAAGGTAGATATAACAGATCTTGTTACTCCTAACAGGGTAAGCTATCAGAAATAGCTAATATGTAGCTCTAACTGAGCACTCTTTATTATTGCAGTAGTGAAGTTGTGGGTGCCATCCCCACCACAGTTTTTCTCTCTAACCAAGAGTTTCTGCGTAACCAAAATATATGTGTTATGGAGTGAATCATGTATGATTGTTATCTATTTGTTTTAACTTTATTTTATGTTACTGCACTATTCTATTTATGCATAATAGTAAAGTTATTATTCAAGAAAAGTTTTGGAGTACTGATTCACCCCTCCCCTTTTAGTACATTAGCTTTCCATATTGGGCCTAACAGAAGGCATACCATTCAAGTACGACAAGTCCATGAGACCAACAATCCTGGGACCCACAGATGACATGGAGGTATTTGCGGTGGCGATAATGTGGATGATGTTTCCATTTTGCATTTGATGGAAAATATTGCATGCAGTTAACATTTTCCTGGCCGATGTCATGGCGATGCGACAGTTACATCGAACGAGGCAGTTAACATTTTGGCAGCCACGCGGTTAACATTTTTGGTAACCAGCTTTTTTGCATCCATGAGGTGAATAACATTGGCGGTCACGTGTTATGTGCACAACTTTCAATATTTTTATTTTTTAATTTTGAATGAAAACTCGATTTCACAACAAATTTGGATATATTTGGTACATGAGCTGCATGTCGAACTCTTATCGCAGAGGAGGGGAAAATATGCGAAGAAATTCATTGAGATTGTGGCACCACAATGTCCCTAGTTGAATCACTGAGCGAAGGAGTTGTGCTTCCATTGGAGTTATAGGTATGCATTGTCAAAATATCCGTGGCTCCGAAGGGGAGTACAAAAGTCGACCGCATGCATAACATGAGTTGTATGGGTTTATTGTTATCACCTGTTAACATGCAGGTTTTTTCATGTGCAGGTAGGAGGTATCATAGTGCATAGGTGGGTGGGACATTTGAAGATTGTTTTGTAGGGTTATGGTGGCATCGGTAAATTCAAACCCTAATAGATATCGATAGTTTTATGAGTGTATCATTAGGAGGTGTCAAGAGGACAATGATTTGGGTGGAGGCTTAGGCGGTTGTGGTAATTTGAAACCCTAAGACATTCAATAAATTTTTTTTATTTCCTGTGTCATTTTGTGTTTTGTCTGTGAAAATTATTAATCATTTTGCAGCATGGTCGTGTCAGGATACCAATGGTTTGTTATTTGTGGGTTGGTGGAGTGAAGAAGATCTAGAAGATTTTAAAGATATGTATATTTCTATAATTATGTGTCAGTTTTCCATAGTGAGAAGAGTTGTTAAAGATGAAATGCTCATTCTTATACACACACATTAAAAGCCAGAAAGAAAAACAACCACGGGCATGTGTGTGTGTGTATTGCTTCATATTCACACATATATATAGGGGTTTGGCATGTGCTAGTGTGTGTGTGTGTATTGCTTCATATTCACACACACACACACACACACACACATATAGAAAAGGTGGCGCAGGTGATCCTTTGACCCTACAATTCAACAAACATGTCCTCTGCAATACAGAGGAAAAAGACAGAATAAAACATAGACAAATTAAACTATGAAAATATTATGCTCTGTTTCCATTATTCTCAGCTACTCATTAGATCAAAAAAAGAAAACCTAACCCTAGCGGTCTCTAGCCCTAATATGATGGTGTGCATCTATTCTGGCTTCAAAACAAGAAAATATTTGACATAGGCTGAAGCTATTCTGGCTACATATAGAGGCAAACAAGAAACACAAACAAACAATGCAAACCCTGATGATTTTAAATAAAATCCAAACCGAAACAAGAAAAATATGAGTTATAGAGGTGAATTTTAACATAGCCCAAGCCACAGCACAACACAGAAAACTGCAGTCCTAGAAATATGCCCTCAATCATTGTGAAATTGGATGCCCTTCAGCAATGAGCCTTCAACAATCAACTTGTTTTGTGCTTCAATCATTGTGAAATCAGATGCCCTTCAATAATGAGCCAGAATAGACATCGCTTGCTTCAACAAGGAGCCCTTCAACAATAATGTTTTTTCGTTCACGCATTAGTCTTCCTTTTTGCATGCTAGGTAGATAAAAAAGGTGTCATGTCTGCTATCATCAAACAAACAATAGATCAACTCCTAATTGTCAGCAAACGGTAGATCAACTCCTAAATAAGAGCAGGTCAAGCATAGTCAAGGAATGGCTGCATCAACCAGTCAACAACCTGATTTTGAGGAGTTTGTTTGCATCAAAAGGCAAGCCATAATGATTTTAAACACAAAATGAAAACCATAACATGTAAACAAGGTCAAGACCACGTAAAAGAAGCTCAATTTGAAACATAATATTTTACATGACTTTCTCTTTCATGTAGCTATTAGGTGCCTGGCACGTGTTTTTGCATATATATTTATTCTCAGACATGTATGTTGATGCATGTCGTTGGTATGATAGGTCCATTTTGGAGCTAGAATAGATGCATCCCATGTATGTTGATGCATGTCATTGGTACAGTCACATTTTGAAGCCAGAATAGACATGTCCGACACAAGTTGGACACACCTTATCTCACTTGAAAACTATAGAATAAACATATATGCAAATATATGTGGGAGGCACCTAATAGCTACGTGTATTGTGGCTTGACAATGGATCTATCATACCAATGACATGCATCGACATAATTTTCAGAGACATGCATACAATGCCAACTTTTCATGGCACTCAGACCCACGGTATGTGATGTGGAGTTGCTATCGAGTTGTCGGTTTCACTCCTTGGGGCCCACAAAAAATTATGTGGACATATCGGAGGATGGTCGTGACATACTTCATGGTTACCGATGGTTTATTGTGCATAACACACATTAAAATCTTATGAATGAAGGAACCACATTCGGATGACATCCCGGTAGGAAGAAGAGGCCGTGGGCTCCAAAACTTGGTACGTTTGTCAAAGAAAAGAGTAACATGAAACTCAAGTTAGTCTTGCAGTAGGATGCCTCTATTGTGGCTGCAAAAAAGAGTATGGGCAACTAACACCCCATGTTTGTGGCAAGTTTTTAATCGTAGGTTTTGCATTTAATGGCTGCTTTTGTCTAATATGCCATTGTCAGTCTGTAGGATTTGTCTATTTTGGAGACAAAATAGACACAACCTCTCAGACCATTGATTATGTATGGTTCATGATTTGATGTAGCTAACAATGGTAAAGCCAAAGGACAACACGCAATGCAATTTACAATAACAAGGCTTATTGGGAAGGTAAAGCCACTTGGTGTTGGAGTTGGAGTTAGTCAATAACAAGGCTCAAGAATAGACAAATCCTACTACGTGTTAGTGACATGTTATTCAATTGCAGTTGTTGAATGTAAAATATATTGTGTAAAACGTGTGACTAAGTTACACGTTAGTTGCACCATAGTGTTGATTTTGAATCAAAATAGAGGCGTATGTCCTTGAGCGCATAACAACAATACCAAAATAGGTGGCTGATATACATAGCTCTAGCACAACTCTGGAACTATGGCAAATTGGCACATATAATTTAGGTGATATATATTATTTAGTGGTATTTTATATTGAATGTTAAACTACATTTTCATATATGAACATGTAGATTCCTTTTATGTCTTTTGAAATGCATTTACTTCCCAATGTAGACTACCACTAAAATTAGTTATCCATGCAGGTTGTTGAATTTCAAGGACTATTGAGCAGTCCCCCTACAAATGTCTAGACATTCCCAGGTTGTTTCTCTCTCTCCCTTCTTTAATACTACTTGCATTGTAATGCCCACAACTATTCTAGCTCCAAAACAGACCTTTTGTACAACGTGTTAGTGACATGTTAGTCAATCGCAGCCGTTAATTGCAAAATCGACGATGTAAAACGCACGACTAACACGCGTGTTAGTCAATCCGTACTGTCTTTTTGGAGCCAGAATAGACGCATCCCACTGTAATGTCCCCTTATTAATAATCTTTGGGCTTGTGAAATGTTTTGAAAGGGGCTTGTTATATATATATAGTTTCTTGTATATAATTTTTTTATGCGATAGAAATGTATGTATAAATTTCAGTTCTTGATCATGTAATATTAATGTCCTTACTTTTACTGGATTTGAGAATGATGAAAATGAACAATGCAATTGGTTGATGCCTTATATTCCATGCTACAGATGCACCATTTTAGATAATAAGATATTATTTTCCAACCTAAATGCAGTACGATTGTTATTTATGGATCTTCGAGTCATGAAACCAGTGTTGAATATATGAACCTGAAATCCTTATTCTTGCCAACTATGTGTTATAAATTTGTATATATTATGTTAATTTGCATGAGAGTGTTTATGTTCATCCTAGTGTATTTGTATATCTAGATTATTGATGTTCATGATGTTTGAGAACTACATGTGTTTAACAATCCAACTCCGATTTGAAATGTTATTTGGGGTTCTATTTTAGATGTCTCCAATTGGCATGATGAACTCCTCACATGTCTATCCTTCACAATGTTTTTTCTTTTCTATTGGGAACTTAAGACTAGGTTATTAATAATATTCACGTATCAACAAAGAGATGGAACCTTTAGAATAGATACTCATTTCAAAAGACATGTGTCTTTCAAATAATGAATTGGAGGTATCGGTACCCATTAATTATCATCAAAGACTTTCTTAATGGTAATGAATCCCTGTGTATTGTGTGACATAGAGTGACCATCTTAATTATTGCACACTTGTTTTACACCATCAATTTTGCAATTAATGGTTGCGATTGACTAACCTGTCACTAACACGTTGTACGAAAGGTGTTTTGGAGCCAGAATAGACATAGCTGATGCGTTAAGCATGTTCTACATCCTTCTTTATCAATCCTTAACAAAGTCTAGTTTTTGTGTTGTATTTTGGTTGGGGACAACACATGAAGCCTTTTTGACAGTGTTGGTGATGGATTATAGTCATTATTTTGTTGCAATTGCAATGAAATATGTTCTACAATAGAATGCCATGAATAGTTTATGGCTAACCGTTAGCTGGGTTGTACATAACATAGTGACATGTTGACTTTATATTGCAATGTGGGAGTAATTGGTCATGTGTTGACTGTGTCATTTGTGGTGAATGTGTGGTGTTATTGATAGTATGAAGAATATCAATTGCATCTTATTTGTTTTTTCAGTTCAATCATGTCAATTGCATTGAGAAAAAGGTTGAGGGAAAATATTGATCTTGATTATGGTTTACTAGAGCTAAAGTCAGATGATCTCCTGAGAGTTGGCCACGTTCGCTTCCTAGTGACATGTGACATCAGCCTGCCTATAAGCTAAGTAGTTTTAATGGATTATGCAACATGTAGTATTCCTTGGTGTTGTCACTGTTTAATGCTTTTGACTGGAGATCCAATTTGTATACCTAGGAGAGATTTTGGATTTCAAATATGAGACTAGTTGGGCATTCAAATCTGAAAGATTCAGGAGTTGGGCTTTCGCATCCAAGAGTAGTTGAGGATTCAAATCTGAAAGATTTAGGAGTTGGGCTTTTAGATGCGCGACTAGTTAGGGATTCAAATCTGAAAGATTCAAGAGTTGGGATTTCACATCCAGGACTAGTTGAGGATTCAAATCTGAAAGGTTCAGGAGTTGGGCTTTCAGATGCATGACCAGTTGGGGATTCAAATTTGAAAGATTCAAGAGTTGGGCTTTCACATCCAGGACTAGTTGAGGATTCAAATCTAAAAGAGTTAGGAGTTGGGCTTTCAAATGCAGGACTAGTTGGGGATCCAAATCTGAAAGAGTTAGGAGATGGACTTTCAGGTCAAGGACTAGTTGGGGATTCAAATCTGGATGAGTCATGAGTTGGGTCTCCAATTTTGAACCCATTATCAAGTCGGCTTCTAAGTGACTGCACAACCACACAGGTAATTATTTATCATTGTATTATATTTTTTTTCCATCATTGCATGGTATGGTTGCTTGAAGTTGGGACTTATAAGTGGAAATGTAGATATATATGGGCATAAAAAGAATCGATGATGTGTGCTATTTTATTGAACAACATTATGATAGTGGCTCTACTGGTAAGGAATATGAGGCTATTGGCAATGTAGATGAGGGTGATTATACTGATGCTCCAAGTGGTGAGAGTGAAAAAGGGGATGTTCATAATGAGCATAGAGTAGGAGACTGAACAGAAAGGTGATTCTATCAGCGCTCAGGAATAGGAACAAGGAGGAGGGGTGAGTAATGAGGAGGTCCACTATTAGTCATTATATTCTAGATTATCTTTATAATGCTTTATTAATGCAAAATTGAATGTGATACTTTGTCTCTGTTGGTTGTGCGCAACAACAGGCCGATCGCAAAAAAGAACATATTAATGGCAGGTTGCACTACTTTTGTCTCTTCCGTCATTGTTCCTACAATGGAGGTCATAAGTTTTGGGATCTGGGGAGGCTTAATATGCATAGAGCCATATAACATCAACTTCCAATATTGGGGGTTGCATGATGCAGACGTGAACTGTGTGGTAGTGGAGAATGCAACGTGGATCATACAAAGAAATCGTAGATGTACTTGAAAAAGAGGGAGTCTAATATCAAATACCAAATGGGTGTACGACATAGTATGCAAAAAAAAAATGTCACTGAATGGGTGTGCATGAAATATGGCAAGAAAACATGTGATGAGCTTCCTATCGAAGGGAAGGAAGCAATGCAAGTGTATGATAGTAGTCCGGTTAGGGAGGCGAGAAGGAAGAAGGCTTTAGAGTTACTGGAAAGAAAGAATATTGCAACAGAGGTAATTTTTAGTGATCGTATTGTTTTACAGTTTACTAAATTCCTTTAAACATCTGAAGAATGTCTTATTGAGCTATCATATCATGTTTCCTAGAGTTTAAGTGATAGTGCAGGCCATGGCAAGGAGGTTTTGGCATCGAAGGCTAATCGCAAAACAAATGTGCCAGTGAATGAGGTTGCATCTGTTTCATTGGGGAAGCAAAAAAAGAAGAATGTTGTGAAAAATGTAAGGCCGAGTTCAGATCCAGAAACAAATGAAGGTGCATTTGTTTTGTTGGGGAAGCAAAAAAAGAAGAATTTTGTGGAAAAAATAAGGCAGACTTCAGATCCTGAAACAAACGTGCCAATCAATGAGTCTACATCTGATTCATCAAGGAAGCAAGAAAAGAAGAATGTTGTAGAAAAAACAAGGCTGACTTCAGACGAGGCCACACATTTGTCATCAAAGGTGACTGTTTGTTGGCCTATCCATATGTGTGTTTTCATTGCATGGTATGCTTTGCACTACACTATGTAGTATGTTGACTATTTCATCCATGTCATTGTACATTGATTTTGATGGGGTTCGTGGAGGGAGCATGGAGTATCCCATGGTATTGGATGACACAAAACGTAGTGTGCCCAAAAAAGCAATTCGAAAACCTTGGTCATCTGTTAGGTATCTATCCATTTGGACAAAGACGGTGAAGGAGATGACGAATGAAAAATTGGGTGCATGCAGTGGCGAGAAGATTGTGGAGTAGTCTCCTGAATTGGTGTAGATGATGGATGATACGAGCAAAGAACAATCAATAAAGTTGCCTGATGACACCATGTGTAGTGTTCCCCAAAAACCATGTCCAAAATCTTTGACGTCTGTTATGAGGAAGAAGGTGAAGGAGACGGTGATTGAAAAACCAAATGCATGTAGTGGCGAGATGATTGCAGAGCATTCTCCTAAACTTGGCCAGAGGTTGGAGGATAGGTGCAAAGATAAACAGGTAATGTGGTGTCATTGTGTATGACATGTAGTTCTATATCATCACATGTTGTGTTATACTATAGAGTAACTCTTTTTTGTATGTAGTCAGCCACGATATTGGATGAGAAACCTTAGAAGTTTGTTTGGGGGGAGAACCTGAAGGACAAGTTGAATAGAAATTTGAGTGCATGCAATGGCAAGAAGATTGCAGAGGAGTCTAGTGAATTGGGGTAGACATTGGAGGATAAGAGCAGAGATGAATAGGTATTGGGCTCTTATTGTGCATAATAGGCGGTGAGAGGTAATGTTATACTACAAAGCATTTTTGTTGTTGTTGTGGTTTGTGTCCATTATCTGTGTTCCTATTATTGCCTTAGTCGTGTAAAATTCATCGGCCTTGGTCCACTAGTGTTTGTAGGCATATGGGTTTAATGTGTACTTACACTCCTATACAATGTGTCATGTTTTGTAGCATAATCTGATAGAAGAAAGCATTGAGAAAGAGTTTGGGGGAAATGATGATGGATGTACAAATGCAGATTGTGACCACGATGGGGGCAACGGGCAAGGATGGATAGCTATTTCGGTACTATTGTATTACATTGCCATGAATTGATTTGCCTATGTTTGATGGTCAACTATAAATAATTCTATTTAAGTGACCGTGTCCACTCATTACTGATGCAGATAACTGTGGAAGACAAAGAAGAGTGGGCCAATGAAGATGCTCATGTTGTTGTTGTTGGAGTTGAAGTTCAACTACTAGTGGATGGGGCAGTGGTTGGGGAAGGTGTTGTTGATGGGCTGGGGGAGGGTATAATGTGTCATACTATTACAGTCCCATGAGATTGTGCTAAAGTTCACATCGTGAAAGTCTTTGATGCAAATGCCCACCTACCTTGCCCAGGTCCTTTCCCCGATCTCTTGTCAGATTCCCTAAACTCATGGGCAGTGTGGCCTATTGAAGACCTGGTTTGTTCCCCACTCATGGTAAGTTTTGAAGATGACAAGATCTCTTCCTCTATCTTCTCATTTCATCATTTATCTTACTCCAATGGAATGAAATAGGTAGCACTTTTATGATATCATTTGTATCTGGTAGGATAAAGTTGGTGAAAGTGTCGAGCCACAAAAAGAGAATGTTAAATGTGACCCTGTGATTAGATGGGTAAGTCAAAGGCTACGATCACTTGCCATCACCCCTCCCAAGTTGCATAAGCATGAGAAGAAGTGTAAAACATTTTACAGTGCTGTCAACTCCATTGTGCAAACTAGACAGTGAAGGTGATAATATTTTTTGATCTGCGTTGTTGTTCCTCTTTCCTAATATTTACAGTGAAATATTGTGGTGGAAGATCAGTCTTGATATACTATTCAGATGGTATTTGGAGATGTTATATTGAGATGGCTTTTACCTTACCATAGTTTAAAGCCTCTCAATTATTGTTTTTGTTTTAAATGAACTATACTTTATTTTCAGCCTTTCCCGCTATTTTAAGCAACATAATTGTAAAGACTTGATTTGTTGGACTATTTCATGGTGATCCTACACCATGAACTACCCTTTAATAACTTGAGAAACTTATCTTTGGTGTGCAAAATTTTTAATAATGATAGTGGATGGTAGAATACAGTCAATGATAGTCATTTATTGTTCAAGTTTTGTTCAAGGTCTCTTACGTATTGCATATGCATAGGTTTTATTATTGCATAACAATAGGGTTCCTGCAACTCTTTTACATATATAGATCAAGCCGAATGTTTGATTGAAATTGTGAACCATGTGCTCTTTCCACTGTAACTTACGACAGTTCAATATACCAATGTTATTGTTTGTTTCTGAACATTGAATCTGAAATGAATTAACAACAAAAAAAAAAAATCAACTAAAAAACAGCAGACTTGTGTTATAGTTTCATGGTAGATGTGTAATAAGTTGGATGCAGGACGATGAGTGGTGAGTGATGGAGTTATTTTCCCAAAACATGGATTCCCAATTGGCAGGTAACCTACCACCCAAGCACCCTCCCACTTGTCATTTTAGTGAACACATTAACTTTTGTATTATACATAATGTTATTCATGCAAAAATGCAATGGATACCTATTTGTTTTGTGTTGGCATTAACTATTGTTTCCTGCATTTTTCATGTTGTCTTGCCTATCTGTGTACTAATACTTCTTTTTTGGCATTGTTTGTAGGGATGTCAATGGGAAGACCAGGGACAAGAAAAAGAAAGGGCATTGAAACATCTATTCTAGAAAATGGAACACCTGCTATAACTTCATAGGTGAATGGGATGCCCGATGTTCTCACCTCCGGTGGTAGTTTAGGGAAGTCTGCAAGACAAACACCACCACCCTTTGCAGATTGGAATGATTGGATCGACGGAATAAAGTTTGATGCCATGCATGTAGAATTGCTACTATAGAAGGTCGAAATGGCCCATGCTGAAAATGAAAAGCTGAAGGGGATTGTTTTGACCCTGAATGGAGATGCACTGAACTGAAAAAGGAGATGCACTTAACTAAGTAATAAATGCATGGAACTCAATAGCAAGGTCATGGACTTTGATGATAAGAATATGAACCTTGAGCTAGAAGTGCATAGACTACAAATGGCGAATGAGAGACAACAGGTAGTGTGTGAGGCGTGCACTAAAGGAAGCAAAATCATAAGTGACTAGATGTAGAGCATGATAGATGTTTGTGCGAAACACGCTCAGTACTAGAAATGGAGGTTTGAGGAGGTGTCTGCCTTCATAACCGATGAAGATGATGGGAAGGATGTGCCTCCCCTTACTCCAACCACTGGGGGAAAGAAAAGTGATTAAAATACTCAACCTATGCCTCCATAAGAGGCTTCTACTGTTACGAAAGTTTTCTAGATGTATATTGCTGACTTCTGTTGAATAAAATGTCAGCAATGGTGTAGACTATTTGTAATCAGACATATTGGAATTTTATCCAATTGTTTCTGTTCACATTATTTTCAGTTAAAGTCCACGGGCAAAATTTTGATCGGGATGCCTTTTTCCTTCTTTAGCTTTCCAGTTGCGCTCAACGTATAGGCTAAATGTCATCTCAGTGTTGCCCTGATGGCCCATGTTTTATGTTTGAAGTCTAAAGGAGTGTAGAGGTGACAAATGGATCAGTTTTGGTGACTCGACATTTCTTTTGGGCCCCACCCTGTATTTTGAGAGAGATGGAGACACATGGCATCTCCGTGTTGTTGGTAGTATTTCGGTTGGGATGCTTTTCCGTAGAGGTTCCTCTAAGCTTCCGCATGTCCTTCAGGGTGTGTTTTCTGTCAAGTCATTTCTCTACACAAACTTTTATGTTCAAGTAGGTATGAAGATCATCATGGCTGAGTGGGAGTAACAACCTTAGAGGCCGTTTTGTTGGGTGTGTTCTTGCGGAATGCCATGACATGGTTTTTCTATTTCAAAGGTGGTTGTGCTTGGCTGGTGGATTTTTGAGCTATTATCAGAGTCGTGGGCTCTATTTATGCTCTATTTTTCCCTTTTTGGGGGGTTCAGAACTTAAAAAAGAAACAATTTAAGTTTTCTTAGATAGATTTCAGCCTTTTAGCTCTTACTATTTTCTGAAGAAGGTTAATCAAATTGTGCCTGCGGCCTTTGTGATGCCTCTTTTCAGTATGCTTTGATGGTTTTCTATGCTTTTCCCTTGTGATTCTAATAACTTTGTAAATATATATCTAAGATTATGCCAATTAAACTATGTTTTGCACTTGTTATCTAGTAGATGCATGATTGATATTTCTTTATGTTGCGAAGAAATTTTGATTGTATCTTAATTGTGGTACTATTTGGATATGTAGATTGTTGAATGAGCTTTAAAAACACATGTATTTGGGTTTTATATGTTGTTAATTATGTTACAAAATGCTATGGTGCATCACCTTAGTAGTTTAGATCTTGTTATTTTAAGTTTCCTTCTTCCCCTTTTCCCAAAAACCATAAGGAAGAACCGACTTCTTAAACCCCGGAGGTTATTCAGTGACTCTCACACAATTGGTTTCCCATCACTGAATTTCCCATAAGGTTGTCTGCTTTCAAAGTAAAATTTAGAGTCAACAGTTTCATTTAAGAAAACACTTTGTATGCTTCACGAATGGTTATTTCAATAAATGTGATTGACTTCACTTAAACATCTTGAATGATTAATGACTGCTTTCTTGTATGGTTTTTCATGCTTTCTAAATGGTTATATGTGGCTTTTCTACACGTCTTATATGATGAATGGTTGAACAAGGTGATATGTGCCTCTTCAATTGGTTATAAGGTTAGAGAAGAGGGTTATGTGACAAGGTTAGAGAAGAGTAGGGACAATACATATTAGACAGGATGACAAAAATTTTCAATTAGGAAATACATAGTATGTTAGTCAGGAAGACAAAGATGTGTGTTATAAAGTCATACCAAAGTAAATATTAAATATAGATCAATGAGTATTTAACTATTTAAGCTTTACCACGTGAATAAGATGAATTATAACACGCAGGTTAGTTATACTTGTATTCTTGAAACAAAGAAACTGAAATTGAAACTAACACTTCAAATGAGCAGAGAAGTTTTTGGATTCTTCTATTGATTTCGCCACTAAAATGAGGTACAACATACTGTTACAGTATTCTCATAAGATCTACTATGTTTTCTATTGGCCTTGGTTTCTCTCTTTTATACAAAATCAGGAGAAGCAATAAACTTCAAACCGTTACAAGATATGTCTTCATAACTAATTGACATAATGGAGAAATGAGAGAAATGAGAAATGAAAATTTGAAGATGATTACAACTCTCTAATTTCATGCCTAGCAATATCTATTATCGGTTTCCAGGCACATTCAGATGATTCACTTCCCATTGGTAAACTCCATAATCATTGGGCCACTGAAAGTTCAAAATGATGGGCATGTTCATAAATGGTCTTTCCACCTCTTGTCTGTTAAATTCCTCACCTCTACAACAAACCTGGCGTAACCAAAATCCACATTTATAATCCTATCTTGAAACACATGAAAGCTCTCAACATTGATATCTCCTTCCTCCTTCAAATGTGCAGTGATCTTTGCTACAATCTGGGTGAAGTCTCTCTTCCAATCATCAAAGTCTCGGATATGCTTGTCATTGTCCATGATATGAGGGATAGTCCAATGCTGAAATGTGTGTAAATAATCAATTTTCATTCTCACCTTTTTCTCCATACTTCTAACATCATTGAGTCCACTTTCAATTGTTTGCACCGTTTGCCAAGTTTCTGTTATTTTTGGTTCAGCATCAGGGTTTCTCTGAGTCACCTTGCGTAGCATTTCCAATGTCACATATGTAGGTTGCCACCTGTTTGACAGGTTTCTAATTTGGGCCTATTCTCTTTGAACACTTCTAACATCTTCAACAAAGTCTGATAACTCCCATATATCTCTTCCAATTTCTCAACTATAAAGTTGACCTTCTGTAGGAGACTTTGTTCAGAAACTCACAGAGTTTCTTTAGTCCACTCTTTGTTGTCACTTATTTTATCAATTTGTTTTGAAGGGGCATGCGAATGCAAAAAAATTGCCTTATTTTGATTATTAGGCTAACCTTCCAACTTTCCTCTCAATGTAGCATTCTCAATATATAATCTATTTATTTCATCATTCATATCCTTTTGCCCAGCCTCTAGTTCATGTAACTTTCCTTCCATTTGATTCACTGCATCCCTTGTAAACATTGTAGAGTGAATGGTCATTGTAGCGGCCTCTAATGGAGATGTTTCTTTTGTGGATTTGAAAAGTGTTGCCCCCTGAGTTTCCTTTACCAAATCAACCAACTTCGGCTTACGAGTACTTTTTGAACTCGCCCATAAGGATAATATCTAAATTTTGGGATTATACCTTGTTCCACTCACCCCTTCATCTGAATCAAATTCAGCAATTAGCATGGGATCATCTTGTTACCTGACTAATCTAACAAGAACGTTTGTTTCATGGTCATTCCCAGAATTATGAGCACGCTACTGTTTAAAACCATTTTTCTTGCTTCTGCAAGGGTCAACTTTGTTTCATCCAATCTCATTTCTTTCAAAGTTTGAGCAATCACCTCTTCATTTTTTGTTTCCTCTACTCCTCTAAGGTTCACTTGTTTCCTCTCTTCAAATTCCTTCATTCTTTTCTTTAACCAAAAATCTTTAAATTCCTAACTATGGATGAAATTGTCATCATCAAGGAACCTCATTGACATGGCCACTCTTTCATTTCTAGTATTGATAGGCTTTGCCTCTTTTGTTACTTGGGCCTCATAGACTTGTACCTCTTCCTAGTACCTGGGTGGAATCATATTTGATTGATGAGATGGCTCCTCTATCCCTGGGGCCCTCAATGTAGCAACAACTTCAAGTGTATTGTCCTGCTCTTCACACACTTCTCCTATGGATTTGTTATCTGTTACCTCTTGAATGACAACCCCTATGGGTTTCTTTGGTGGACCCTCAACCTTTTGTGGTGGGGCTTCCACACTTGATGATTTGCCATATATCTTTTCAAAAATTTGGAAACACAATTCTATTCTCTCCAACCCATTAGTCACACTAGCATAGAACCCAAGGAAAGATGGATCCTTTTGTTTCTTTTCCTCTTCAACTCTTTGTATGATTTCCCACTTCTTCCTTCTATCCATAATTTCTCCATTTGATGTGAGATTTCTGATCAAGTCTTCTTCTATCAATAACTCATGTGAAACTAACTTAATAACACAGTCGATGTGGTTTTCAGGATCACACATTCTTTCCTTACCATGTTTCAACTTGAAATTGATGTTTAAGTAACTTTGTAACTTTTTGAGCATGTTGGATCCAATTGAGAATCCACCAAATGTCATGTGATGAGCCATAAATGACCCTTTCCTCATTGGAATAGTCAGCTCTCTTTCCAACCATAATAGCTGCCATATAAATTCCAAAAATGCAAGCCTATTCGGTACAAACATGGGCAGCAAATGGGGAGTCTAGGGACAACCATAGACCCTAATAATAGTATATTCCCTCATGTAAAACCAATCTACAAAATTGTGAGTGTGACCATTCTCAAGGTCATAGGCCAAAGGTCTCAATACTTTCATTATTTTAGGAGACAATTTGTCAATCACTCTGTGGAAAACAACAAGAATATTGCAAACAAAGGAGTCGCGGAAGACCATATAATCTGAATCCCTACATCTCTTATCCCATAGGTAGCACCAAAGCTAAACTAGGAGCCTGTATCCATTTTTGTCCACTATTCCTAATTTGAATCTTTCTGCAAATGCCTGCCCTTTTTGAAATAAGATAAGATGACATAATAAGCAATAGTGGTGGAAATCACTTCTCTTCTTCTCCTTCCACACCACCAATTGTCCTTGTATTCTCCTCTCAATTTTTGAAGAAAAATCAAACTCCACATTGACATCCGAGTTTTGAATTCTCATAGCCATGTACATAAAACTCACTGGCATCCTAGGACTGGCGTCCTCCCCCAAAATCTGACACAAGGCAAAGTAGGTTTTCTGGAAATACCCAAGGAAATCATCGACAAGGAATGGATCACTCCCTATAACCATGAATCGTTGGTTCTTGAAACCCCTTCTCCTATGATATGAGAGCTCATCTTTCTTGTATGTCCTTGAAAACTTGTCATAGTCCATTTTAAATTGTTCTAGGTCTACCTTAGTGAGGGCTTCTTTGTTCAATGTGAAACAATCAATAATCGCAGACCTAGTAATTACCACCAAAGGTTTCCCACTTGACATCCTCACAACGTTAGTGATAGGGTCGTAATTGTCAGCCAATACCTAAATCAACTCATGATCTATAAACACATTTGGCATGATTAATTTGGCTACATCATATGTCCAAGCGTTCGATTTTGGAATTTTCTAATTTCTATTTTTATAGAAAAACCAAAACAGGTCTTTTCTGGAAACTGGGATTAAAGCATCTTTGCAACCCTCCAAAGTGTCTTTAAAAACACACTTAGTTGATATATCTATAGAACCAGGCAATGCATCTAACAATGATTTTTGCATAGGCCTCTTGGCCGGGTTTACCATACTAGGTTTTTTTTTTGGGCTAACCTCTCGTTTTGGACTTTCTTCATCCCCAGTTTCCCCTTTTCATTTAGGCATTTTTTCTCTATATTTCTTACTTGCAAACATGTATCTAAAGATATTAGGTTGAGGGAGAGACTATATACTTGCAAGTTTCCACCGAATTTTGTCCCCGAATTCTGTCGCCGACCCTGACTCGCAAATTTTCATCCTCGAATGAGAATTTGGAGTTGAAAATATGGTTATCACATATGAGATTTTTAAGTTGCATTGTTGATCGCTTATGAAATTTTTAAGTTGTGTTGTTGATCACTTACAAAATTTTTAACTTGCATTCTTGATCACTTACAAAAGGTCTGTGTCGGCTATAACATGGCGTGTTATGCACCTTCACTGATTCACAAACTGCGTGGCCAACATTTTCTTTGGCCTCACAAAATGATGAAAGCGTCTAACATAGTGTGTTATTTGCCTTCGCTGATTCAAAGACTGCATGTCTTCCTTTTTCTTTGGCCTCATAAAATGGCAAATTAGACTAACATGGCATGTTATGCACCTTCACTGATTCGTGGACGGCCTAGCTAGCATTTTATTTCATCTCATGAAATGGAAAATTAAACTAACATGGTGTATTATGTGCCTTTGTTGTTTCATGGACGACGTGGCCGATATTTTATTTGGCCTCGCGAAATGATGAAAGCAACTAACATAGAATGTTGTGTGCTTTCACTATTTCACAGACTGGATGGCCAGTATTTTCTTTGGCCTTGTGAAACGGTGAAAGCATCTAACATAGTATGTTATGTGCCTTCATTGATTCATGGACTGCATGTCCACCTTTTTCTTTGGCCTTGCAAAATGATGAATTAGACTATCATGGCGTGTTATGCGCCTTCACTGATTTGCAGACTGTCTGGCTGACATTTTCTTTGGCCTTGCGAAACAGCGAAAGCGACTAACATGGAGTGTTATGCAACTTGATTGATTCGCAGGCTGCATGGCTACCTTTTTCTTTGGCCTTGTGAAATGGTGAAAGAGACTAACATGGCGTGTTAGTTGAATTTGCCATTTCACTGACTACATGGCTGCCATTTCCTTTAGCCCCACAAAATGGTGAAAGCAACTAACACGCCATGTTAGTCAAATTCGTCATTTCACGGACTACGTGGCCACCATTTCCTTTAGTCCCATGAAACAGCAAAAGTGACTAACATAGCGTGTTATGCGGCTTCGCTGATTCGCGAACTGTGTGGCCACCATTTCCTTTATCCCCGTGAAATGATGAATTAGACTAACATAGTGTGTTAAGCTCCTTCATTGTTTGGCGGATTGCATGGCCAACATCTTGTTGGTCCCATATTGTTTAGCATGTTTGAGAACTTTGTCGATAATTTCTACTATATATAATTTATGTTCAATTTTTAAGTTGCATTGTCGATCACTTATTAAATTATTTTATAGTATGTGCTTGTGTTATACACAGAGTCTAGTTCTCTCTGTTAGCACATAATTTTTCAAATTATTTATTCTATTGAGATACTATTTGCTTATGTTTTAAACAAGTATTTCTTATCATGAGAATAGTAACTACTAAAATTTTATGTGCAGGAGTAATCCTACAACATCAATTCCCATCCATCTGCGATCTATCTTTAGAGAGTCAACCATTAGCCAAGCAATTAGGGGGTGGCACTAAGTAAAGATAAGGTTTTCACTTTGACAAACTTAGCCAAAGAAGCAAGATCTATGTGTAAGGTTTCGTTCAGTTTATATATAAGAAATCATAAACATGTGTATTTTATTTGGCCTCGTGAAATAGAAAATGCGACTAACATAGGGTGTTATGCACTTTTTCTGATTCGTGGACCGTGTGCCCGCTATTTGTGTTAGCCTCACAAAATGGCGAAAGCGACTAACATGGTGTGTTATGTGCCTTCACTGATTCGTGAAATGCCTAGCCGACATTTTGTTTTGTCTCGCGAAACAATGAATTAGACTGACATGGTGTGTCATGCACCTTCGTTGTTTCATGAACTATGTGCCCGACATATCCTTTAGCCTCACGAAATGGTGAAAGCAACTAACATAGCGTGTTTTGCACTTTCGCGGGCTACGTGGCTAGCTTCTTCTTTAGCATGTTTGAGTACTTTGTCGATAATTTATAGTATATGTAATTTATGTTTAATTTTTAATTTTCCTTGTTGATCACTTATGAAATTATTTTATACTATCTGCTAGTATTATACACAGAGTCTAGTGCTCTCTTCAATTATATTGCCCCATTCCCTTTGATGACATGTAATGGATTATTTATATTGTAATAATAATGCATTTCTAAAACCTAACCCCCTTAATTAATCTTGTTGATCTATCTTAAATGAATCATTGACATACTTGCATCATCATGAAGGAGAGAAAATTGTCTTCAATCCAAGTCTTCACAATTTACACATTTGTATTCCATATCTCACATCTTAATTTCATTACATACTAAAATTGCATTATTACAGAAATCAATACTATTCCTTTTAGAGTAGACTTAATGATATGACATGTTTAGAGAAAGGATTATATTTATTAGATTTAAATTAACATATAAAGTGTATTGGTTTGTAGACATATAAATTGTAAACATAATCGATACAAACATATAAATCATAAACATAATGGAGACAAACAACATACGAAGATTGGCTATGTAACCATAGAAATGAACTATTTTATAAAAAGAGCATAGTCATATAGGAGCAATTATACAATTTTAATGAGAGAACATCCTCTACATTGGGAATTTACTTTGTATCCTGACAAACCTTGGTGTTGGCTGAGGACTATCATAACCAGTGAAAAATGAGGTGTAGTCCAAAATAAGGAGGTCCCATGGAAAGAAGGTCATGATATCCCTGATACTATGATCGGGGCGTGGCACCAGGGCCCATCCACATCTCCAATGGGGTCTCACAGCACACATTATGTGAAACCAAGGGAGAGTCACTAGCCAGTATGTAAGGGCAAAATACACTGGCCATAGTCGCCTATATAAATGACCGTCCCCCAAATCATCATTTGGGTGAACAAGTGCACCTCTTCTATGTAAATAGTGTACATATTATCATCGATATAATGTCTTCCCATGCAAAAATTCCAGTCACGGACCCGTCTGGGAGTTATCATTTGGATAATATATGCAATAAGGATATCTTGGAGGTGCTAAAATAACGCAAACTCTTCATCATTCTCTGCCAACGTCAGTAGCAATTTGTAGATACATACAATAAGAGTGTTAGTAATATAACTATAGAATTCAATAAATGTAAGATGTGAGAGTGTTAAGCACTAAAAAAATGTAAGACATAATCATACCATAAGAGTATTAATTATTTAAGTAGATCATTCAATAAATTGAAGACATAAAAGCATAATACTGAAAATTAAATTGCATAAAACCTACGCCTCTCGCCTGATGTGTATGTAAATGACATTGACGGATGAACACAGTGACAAAATGGGAGTTGCATAAAAAGATATATTATAAAAGATGGTTAGGGACAATAATAGTAAACATTACAATGCAATCACTGTCGGAAACTAATAACACTGAGAGGGGGGGGGTGAATCAATGTTATACCAAAATAGTAGATTTTAGCCATAAAAAAATATTCATACACCAACCGGTATACTAGTATAAACAAAATTAAAAGATGCAATGCAACCAATAAGCCAAACACATAAATGAGAAAGATTTATATGTGGAAAACCTCAAAGATGAAAAACCACGGTGGGATTTGTGACCCACAATATCAATTCACTGGCCATATGAAGAGATATTACAATATATGATGGGCCTGCACTTGCAGGCAGGAAGGCTTACAGCCTAGAGCACACTTCTCATCACAATAGGAGCCTCACTGACTACATAATAATCCAAACAACAATTTGGAGAAGTATGAACTACTTAGTATAGCATCTCCTATGCCAAAATATAGTTCCGATTTAAGCTCTCTGTTCCGATTAAAACCCTAAACCTTTGTACCAGAATAACCCTTACAATGAATTCCTCACATACATATTCTCTCTAATATATTTCACATTATATCACATCCATATATTCAGTCCACAAGTCTATCCCTTATTCCAAAATGATCTAATCAATCTCCCCTATATACCTTATACAATTTTATGCCTTATGTCGGCTTACAAAGATATATACAATACCATATTTACATGTCAGTCATATAACATAAATGAATAAGCATTAAAACAAGTTGCCAATTCTACATCCATGATGTTTCGACATCCAATACCGATACCATGTCAGCCTGCATTGCTGGTGCCCAAATAAATCTTCTCCTGTCAGTGTCGATGTCGATGCTGGTGTAGAGTCTGTGAAGTGCCTGTTGATACACCATATGAAGCCGGAACCCAAAATCATGTTGCCATCAATGACAACATAGTGAAACCAACTAATAGATTATCAATTGCCAAAATTTTCCCCCTTTGGCATTGATGGCAACACTCATGTGAAAAATGGTCATGGTTTCAACTGTTGGTTTCATCCTGTCCTGCTCCCCCTGAGCTGAATATGGAAAATACTCCAATACTCCAAAATTTTGAAAACTCTGTAACTCCCCCTAATGTATGCAACCCTTCATTATTTTTCACATCTATACTACTCCCCCTTTGACATCAATGCCCAAAAAAAAATATGTTAAATAATAATAACTGTACACTGAATACCTCCAAAAATGTCTTATCGGAGCTTGACCAGTTTCAAGATTACCGGGTAAGATTTCTCTAATAACTCTACATAAGTATCCTTGTCAGTTTTGAATGTGCTAGAGATGGATACTAGTCCAATTAGTAAATATGCAAGTGATTCTTTTTCAATGACTTTTGTTGGTGTGGGCTTACCAAGCATATCCATGCATTCCTTCTTATGTACACCAAGTGAATCCAATCTTGGACTCACCAAACCTCTGAGACTTCTGGCTCTCTAAATGATCTTATCTCTTTCCTTTTCAAGAGCATAAATTTTATTCTCCAAAGTCAAAATTTGTCCATCAATAGATGTTGTCAGTGAAATTAGTCCATCAAAAGAGTTAGCAATTCTAGTAATTTTGTCATGTACCTTTTTTATCTTTTCATCTACTTTTGTTGTAAGAATCTTAGTATTGCAACATACCCTATATATGTTAGTAGCTTGTTTCAAAGAATTTTCTATCAAAATTAGTTTCTCCTCAATCTTTTTCTTCTCTCTCTCAATGATTTGATCAAAAGCGGCTCTCTTAGCCAAAGTAAATTTTTCAAGTGCTTGTCAATTAGAGATTTGTTGTAATGATTGAAAATCTTTAGAGATGTGCTCTATTATTACCTTAAGCTTTCCAGAAGGGCTCACTTCATTCTCAATCTTACATTACAGGACCAATCTATGCAAAATAGTTATGGATTGATCTATAATCCCTTTATCTGTGGTTCCCTCCTTCATCAGTTTCTAAGCAGCCATCATCATTAGTTTTGTGGGACTCATCTCTATGATGTTTTTCTTTTCCACTAGAGAAGTGTTAATTGTCAATAATGATGTGCCAGCAACTGGTTCCCTACTGGATTCCCTATTTTCTTTGGTGATTTAAATTTTATTGCCTCCTCACTTGTATCGGTGGCTTTTTGCCACTTAGTGTAGTCTGTGCAACTGTCGGTTCCTCTCTTGGAATAGTATCCTCAACCTGTACATTAGTATCCGAAGGACAAGTGTCCTCAATGTTAGTATCATGTGCAATATTCTTGGCATTAACTAGTGTCTATATTTGTCTGTACAGTTGTGTTAACTGGTGGCCCAATTTCCACTATCTTGATATTCTTCAAAACTAAAGGTGGAGTACCCATAGTTCCTTTACCTTTCCCTTCAACTAGTGTATCTACAGTATCAGTCTTTGTCTCTGGTGAAGTGAAGAATCCTCTATGCTCTCCCAAAAAATTTATCCAAGCCTTTTGTGTTTCCTTTGTTATCTCATTCATCCTTCCTAACATCAGGCTAGTTATTCTATGTTTTCTATTGAATAGTTTTCTGTCTATAGCCTCAATTGTCTTTTCCATTTCATTTGGAGTTATATCAATGCATATAGCTAAAATATATTGCATCTTAATGTGTTTGTCTTCTTGCATTGTAGATAACCTTCTAGCATCTAACATGTTGTATAGCTCTGTTGGTATTTGATTTTCTATTTCAATTAATGCTTTCTTATAGATATCTAAATATAGAAGAATTGCTTCCTCTACCTCTCTTTGTTCATCAACTTTAAATGTATCATAATAAGACTTAACATTTTTCAGCATCCCATCCTTAGTAATTTCATCAACAATTTTAGCACAAGACATAGTCACATTACCAACTTCTAATTCCAAATCAATGTCACTCTTCTTCCTCCTTCTTGCAGTACCAGATGCAGTTATTGATGTGGCCTTAGGTGCCTACTTTTGTGCCGATAATTTGATGGTAACCTTCCTAACTAGTTGTTTCTTTGCTTCCACCTTAGGTTCTTTCAGTTTCTTCCTCACAACCCTTTTGAATATTAATGGTGTGTTATCTTCAGGCTCAGAATTTGCAGTCGCAGGTTGAATGTGAACTATCGGATCCTTCCTCTTTCTCCCTTTCTCTGGGATAGAATCAATGAGTGCCTTAATTTCCTTAGGAACTTCCTATATAAACTTGCTTGCCTTACCTTCTTGTTTTTCCCTCTTCTTTCGGTTGAACTCAGTTTCAACCACAAGAGTCTTTTGTTGTGTTGTTCCACAAGGTTTGTCTTCTTCATCTATATCTGCATCAAGTAAATTTTTTGCATATGCATCAAGAATTAATGCATCCACCTCATAGCCCATTTCAGCTATCCAAATCTTCTAGGGCTTGACTGCCTCCATGAGGGTCTCATCTTTATTGACCATGCAACATATGTGGTTAGAGTATTTCTCTACTATATGCTTAGGTACTCTTATTCTAGACCTCATAGATTTCTAAAAAGCTTTGAAGCTACCCCATACCTTATCATCTCTAAGACTTCCCAATGTAGCAATTGATTGCTTTAGTTGTCTTCCTATCGGGATGTCAAAAGCCCATTGCTTCCTTCCAGAACTGGGAGTATCATTAAAAAAGTATAACATTAAGCATACTAATAGATTTCCATACCGGAAAGTGCCCTTCTTCTTGTTGGCATTATGTGAACTGGTATGAGGACATGATGACATTATATCTTGTCATTGATGTCAATATGCTGAAGAAGAGAGAACCGGTATATGCGAGAACCAGTATAACATTGTGAATCGGTATATGTGCCAAAGTGAAGTGGTGTGTTTGTTCAAGGTGAACTGGCATGTGGTTATGGGAACTGGTACATGGAAGCTTTGTATGACTACCGGTTGGTAGTCTCAACTTCAGGGTTTCCGGTTGAAGTACTTCAAGCCTATGTGACTCAACCAGTAACTTTGTGTGATGAGTTAGTATTGTAACAAAGAATAGATCGTGTTTCCACATCAACCTTGTGCGCGTGAAGGATCTTGCATGAAGGATATTGTTCCTATCTACCTTGGGAATGTGCGAAGTCTGTAAACGGTGAAAACACGTGATGGGTTATCAGCTGCCATGAAAGCGGTGGAAAACAAACAATGGAGAACATCTTGAGATTGGTTCAAGACTATTGCATTTAATGCAATGTGCTCAACGGTCAAGATTGAACCGTTTGAATTGCTTAACCTAATAGGTTTAGGGTTTAGGGTTTATGCTACCAACCTATCTATTTCCTATAAGGTCGATGTTGTGTTTCTTTCTGAGGTTGTTGGAAAAATTTGTGAGTGTGTATCCAAGTGAAGGGATACAAGATTCTTGCCAGACTAGAGGAGAGAAGTGATACCTGCAGAGTGTAAGTGCAAAAGGTGAAGAGGAGCTAAAGCGGATCTGCATTGGCATTGAGTGTTGTTACCAAATCATTGTAATACCTGTTGATCTCTAACCACTTCAACAGTTGGGAAATCCCTTAACAGGGTAGCTTTAACTGGCTTACTGTAAATCCTTTAACAGGGTGACTCAAAACCATTGAGTTCTTGAAATCCTCTAACAAGGTAACCTTTAACAGGGTTTACCCTTAACCAAGTATTCTAGCCATCCCTTAACTGGGTGATCCCTAACGGGATCGGTTCCTAACAGAACCTATTGTATCAATCTTTAAGCAGACAAGGCTCCTAACAGAGCGAACTTTTAAAGAGTTCAAAAACAACTTGTGGGTATTCATCCCCACCATGGTTTTCCCAGTTGGGTTTCCACATGAAAAATTTGTGTGGTGTGTGTGGTGTTATTCATGTGATGGTTTAAGTGATTTGTGTCTAAAGGTAAATCATGTTGATTTAGCTGTTTATATATCTTTGATGATAGATTACCTATTCATGCACTAGGGTGAAATGGAAATGAATTATTAGATTGTATGAAAAGATAAGTGCCAACCAGTTTACGCTTGTCTCAGTTATTCTGGGTTTTGCAGGTTGTACTTTGTTTAAGACCAATGTTACTGTTTGTCTGCCAAAGCACAGTGTCTACTGACAAACCAGTTTAGGATTGTGTTTTTGTCTGTACTGATTCACCCCCCCCTCTTAGTACCAGTTTGGTACTATCCGTTCATCATTGAGTTATCAATTGGTATCAGAGCATCCTCTAGGTCCTCTGTGTTATAAGCTTAACCACTTGAGGAAAAGATCCCAGTCTAATGATGAAGAGGGAAGGTCCAAAGTTCAACAAAGATAATTTCATTATGCGGAAAGATAGAATGAATATATACATCAGAAGAATGGGTGCTCAACACTGGAGCTATGTTGAGAATTCTTATGTTTTCCTTTCCGGTACTCTCACCAATGACCAAAAGAGAGAGATGCAGGAGAATGGGCAAGCCATGGAAGCCCTAATTAGTAGTTTATCTAACATTGAGTTTTTTGATGTCCAAGATAAAGTAAATCCCAAATAAGTATGGGATACTCTTGAAAATATCTATCATGGTGATGAGCATGTAAAACAAGCTAAGGAAGAAAGCCTTAGAGGGAAGTTTGAAGACATGCAGATGGTTGAAGGTGAGACCATTCAATAGTATGGAATAAGAATCAAAACTATTGTCAGAGATATCAAGAGTGCAGGTGGTAAAATGGAAGATTCCACCGTGATAAGCAAAGTTCTGAGATCCTTATTACCGGTCTATGCAATAAGGGTTGCTGCTATTTAAGAGTTGAGATCAATAGACAAGACTAAGGTATCCCTACACTCCATCATTGCAAAGTTAACAGCCTATGAGCTAAATAGTTTTGATGGCAGTGTTCAAAAGTCTGAATCAACTTTTAAAGCTTCTATTGTACCATCCAGAAAAGGAAAAGAGGCTAGCACTAGTGGTGAACCAAGACAGACCAGAGAAATGGATGATGAGGAGATTTTGATGGTATTTGAAGCTCTTCTTTCTAGGAAACTTCCTAAAGGAACCGACAAATACAGAGGTAAGCTCCCTTTGAAATGCTTTTCTTGTAACTAGATAGGACATATTGTTGTAAACTATCCTAATTGTGACAACAAGGACAAACTGAAAAGGTTCAAGAAACTCAAAGGAGGAAACTGGAGAAACTGTTTTGTGGCAGTTGATGAAGGTGTCATAGATGAGGAATCAGAAGATGAAGAAAATGAAGATATTGTGTTTGTTGTTGTCAAGGAAGATGTGTCAGGCAAGAAGGCTCTTGTCTCCAACTTTGATAATTCCAATGAGTGGATTATTGATAGTGGTTGTTCTCACCATATGACTAGTGACCGGAGCAAGTTTCTATCCTTGGAAGAGTATGATGGTGGTGTGGTTTGCTTTGGTAATGATGCACCATGTATGGTCAAAGGCAGAGGGTCCATCTCTCTGAATGGAAAGAGTAGTACTGACAATGTGTATTAGGTTGATGGTCTCAGACACAACCTTCTAAGTGTTGCCCAGCTGAATGATAGTGGTCTCACTCTGGAATTCAAGAATGGAGTGTGCAAAATCAAAGGAAAGAATGGTGAATTGGTGGCCACCAGTATGCAAATCAAAGGCAACCTATTTCAGCTGAATGCAAATATAAGTATATGTCTTATGGCTAAATTTGATGGCAGCTGGATATGGCATAGGAGACTCTTCCATGTAAACTTTGATAACATTGTGAAGGCTAGTAAGATCAAGGTAGTTAGAGGGTTACCAGTGCTGAGCAAACCAGAAAATACCTTGTGCAAAGAGTGTCAACTGGGGAAAATATCTTCCTCAACCTTTAAAGGTAAACCTTTCACTGTTGACAATTTGCTTGAACTTGTGCATACTGATTTGTGTGGTCCTATGAAAACTAGGAGTGTGCAGGGTGATAGGTACTTCATGATTCTCACTGATAACTACTCAAGAATGATGTGGGTCACATTCTTGAAAGATAAGTTTGAAGCTTTTGTAAAGTTCAAAGCTTTCAGAGCATTAGTGGAGAAGGAAAATGGTAAAAGGATCAAGTGCCCGAGAACTAATCAAGGAGGGGAATTCACTTTCGGTGAATTCAACAAGTACTGTGAAGAACATGGAATCAAGAGGCAACTATCTGCCCCCAGACTCAATAGTAGAATGGCCTAGCAGAGAGGAATAATCGGACTATGGTTGAAGCAACAAGAACAATGCTGATTCAAGGAAAGGTTGCTCACACCTTTTGGAGAGAAGCGGTGAGCACTATAGTCTACACAATGAACCGGGTACTCATCGAGAAAGGTAAGGATAAAACTCCTTATGAGTATTAGACTAGTAAGACACCTGTGGTTAGCTACTTTAGAGTGTTCAGTAGCAAATGTTACATCAAGAGGAGTGAACACCAGAGAAAATTTGATGTGAAATGTGATGAGGGAATATTCCTAGGGTATTCCACAAAGAGCAAAGCTCTCAATTGTTTCAATAATAGGACTCAGAGAATTATGGAAAGCATCAATGTAAGAGTTGATGAAACCTCTGAGAAAACTGAGGAAACCAACAATGAGCAAGTAGTAAATGAACCGGTTGTAACCTTTTGGGAACCGGTTGCCAGTCAACCAAGTACCAGTAACAATGTTCCTACACTAGTAGATGTAGATGCTGATATTGATGGAGATGAGGATGAAGAAGAAAAGTAAGAGGAATCTATTAAGACCATTCCTCGGTATGTCAAGCTGAGTCATGATCCTAAGCAGATCATAGGAGATAAGGATGCAGGAATCCTTACAAGAATAAAGGTCAGAGAAAAATCATTTATGATCTCTTAATTTGAGCCTAAATCATTCAAAGAGGCACATAAAGATGAAGACTGGTTCAAGGCAATGGAAGAGGAACTTGATCAAATAGAGAGAAATGGTACACGGTCTTTGGTACCTAGATCAAAGCATAAAAATGTCATCGGTACCAAATGGGTTTTCAGAAACAAGCTGAATGAGGATGGCACGGTGATTAGAAACAAAGCCAGACTAGTGTGTAAAGGATATGCCCAAGAAGAAGGAGAAGACTATGGAGAAACCTTTTCTCCTGTAGCCAAATTGGAAGGAGTTCATATGCTTCTTGCATATGTAGCTTTTAAAGGATTCAAATTATATCAAATGGATGTAAAATCTACATTCCTAAATGGTGTACTTGAAGAGGAGGTGTATATAGAGCAACCAGGGTTTTCCCTATCTAAAGATAGTGACATGGTGTGTAGGCTACATAAAGCCTTATACGGTCTAAAGCAGGCACCTAAAGCATGGTATGAATGCCTGCACTCCCATCTTGTGTAGATTGGATTTGAGACAATAAGCGAAGATAGCAATATCTACTTGAAGTCTGAAGGAGATCAGATCCTGATCTGTGAGGTATTTTTTGATGACATTATCTTTGGTGGAGATGACAAGATGAGTCATGAGTTTGCAGATGAGATGAAGAAAGAGTTTGAGATGTCACTCATAGGGGAGATTAAGTTTTTCATTGGACTGCAGATTCAGTAGATGAAAGATGGAATCTTTATCACTCATTCCAAGTATGTCAAAGAGGTGTTGAAGACCTTTGGAATGGAAGATAGCAAACTAGTTGGTACACCGATGGTGACCAGTTGTAAACTATCCAAAGAGGATGACTCAGTATTGGTTAATGAGAAGGAATACCGATTAATGATTGGTAAGTTGCATTATGTAGTGCATAGAAGACCAGATATTACACATGCAGTTGGCATTACTGCAAGGTTCTAGAAAAGTCAAAGAGAATCCCACTTGGTTGCAGTCAAGCGGATTCTTAGGTATCTAAAGGGAACTATTGATTATGGATTGTGGTATCCATATAGCAAGGATTTCAACTTGAAAGTAGTCACAGATGCTAATTGGGCAGGTAATGTGGAAGACCGAAAGAGCACAACCGATGGTGCATTCTTTCTTGGTGGTAGACTGGTCTCATGGATGAGTAAGAAGCAGAGTTGTATCTCTCAGTCTACAATGGAAGTAGAGTATGTTGCAGCTTTCATGAACTGCACTCAGACAATTTGGATGAAGCATGTATTAAATGGCTTCAAAGTTCCTGTCTCTAAATCGGTAAGTATATTTTGTGACAATACTAGTGCAATTAACATCTCCAAGAATTTGGTTTTACATTCTAGAACCAAGCACTTTGAGCTTAAGTATCATTTTTTGAGGGAAAAGGTTTAGAACAAAGAGATTGCACTAGAACATGTTTCTAGTAAGGAGCAGTTAGCAGACATATTCACCAAGCCTCTCCCAAAGGCTACATTTATGTACTTAAGAGGTGAATTAGGGATGCTGCCCCTTTAGGAGGTAAACTAAAGGTATATGCTCCACATCAGTCAAGTATTGCATAGTTAAATTTTTCTTCAGGATTGATGTGTTGAAGGATGCTACTCCTTAGGGGGAGCAACATAATAGAACAGGGAAGCTTGTGCCTCCACTTTGGCATTGTTGTCAAAGGGGGAGAAGAAGTGAAGTGGAGAGATATCTGTAGAAATTGGGGGAGAAGTGAAGCGGAGAGATATCTTTGTATATTGCCATCAATGCCAAAGGGGGAGATTATTGGCATTATGTGAATTGGTATGAGGACATGATGACATTGTATGTTGTCATTGATGTAAATATGTTGAAGAAGAGAGAACTAGTATGTTACCAAGAACCAGTATATGTGAGAACTAGCATAACATTATGAACCGGTATATGTGTCAAAGTGAAGCAGTGTGTTTGTTCAAGGTGAACCAGCATGTGGTTGGAAGCTTTGTATGACTACCAGTTAGTAGTCTCAACTTCAGGGTTTTCAGTTGAAGTAATTCAAGCTTGTGTGACTCAACTGGTGACTTTGTGTGATGAGTTAGCATTGTAATGAAGAACAGATCATGTTGCCACGTCAACCTTGTATGCGTGAAGGATCTTGCATGAAGGAGATTTTTCCTATCTACCTCGAGAATGTGCAAAGTCTATAAATGGTGAAAATGCATGATGGGTTATCAGCCGCCATGAAAGCGGTGGAAAATGAACAATGGAGAACATCTTGAGATTGGTTCAAGACTGTTGTATTTAATGCAATGTGCTCAATGGTCAGGATTGAACCGTTTGAATTGCTTAACCTAACAAGTTTAGGGTTTAGGGTTTATGCTACCGACCTATCTGTTTCCTATAAGATCGATGTTGTGTTTCTTTCTAAGGTTGTTGGAAAAAGTTGTGTGTGTGTATCCAAGTGAAGGGATACATGATTCTTGCCAAACCAAAGGAGAGAAGTGATACCTGCAGAGTGTAAGTGTAGAAGGTGAAGAGGAGCTAAAGCGGATCTGCATTGGCATTGAGTGTTGTTACTAGATCAATGTAATACATGTTGATCTCTAACCACTTCAACAATTGGGAAATTCCTTAACAGGGTAGCTTTAATCGACTAACTATAAATCCTTTAACAGGGTGACTCAAAACCATTGAGTTCTTGAAATCATCTAACAAGGTAACCTTTAACAGGGTTTAACCCTTAACTGGGTATTCTAGCCATCCCTTAACCAGGTGATCCCTAACAAGATCAGTTCCTAACATAACCTATTGTATCAGTCTTTAACCGGACAAGACTCCTAACAAAGCGGACTTCTAAAGAGTTCAAAAATAGCTTGTGGCTATTCATCCCCACCGTGGTTTTTCCCAGTTGGGTTTACATGTGAAAAATCTGTGTATCATGTGTGGTGTTATTCATGTGATGGTTTAAGTGATTTGTGTTTGAAGGTAAATCATGTTGATCTAGCTGTTTATATATCTTTGATGATAGATTACCTATTCATGCACTAGGGTGAAATGGAAATGAAGTATTAGATTGTATGAAAAGATAAGTGTCAACCGGTTTATGCTTGTCTCAGTTATTCTGGGTTTTGCAATTGTACTCTGTTTAAGACCGGTGTTACTGTTTGTCTACTGACAAACCGGTTTAGGATTGTGTTTTTGTCTGTACTGATTCACCCCCCCTCTCAGTACCAGTTTGGTACTATCCGTTCATCATTGAGTTATCACTTCTCACCTTTAATCTTCCCTAAATTGATTAATAACTCCTCAAGCATCTAGTCACAAAGATCTAAGTTGATATTTTCTCTCATCATCCTATGCGGCCAAAATACATGAACTTGAAACTGAATTCAGTCGGTTAGACTAAGTTACCTTGTATCTTATGATCATGCTTCCAAATTTGATGTCGGTGTTAGTGATGGTTCTTACCTTCATCAATATCTTGTCTGATGTGGCATCGGTGATCTTACTTATGAAGACATTTGATACTTTCTTATCTAGATGTTTCCCTACTAATGGTAAGCCAATAATTGCTTGGATGGCTTCCTTAGTGATTTTGTAGGGTCGGTCTAGCCATATGAATTCCCCATGTACTCTACTCAGTACATATCTGACTATCTCATCCTCGAATTCCAGAATATTAGTGAACCCTAGATCTTTAATGTGTTGATATGTCAGTTTGATTTTACCAGATTCTCCCATGAGTTCATTCATATACATCTCATTGATCTCTGAAGTGCCTAAGTCCTCTATATGACAATGAATATAGGCCCTAACATCTTCCACAAATACCACTCCCTCTAGAATGCGAGAAAATGCTCCAAGCGAATCTTCCTTGGTAGCCACGTGTGGATACCATTTGAAAATTGTCTTGGGGCAATCCTTAAATTCTACTACAGTTTGATTTGCAATGAAAATAGGAGCAGAAGATGATCCCAATTCCATAATTCAAGATAAATACCTTTAGAATGCTTCTAGTGAAAACCTCTAACAAATCCTTCCAAGTTTTGGTGTGATTGCTCAAGAAGAAATCTGATCACCTCTGAATAGCTTTTGATTGCATGAAGTTGCTTTGAATTGCTCTGAATGTTGGGTGAATAACAATGAAGTGTGATCAACCTTTTATCCATCGAGAAAACCCTAATCTTCTATTGACATAAATGACTTCCCATGAATGATACGGGATCTCACTCTAAATATATCAATGCCAAATAATCCTCTCCAATATCTAACATCTTCCAGAATCTCCTCTAGAGGAATATGCATCATTTTCCATGAAATTTGCCTACCCCTAAGGCATCTACCTTAGTTACCGGATGAGCTCACTGTTTGTGCAGGAGCAGCCTCTTCTACCGAATAGGTAATCGGGACATTCCCATCTGATGATTCCTCTTCAATCTTTCTAACCCATCTCTAAGTATGAACTTGTCAAATTTCACTAACCTTCTCTTTGCCTTTATCATTTGATCCTCCATTGCCAACTAGTGGATTTATGCTTCTATAGAACTTAGTAACATGTCCAATTTCATTGCATGCATAACATGTAACATTGTTATTTTGAATTGCCTTGCTAAAATTGGTGAAATTGCTTGACCTACACTGATTAGCCATATGTCCAAACTTTCCACAAGCATAGCATTTTACATTCATTCTGCAATATTTTGTCTTATGACCAATTTTATTGCATTTAGAACATTTACTGGGAGCAAAATCAGGGTTCTGATTTGCTCTATTTCTACATTGCCTAGCCATGTGTCCAAATCTATTGCAAACAAAACATCTACCATTGAATTTATAAGTATTGAATTGCCTTATTGGTGCCTTATGGTTTTGATCTTCATTAGCAGTACTAGAACTCTATCCTTGCTCAAATCGAAGTCCAATGGAATCTCCAATCTGCCTCTATCTCTTTAGTAACTCATCAAGTTGTGTTGGGCTGATCTTGAATTTTTCTTTGTACTCACTTACAACAGTTAAGTCATCTCTTAGTATTGACATTTGTCTCTCAATCTCTTTCTCATTTCTCTGGGATTGTACCAAATCAGTCCTCAATATCTCATTTTCATGAACCAACCTACCACATTCTTCAAATTTGTTCTTTAGGGATACAACAAGATTTTCTTCCTTTTTCTTTTTGTCCTCAATCTCCTTACACATCCTCATAGTCATAGCTTGCATCTCATTCTTCATAGCCATGTTCACCTAACTCAATTTATGACATTTTTCCTTAAGTGCATTTTTCTCTTCATCATCCTGATTTTGCAAAAGTTCCTTCCTCCTATCTTGAAAAGATGATAGCCTGTCTTGTAGGACAAGAATAAATTCTTTACAATAATTCAACTCATCTTGTAGCTTTAAGTTCTTCAATCTTTTAGCATCATAATCTTCAAGTGTCATCTCAAGCTACTTATCCAAAGCCATATTCAATGATCTTAGTTTTAGGATCTTCCTCAAGCTGTTAAACTTCCTCTGAGGCACAAGGTTCTGATACCAATTATTGGAAACCAATAACACTGAGAGGGGGGTGAATCAGTGTTATACTGGAATAGTATATTGTATCCTTTGTTAGGATTCCCACAGATACTGAGAGGGGGGGGGGTGAATCAGTATCTAATCGGTGATAAGAATTTCTTAAGTTAAAACATGCAGAACACAAAATAGCAATATACCGGTATGCAAGAATTAATGCAATAAACAGAATCAGAAACATCCACATGAAAAGAACACCATAACACAAGATGTTTAATGAGGAAACTCAGTGTGGGAAAAAACTCAGTGGGATTTGTGACCCACAATATTCACTCACTGGCCAATAAGAGAATATTACTTACAATAGGGGCCTACACATGCAGGAAGGCCAACTGCCTAGAGCTCACTGCTCAATGGGAAGTCACACTGACTTACAATGAGGATTATACTAATCCAATGACTTGTACTACTTTACAATAGCATCTTTAATGCCAGATTCAGTACCTGTTCTAACTCTGTTCTTTACATATACCCTTGACCTATAATTCACACATTAGGTTTGCCTAATAATTTTCCTTTTTGCTCGCTACATTACCTCTCTAAATGTATACAATGATCTCCTTTATATACAAGAGTCATTTTACAATTTGCCAAGTCGGCTTACAATAATAAACAAAATATTACATATCAAAAGTCATGTTGGCCTCTATGTCAGTATACATCTTTTCTTATGTGCTAGTGCTGGTGTAGGTGTAGAGTGATCTTGTTGATGTTGGTGCACTATCTTGCCTATGTAATGCTTTGCTGGTATGATGTCTTGCTGGTGTCATAGGATTGCAAGGTTGCCATCAATGACAAAAACTTCAATCACATACAATGTCTCATTGGAGTGTCCATATGCCAACAATCTCCCCCTTTGGCATTGATGGCAACACTCATGAGAAATTTCAAAAAGTGTCCAAAATGTGTAGTCCAAAAAATTTACCAAAAAGAATGTTTACCAAAAATAGGAAGGGCTCCCCCTGAGCATATGATTCCTGTCTTTGAACTTTCTCATCCTACTACTCCCCCTTTGGCATCAATGAAAAAGGTTGTCAAGATGTTAGTAGAGTTTGTATTTACATCTGTCCACATCCTCAACCCTGTAGTTGGATAGTTATTATCTGAAAAAGATCGCCCAAAATTAAGTTTATACTATCCATAAACTTTTTGCTATCTTTTATTGTTGTTTCAATCCTCTTCATAGTACTGGTGAGATGCTGCAATTGCTCTGCCGGTGTTTTACTTCCCTGTGCTAATGCCTCTAAGATTTTCTTCCACAGAGATGCTAGATAGTCTAATCTTGGACTCAGTTTAGATCTCAAGTGTTTTGCCTTGTTTATTATTCTCTCTTTCTCTCTTTCCTGTTTAAGCAATTCTTCCTCAGAATTTGCTAACTTATCTTCAAAAATAGATAGTGAATCCAGTGAGTTGACAAAATTGTCTGCAAGCTTATTTATCTCATCTTATGTCTTGCTTATTTTCTTGTCAATTTCTACAGTCAAGAAGTTTTTTTTGCATGTGTCTTTATACATATTTTTATACTCTTTCAACAAACTACATAGTTTTGGTAGAAGTGTGTCAAAGTCTCTGTTACACTTCTTTATTTCTTCATCAAAGAATTTTTGTTTCTCCTTTTCTACCATGTCCTTTACTGATTCTTCCTTTATTTTCTCAATATTTCGAGAAATGTATTTACATAATGTATCCAACTATCCTAAAGAATCTTTATTATCTATATTACAATCAGGAGCAATTATCTTCAAAATTGGTATTAAATCATCTATTTCTTTATAAGCCTGTGAATTGCAGTCAGTTATTTTCTTAATGGATTCAAGTAATACCTCAGCCACATTAGTTGACTTGAATGTTGATGATGATCCAAGAGTCTAAGTGCCAGTGGAAATAACCATGCTTGTATTGACCTCTGGTAGGTCAGTTTGTGTTTACATTTCTTTTACCACTGGTTTTCCTACTTCATTGCTTATTGGTGGCATTGTTTCCTTGTGAGCCTGTTCTGAAGCCTTTAGCTCTGTTGGTTTCTCTATTTGTGCCTTAGATTCCACCTTTTTCCCTGTATCCTCTGCTAGTTGCTCTATATCTTCTGTTATCAGAGGCTCTTTAGCCATATTTGACTTTTCAGTTGTATCTTTATCAACTGTTATGTTGATCTTTTGGGTATCAACATTTACAGTGTATAGGACTTCAGGATTTGGATTGCTATCCTCTACATCCATGCTTTCTGTTGCCGGTTGGCTTTCAGGGGTTATAATTTTTACTAGTGGAGGTAGGTTGTCTTTAACCTTTATGTTTGGAGGTCCACCAACTTTGCCTTTCCCATTGTCCTTATCCTTCTGATATACCTTAATAGGCTTGGGATTCTTGTATTCTTCTTGTTTTTCCTTTTCAACCAGGAATATGTCCCAACCATCTTCTGTTTCCTCTATAACTTGTGTAACTCTTCTTGCCATTAGTGAAATATGCCGGTGTGCAGTGGAGAAAATTGTCCAATTTTCCTGAGCAATCAGATCATCAATTTCCTTTGGAGAGTTTACTGGACATACAGCAAGTAGTTTTTCTATTTTTATTTTCTTGTCTAATTCAATCACTCCTTGCCTTCTAGCCTCAAGTCTTTTGTATAAATCATCAGGAATTTCATTGATTACTTCCATCAAAAACTTTTTGAACATGTCCATATGTAGTATTACACTCTCCTCAACTTGCCCTTTCTCATCAGCAGATAGAGTGTCATAAATTTTCCCTATGTTTTTCAATTTTCCTTCCTCTGTGATCTCATTTAGCAAAATGTTTAGAGGTGACAAGTCAATTTTTGTCTTTTTCTTTTTCTTAGGAGTTAGCTTCCTTTTAGGTGTGACCTTTCTAACCAGAGATATCATAGCTTGTTGCTTCTGCCTTGTCCTTCTAGGTGAAGGAGTGGTTGCCGGTGAGGGATCTCTTTTCCTAACAACTCTTTTAAAGGTTGCTGGCTGTAAAGCGGAAAATCGCGATCGAACCCTAGTTGCTCTCCCCTCTTCCAACTCCAAGGAGAGAGAAGGGAGATTCACTAGGGTTGATGGTTTTCACTTAGGGGAGAGACTTTACATTCAAAAGAGGGGTTGAAACCCACAAGATCCAATCCCACGCAATGCAAGATTGGATGCTAAATGTGTTTCAAGGGTTAAGAAAGCAAGGCTACCCTCTTTTGTAAAGAATGTGCATAGAAGAATTAAGCTAGGAATGCATAGAAAGTGACAAAGATTCGCTTATAAACTGAGATAGGGATATAGGATGAAGCTGCGGACCTGGAATTAGCAGTAAAATGTCGATATGGCACTGTCCTACAAATTTGAGCAAAAGTTGTCGGGACGATGGAGCCCGAGCGCCACGGTCCTCCGAAAAATCCGCGAAACGAAGGGGGATCTGTTCGTCTCTGCACAAGGATTCCAGATCTTCAATTTCAGCCGCGTACCTGCAACCTACACACAGAAAAGCGAAGACGATTGGGGGGTTAGGGATTAGGGGTTTGCCTTTAGGTCAAACCCCGGTTTTGGAATTAACCAAGAAATGAGCAAGTGTTGTAAATGTAAATGTCTGTAATGTAAAACAAGTACTAATATCTTGTTGTAAGGATGTTTGTATCCTTATGTGCGAAGGTATAGATGTTGTTGTTGTATGTTGTAGTAGTATGTAGTAAGTGATCTCCTCTTCAATGGTTGAATCCTTGTCTTGGATGCAACACTTAGCCTTGAATGGAGACTTAGAAGGAATGCTTGAATGCTTGAATGCTTGAATGCTTGAATGTTCGAGTCTTGCTTTCGCCTTTTTTCCATCATGTCGAATGAAAGAGGAATATGTAGTTTATATACTTGTCATTTAGGGCTGATAGACTGATTTTCCCGACCTTAGGCCGACCAGGAAAGATAATTTCCAATTTGCAAACATAAAGACCCGAAGTCCAAAAGAGACCGGGCCCAAAATAGGACCCAGGGACCAGGGCGCTGGGCGCCCTGGTCCTGAAGGACCAGGGTGCTGGGCGCTCTGGTCCCACCTCCCGGGACAGCAGGGTGCAAAGGAGGTTCAGGCCAGGGTGCAAGAAAATGCAGTTTTTTGTGTCATAATCAGGTTTCGGGGTCTCAATTCAGGTTCTGTGTTGCGTCGCCATCGTGAAGACCGAAATGCAGTCAAAATTGCAAGTGTCGCAATTTTAGGACGCTACATTTAGCCCCCACTTTAGCAGGAGTATGTATGCTCATACTTCCGGTAAAGTACAAGGAAACAACATTGAAAAACTTTCACCACGTCAAGGAGGCAAGATACACCAAGCCCCCAGTGGACTAAGGATCTTACGACTTTGATTGACAAAGTAAAAGGGAAGATCACGAGGGAGAACCATGACTGTCAGTAGTAAGGTTCCCTCACTATGAGTCATGCAAGAAAGATATCAAAAATTTTCAAGGCAAGGCTAAATTTACCAAGAAATTTTCAAGTATCTTGAAGGGATAGACAGGGTGTATGCCCCCCTACGTTAAAGCGATCGCACATGCCTCACCGGGGGTGATTGCTTTAAGGTAGTGATACATATAAGAATGAGAAAGGAGCACGTTATCACAAGGATTTAGCCCCCAAGTGTGAGATAAGCCCAAGGATAATAGACACAAAACACAAAGCACAAGGTGACTTCGCTTTCCTCGGGGTCAGTATGCTATATGATTATTCATGTATATCATATGTATTCATGCATAATTGTTCTTCATTCCCCAATCAAGGAAGGTCACCTAGAAGAAGGGAACACATGTGTCTTTTGAGTCAACATGAGAGAGATCAAGAGATCTCAATGCTTTGCATCGTCCTCAAGTAGACAACACTAAGGACAACAAATAGAAGAATGAGAGTAACATATAGAGGAAGTAACAAAAGAGAGGGGGAGAGAATCTGCTATGCTAATGTAACTAGTCTAGCACGTCATCTACCCCCCGATCTTGCTGATCAATGTTTCGGGAAGGTAGGGAACACGCTAGAGGAGGAACATCCAACACAGCAGATGGAGCTATCACAAGATCCAAACAAGGGCTATGTTCATGTTCCAAGCCACGTTGTTCTTGTCTAGGAGCTAGGATAAGTGCTTTAGAAAATTTATTAGATAAATGGTTATCAATATCAACAAGTTCATATTCACTATCAGAAGCAAGAGGAGTAAAATTTTCATCATGAATAACATTTTCATCTATATCATCATCAAGATTTATAAAAATAGGGTCTTTAATTCGCACAGGATCAAGACCATCATGCATCTTATGTTTTGGAGATTTTGGAGAAAATGGAATAATGCTTGTTGAAGGTGTTTTTGGGGATTGCAAAGTTTGAGAAGCAGCTGCTTGAGCTCTAAGACGATGCTTTCGTCGGCGTTCATGTGCAGAACGATTTCGTCTAGTCTTAGTAGGAAGTGGAGAAGATTGAGGAGGAGGAATGTTCTCATCCTTATCACTTGGGTGTTTAGGTTGTGGTCTCTTAGGCTGGATAATAGGAGAAGAAGAAGGTCTCTTCTCTCTATAAAAGGAAGGAGGAGGAACTGCTCCATATAAAGGAGGAATTTTTGGTTTAGGAAGAAGACCAAGTCCATCATGACGAGGAGGTATAGGTCTACTCTTAGGAAGTTTATTAGATATAGGCATAGTCACATCCATAGGGATGGGTTGGGAATCTTCTTGAGGAAAGACATTAGTTTTATCTTTCAAAGGAAGAACTTCCTTCTCAAGAATGATAGGAATGTCAAGTTTAGGTGTTCTAGGTTCACTTAGAGATAGGATCATATCTGCTTTCCACTTTTGATAAGATTTGAAAAGATGATCACTTCGCGGAGGAAGAGACTGGAATTGTTTAGGCCAAAAATAATCAATAGGAACACTAGAGGTTCTTTCAGCTGGTTTAAAGAGACTATGATTGACAGTAACAACTTCACCATTATGGGGAAATTTCAAACACTTATGTATAGGAGAAGCAATAGCTTTCATGGAAGATAGCCAAGGATAACCAAGCTTCACACGAAATTGTTCGGATGAAGGAATAATAGCAAAGTTCACATCAAGGGATTTGTTATGGACCTCAATAGGCAATGTAATAGAACAAATTGCAGGAGAAGAAAATGCATCAAATAGTTTCACAATCACATCTATTTTGTCATATATCACTTGATTCATTTGCAAAGTAAAAAGAAACTCTTCAGTAATAACATTAACCATGCACGAAGGATCAATAAGCACTCCACGGCAAGGTGTATTCTTGACTTTTGCAACTATGTATAAAGGACCATCAGGTGCCCTAATGGTTTCACTAGAATCAAATGTGATGGAAGATTCTTTAGGGTTTTCTTGCTGCTCTACAAAGTTAATCACATTCAGAGTCATAGACACAAGACCATCAGATGAGAGAGAGGAATCATTAGCCTCAATTGCATTAGAGGTATGAGAAGGTAATGGATCAGTGAAAATCTGAAGATTTTGATTAGGAGGAGCTACAGATGTATTGCCTTTATCATTCACTCCAGAAACAGAAATAGTGTTATTATCAATCAAATCTTGAATTTTACCCTTTAAAGAAAAACATTTTTCAGTATCATGCCTAGGCTGACGATGAAATTGACAAAAAGCTTTGTTATCAAAATAAGGTGAAGTAATCTTTGCAGGATCAATTTGTCTTATAGGAGGAAGAGTAAGCACATTTTGTTCCAATAACTTATTCATAATACTATGCAATGATTCATTCAAAGGAGTATACTTTCTTTCTTTCTTGAAAAATTTAGAAATAGGAGGCACACCTGATGCTGCATTCACATTGTTGTTGATGATGTTTTCATTGAATTTGATGGAATCTCTGTTCGGTTTAAACTTCCCAAATGGTTGTTGACTGCTATCACCCTTATCACTCGGAGCCATAGGATGTGATTGTTCCATTTGACTCACAGTCAGTTGATAATTGTGAAGAGTTGCACACAACTATTGGAAAGAAGTAAACTCAGAAAACAGAAGTTTGTCTCGAATATCTTTTTGTAAATTAGAAATAAAGATTCTTTGAATATCATTGTCAGGCACTGGAAAAGAAATTTGAGCATACAAATGCTTATATCTACCAATGAAATCAGTCACTTTTTCTTTAACACCTTGTTTACAATGCATTAAATCAATCAAAGTAACTTTAGGACTTATATTGTTTTGAAATTGTTGAATGAAAGCATTTGCAAGTTGTTCGAAAGAAATAATAGAATAAGAAGGAAACGAGCAATACCATTGTAGGGCTTTGTCTCTTAATGTTCTAGTAAACAATTTTGCAAGCAACCTTTGGTCATAAGCAAAATCAGTACATATTGTTTGAAAAGTCTTAACATGTGTTAGAGGATCACATTTACCATTATAAAGCTCCAAATGCGGAATTTCAACATGTTTAGGAGGGATAGCTCGAACAATGTCAAGAGAAAGTGGGCTCGCAACATCAAATGTGGGCACACTAAACTTAGATTGATTCATAGAGGCAATTTGTTGCTGTAAAGAAGAGACAGTTTGTGCAAGGTTGTTAATGGTCGCTTCAGTCGAAGAGTTCATATTAGATATGTTAGATTGAGATGGAGGTGTTATGTTATTGAAAGAAGGTAAAGAGTAAGGTGGTGGGACTCTATGATAATTAGTCATAGGAGATGATTGGACAGGAGGAACACTACAAGGAGGAATGGAATGGTTAAATGAATTAACCCCTTGTGTCATGTTCATTTGTGGAGATATAATAGGGACACTCATTGAAGGAATGAATGAAGAAGTCGGATTAAATGAAGGAAGAGGGTTAATTGAAGAAGAAGGGTTGCCCCCATGACTGGTGATCACAGGAGGAATGTCTTGTGTAGAAGTAGCCATTATGTTTGATGTAAAGGTAGGTACGCTAGCAATAGAAGTCATCAAAGGAATAGAATGATTGACTTGAGTAGGAGGTTGTGTATAACCCAAATTTTCAGCACAACTCTTCATAGGCATCACATTCGAATCCACAATGTGTGCAATACCACGCAAAATATCAATTCCATTCTTATCACTTTGAAGCATACGTTTTAGACCCTCAATTAAAGGAAGAGCTTGACTATCGGGGTATTCTTGAGACATCCATTGTCGAAAATTGTCAAATTGGTTATCCAATTTCGAAAGTTGTTCTTCAGAAACCTCATGGAGAGCTTCTTCATCATTAGGAGGATTAGAGGAATTACCCATGTCCTCGTTAAAAAGGCTATTCAAATTAGGTTCCATCTCCTCAGTAGTTAAACCTCGGAAAGACTTAATTCTACGGCTTCGTCTAACGGGAATAGTGTAAGTAGGGATTATTGTTGTAAAACTCATGCACTAGAGAGGGAGAGAAAATTTTGATTTTAGAGGTAGCAATTTTCAGTAAAATCAGCCAATCTTCTGGATTTAAGCTGTTAAATGCAATCACGACAGTCTCCCGAAATTTCAGAAAAAATGTCCGAGACCGTGGCGCTCGGAGTGCAACTTTTTTCGAAATTTGCAGGGATGAAAGGTATGATGATTTTGAAGCTAATCTGAAGAAATTGAGTGATTTTACGATCTGTAGATAGGCCAAATTAAAGTTGCAATCTCAAAATTGAACCCTACCAAGATTGTCGAAAAATGCAAAATTTGAATTTTGAAAAAGAGAGGGAAACTGAAATTTTGAATTTTATGATTTTAGAGGGAATGTCAAGGGCAATGCAAATTTTGAAATTTAAAAATTGACTCAATTTCATGCAAAATTCAATTTTGAAAGCGGAAATTAAAGTTGTTGTAATTAAGCACTTAATTTCAAAAGTCACAAATTGCAAGAATTTGAATAAAGCACTGAAATTTCGAATGAATGCAAACACACTTTTCAGATTTAGGACAGTAAGAACACAATTTTGACACAAAATTTCAATTTCGATGATTTTTGAATGTTTAGAAGCCTTAATCCAAGCAATCACAAGACCAACTTTGACTGTAATTTTGAAGGTGTTAAAATTGATAAAATCAGCCAAAATTCTGGATTTTAGCAGGAAAATATAGTAAGATCTCGCTCTCGAAATTTCGAAAAAAATGTCGGGGACGATGGCACTCGGAGTGCACATGGTCCTCGCAACTTTTTTCCAAATTTTTGAGGGATGAAAGATATTGTGATTTTATTGCGGAATCCAAAGTTACAGCTGATTTGGAGATGTTTTGATCAGTGAAGTTGTCAGACAAAGGTTGAATCAAGAGGGTTTCAAAAATTAGGTTTTTGACACTTAACCACTTAATTTTCAAAATTAAAGCACAAATATGAATTGATAATTTGTAATAGAAGGGTAGATCTAAAACAAGCATTAATAATTAAACATTTCACAAGTTTAATTACTTCAAAAGAAAATTTAGGGTTTTTATGCAATTAACCTCTAAAATTTTGCAAAAGATCAAACATGGAAATGTAATCAAGGAATCCAATTTTCAGATCTAACTATGAATAATCAGAAAGGATGTTCACGTCGGGTTCACCAAAATGTAAAGCGGAAAATCGCGATCGAACCCTAGTTGCTCTCCCCTCTTCCAACTCCAAGGAGAGAGAAGGGAGATTCACTAGGGTTGATGGTTTTCACTTAGGGGAGAGACTTTACATTCAAAAGAGGGGTTGAAACCCACAAGATCCAATCCCACGCAATGCAAGATTGGATGCTAAATGTGTTTCAAGGGTTAAGAAAGCAAGGCTACCCTCTTTTGTAAAGAATGTGCATAGAAGAATTAAGCTAGGAATGCATAGAAAGTGACAAAGATTTGCTTATAAACTGAGATAGGGATATAGGATGAAGCTGGGGACCTGGAATTAGCAGTAAAATGTCGATACGGCGCTGTCCTGCAAATTTGAGCAAAAGTTGTCGGGACGATGGTGCCCGCGCGCCACAATCCTCCGAAAAATCCGCGAAACGAAGGGGGATCTGTTCGTCTCTGCACAAGGATTCCAGATCTTCAATTTCAGCCGCGTACCTGCAACCTACACACAGAAAAGCAAAGACGATTGGGGGGTTAGGGATTAGGGGTTTGCCTTTAGGTCAAACCCCGGTTTTGGAATTAACCAAGAAATGAGCAAGTGCTATAAATGTAAATGTCTGTAATGTAAAACAAGTACTAATACCTTGTTGTAAGGATGTTTGTATCCTTATGTGCGAAGGTATAGATGTTGTTGTTGTATGTTGTAGTAGTATGTAGTAAGTGATCTCCTCTTCAATGGTTGAATCCTTGTCTTGGATGCAACACTTAGCCTTGAATGGAGACTTAGAAGGAATGCTTGAATGCTTGAATGCTTGAATGCTTGAATGTTCGAGTCTTGCTTTCACCTTTTTTCCATCATGTCAAATGAAAGAGGAATATGTAGTTTATATACTTGTCATTTAGGGCTGATAGACTGATTTTCCCGACCTTAGGCCGACCAGGAAAGATAATTTCCAATTTGCAAACATAAAGACCCGAAGTCCAAAAGAGACCGGGCCCAAAATAGGACCCAGGCACCAGGGCGTTGGGCGCCATGGTCCTGGGGACCAGGGCGCTGGGCGCTCTGGTCCCACCTCCCGGGACAGCAGGGTGCAAAGGAGGTTCAGGCCAGGGTGCAAGAAAATGCAGTTTTTGGTGTCATAATCAGGTTTCGGGGTCTCCATTCAGGTTCCGTGTTGCGTCGCCATCGTGAAGACCGAAATGCAGTCGAAATTGCAAGTGTCACAATTTTAGGACGCTACACTGGCATGTCACCTTCTGAAGAAGTACCTACTAGTGATAGATGAGCTTCAGGTTGTGGGGCTACCAACTCATCTTCTATTATGCCGGCTTTCTTTAATACATCTTCCTTAATGGCCTTTGCTTGTCTGGATCCTTTCCGCACAAATGCCTCTACCTTCTTCACTCTTTTCTTGGACTATATTTGGCTTTCTATGGTTTTAGCACTACCAAATACTTCTTCCTTAGGTTCTTTGGGGGCTTCCAGAAGTGCTTTGGCATAAGTTTCAACTATGTGGTCATCTATCTCATAGCCTATTTTGGTTACCCAGATTGTCCTTGGGATGACTGCTTCCATCCATATTTCATCCTTTTTAATAACAAAGCATATGTCATCTTTGTATTTATCTACAATTTTCTGAGATAACCTTATCCTTTTCTTCATTTTTGTCTTCAATGCTTGGAAAAAGTAATGAATGTTGTTTTCTTTGTTCTCACCCATGGTATTGAATAGTTCTGTCAATTGCTTTCCTACCGGTATGTCATATCCTAGTTCTTTATATCCTATACCGGGAACCTATTTTGTTATATGAAGCATTAGGCATACTAATAGATTTCCAAATCTGAAAGTTCCTTTCTTATCCTTCTTTATCTTTCCAAGGTTGTCTATCAATTCATCCTTTAACCATTCACAGATGTTGATTTTTGCATTGTCTGTCACCATATCATAAGCACTCTTAATGCATAAACTTGAAACTGAGTTAAGTCTATTGGCATGAGTGGCTTTGTAACCTAATATCATGCTTATGAATCTCACATTTGTATCCTTTACATCGTTAACCCTTAGAGATCTCTTATCAAATGTTGCACCTATTAGGTCTATGACTAAATCATTTGAAACCTTCTTGTTTTTGTTTGGTCTTTTACTGGTGGCCGGTAACCCTGTGACAACCTTTACCACTTCCTTGGTGATCTTATGAATTGCATCTAACCAGAAAAATTCTCCATGAACTCTACTTAACACTATCCTAATCACATCCTTAGGAAATTTAGGAATGCTAAGGATTTCTATGAATCCTAGGGTTTCAATAACCTTGTGTTCAATTTTAATATTGTCGGTATCATCATATATCTCAGTTTTATACATGGTTTTGATTTCCTCATCTCCTAACTCTTCAATGTTGCAGTGGATGAACATTCTAGGGTCTTTAGCATATACAACACCTTTAGGGATTTGAGAAAATGCACCTAAGGTATCATCCTTCTTTGCTATTTTGGGGACTAACTAAAATATGGGCCTAGGTCTTTTAATTACTTCCACAACAGTAGGGTTCGCTATGTATTCAATTGCAGAGGTGGATGCCATGATTAAATACCTTTTTTTGTCTTGTATGGATGATTGCTTGGAGTGTGCTTGCTTCTTGCTCGAAATTCCTTAGCTCGGAATCTTCACGCTTCTCCGAAAGTTTGAAATCACGGTGAAATGAAATGGATCCAAAACCTTATTTTATAAAGCCGTTTTTGCTATCTACCACATTAATTGCATGCCAGTTAAGTATTCACTTAACATTGTTTGCCGGTAATAAGTGATTTTCCACTTCTTATCTCTAACCAAGGGAATAATAGCACATGTGTAATTAGATTGCCAAACCCTCAAGGAAATTTTCTTTAATTAGATGAAGAACTTTCTGCCAGTGGAGCACTACTCTGTCCTGCCAGTGAAGCATCACTCTGTCCTACCAGTGAAGCATTTGTTGGTTCTACCGGTGGAGGAGTATTCCCAATTTTTAGATCATCTTTTCTAATCCATTTCTTTGAGAATTCTTGCTTAACCTCTTCAACCTTTTCTTTTCCTTTCAAGCTAGCACCTTTGTTGTCTACCGGTGTACCTTTACTTCTACAAAATTTAGCAATATGCCCAATCTTGTTACATGCATAACATGTTACATTATTTTTCTGAATAGCTTTCCCATAACCTATGCTAGTTTGTGTTTTGCATTGATTAGATAAATGTCCAAATCTTCCACAAACATAACATCTCGCATTCATTCTGCAGTTTTCAAAGTTATGACCAACTTTGTTGCATTTGGAACATTGACTGGTGGGTGTATTGATATTCTTATAATTCCTAGATCTACATTCATTTTCCCTATGACCATACTTATTATAGTTAAAGCATTTTCCATTGAATTTATAAGCATTAGGTGGTCTTACCGGTTTGCTATGATCCTGAGTATTTGCAATACCGGAGCTTTCACCAACTTCAAATCCAATTCCAGAAGTGTCACCTTTAGGTTTTTGATTCTTCAATAAGGTACCAAGTTCTTCTAAGCTTTTCTTGAATTTTTCTTTATGTTGATTTGTAGTTTCCAATTCCCTTTCCAAGATTTCTTTTTGTCTCATTAGTTCATTTGAGTCATTCTGAGTATGCATCAGATCTGTCTTCAACATGTCATTTTCATAGCTAAGTCTTGTGTTCTCATTTGCTGCATCACTTAGTCTTCTGGTCAATTCTTTTTCATTCTTCTTTCTATCCTCAATCTCTTTGCAAAATCTCATAGTCATATCCTGCATTTAATTTTTTGTTGTCATGATCTCTTGTTTTAGCTTGCTTATCATATCATTAAGAGATTCCTTTTCATCATTCTCATTTTGCAAATTTTCACAAAGTTCTCTTCTCTTATTTCTTGTAACAGTAAGATTTTCTTGAATTGCCTGAATGATATCTTGAGTTTCTCTTAAATCATCTTCTAATTTGATATTTTTCAACTTCTCTACATCATAGTGAGTAAGAGCTCCTTCAAGTTGCTTCATTAGGTTTTCCATCTTTACCGATGTCAAGATCTTCCTCAAGCTGTTAGGCTTCTAAAAATAGAGGACCAAGCTCTGATACCAATTGTTAGGATTCCCACAAATACTAAGAGGGGGGGGTGAATCAGTATCTAACCAGTGATAATAATTTCTTAAGTTAAAACATGTAGAACATAAAATAGCAATATACTGGTATGCAAGAATTAATGCAATAAACAGAATCAGAAACATCCACATGAAAAGAACACCATAACACAAGATGTTTAACAAGGAAACCCAGTGTGGGAAAAACCTTGGTGGGATTTGTGACCCACAATATTCACTCATTGGCCAATAAGAGAATATTACTTACAATAGGGGCCTGCACATGCAGGAAGGCCAACTGCCTAGAGCTCACTGCTCAATGAGAAGTCACACTAACTTACAATGAGGATTATACTAATCCAATGACTTGTACTACTTTACAATAGCATCTCCAATGTTAGATTTAGTACCGGTTCTAACTCTATTCTTTACATATACCCTTGACCTATAATTCGTACATTAGGTCTACCTAATAATTTTCTTTATGCTCGCTACATTACCTCTCTAAATGTATACAATGATCTCCTTTATATACAAGAGTCATTTTACAATTTTCCAAGTTGACTTACAATAATAAACAAAATATTACATATCAAAAGTCCTGTTAGCCTCTATGCCGGTATAAATCTTTTCTTTTCTGCCAGTGTCGGTGTAGGTGTAGAGTGATCTTGTTGATGTCGGTGCACTGTCTTGCCTATGTAATGCTTTGCCGATATGATGTCTTTCCAGTGCCATAGGATTGTAAGGTTGCCATCAATGACAAAACCTTCAATCACATACAATGTCTCATTGGAGTGTCCATATGCCAACATCCTTAACAAAACATTCATACAGCAACCGGTATACCATTATAAATAGAATTGAAAGAAGTAATGCAACCACTAAGACAAACACATAAATGAGAACCATAACACAAATTTATATGTGGAAAACCTCAAAGAGGAAAAACCATGATGGGATTTGTGACCCACAATATCAAATCACTGGCCATATGAAGAGATATTACAATATATGATGGGCCTGCACTTGCAGGAAGTCTTACAGCCTAGAGCACACTGTTCATCACAATATGAGCCTCACTGACTACATAACAATCCAAACAACAATCTGGAGAAGTATGAACTGCTTAGTATAGCATCTCCTATGCCAAAATATAGTTCTGGTTTAAGCTCTCTGTTTCGATTAAAACCCTAAACCTTTGTACTGGAATAACCCTTACAATGAATTCCTCACATACATAGTCTCTCTGATATATTTCACATTATATCACATCCATTTATTCATTCCACATGTCTATCCCTTATTCCAAAATGATCTAATCAATCTCCCCTATATACCCTATACAATTTTATGCCTTATGTCAGCTTATAAAGATATATACAATATCATATTTACATGTCAACCATATAACATAAATGAATAAGCATTAAAACAAGTTGCAAATGTCAGATGCAATATGTGTCGGCCTCTAATACCAATGACCTTTACCATAACATGTCGGGCTGCATTGTTGGTGACCAAAGAAATCTTCTATCCTACCGATGCCAGTTTTGGTGTCGATGTAGAATCTGTGAAGTGCCTGTCAGTACACCATATGAAGCTGAAACCCAAAATTATGTTACCATCAATGACAACATAGTGAAACCAACCAATAGAGTGTCGATTACCAACAATTAAAATAAACAAATTTGCTCCATATTACACAATATGTTGAATGAAGAATTGCTAAACATGAAGCACATATATGACATACTTACAAACAAAAAGCTTAATCTGAACAAATAATACCAAAATTTGTATCAGTGAGGATCATTCTATGATCCCTGTCCATGTAAAAGACCATCATAAGCCAATCATCGATGAGGACTCCTATGGCCAAGTGTTGAGGGGGTGTCGAATAGTATCACACATATGTGTGGATCACTTTCACTAACTACAAGACATGATGACTAAATAAATGTGTGAAACATTCACATGTTTAGAAACCACTTAAAGGTGACACTAGAGTACCAAGTTGTATTAGACACAACCGATGTAGTGGCAAGGATATGTGGTTCTAGTGCTTGGTCCAATTGCCTCTTTCCCTTTCTCCTCCTAGAAGTCTCAAAGGGGAAATCAAAGGTGACCAGCTATTGAACATCATGAGAGATCTCAATCGTAGTACTCTATGATGAATACTAAGAGGGGGGGTGAATTAGTATGCCAAAAATCTATGTACTTAAACACTTTTCTAGACTAACAATAAACTGGTAAACACAATTTAGCAGACAAACCGGTTAGCACACATGAAAACCAAATAGCAAATAATGCATTCACCCATAGAAGCATAAACACCATAATACAAGAGATTTTGACGTGGAAACCCAAATGGGAAAAACCACGGTGAGATGGAACTCACAAGTAACTATCTGCAGAATAGGAACCAAACTGGTTAAGGTCATACAATGTTCTTTACCAAAACAGATCCTGTTAGGGATCTCAATCTCTGCTAGGAGATAAGTCCAATTAAAGATTACCTTGCTAGAGGATTTTAGATCCATAGATGTGAACCACCTTGTTAGAGGATTTACAAAAGGCTTTTGGGCCTACCCGGTTAAGGGCTTAAGACTTGTCGAAGATGTGAGTAATCAACAAGTGAGTGATCTAGCAAATAGCACAGATCCTTGATAGCTCATTTCTAATGCATTCCAGCATTACTTCAGTCTTCTACACATTCACACTCTCTCTAACTCATCAACCACCTTAAACCCTAGCAACAACCTAAAACCCTAGACATGATGTCCTTTTAAAGGAATCGGATTTCATGTCAGTCAAATAGGATTACAATACAATTTCCTAGGTTCAATGCATCTAGACATATTCTATAATATGACACAAAAAGCATCATTGAAGTGTCAGCACCGTCAAACAATCAGTGGATGGTAACTCATCACAAAATGTAGGTTGGTAACTCATCATAGAATATTATCGGTTCATACAAAATACCGGTTGCCAGTTTGACAAAAATGAAGACTGGGAAATGTGTGTTCTGCCACTTCATTCCTTCGTACCACTTGAGATCCTTGAACTGCTTGGGGTCTTCATACTGCTTCAGATTAGTAAACACTTTCTGCAAGACACCAATAGTCTAAGAACTATAATGCATCATACTAGTCGGAACAAATACCGGTTGAGCTTTAACTTATTCATACAAAAGTGATCTTAATGCAAGTGTGTGTCCATCAATGACAATCACAACATAATCATCAAAAATGCTAACACTCTACCTATGTTGCCACTGATTGCGATGATGGACCCGACTTGCACTGAACCAAGGCCGCATACATTCGGTGGTTGTATTGTTTGGATCGCTAGAGGGACTAAAATAAAATGACATGGAACCAACATCTTGAAGATCAGCCATGAACCTATCCAGATAGCCTACAAATTCCATTAGTTTATCACCTGAACTTGGCATTGTTTGTAACATGTTTAACTTTCTGTTTTCTTTTTTCCACATTACAGTGTCGACATCCTCTAAATTTGTATCTGCATTTGAAATGCTATCAACAACAGGTTGAGGTGTTGGGTTTTCATTAGCATTAGTAGATTTTGGAGTCAACATTGGAATAGGATCTATATGAAACAAGATCTTAGAGTGAACTAGACATCTTTTAAGTTAGCAAAGATCAACATTCACGAACATCCACTTACCTAAAACACGTGAATCATCGAAAGAATTGTTCATCATTGTAGCAACCTTCAACGCATGCTTGCACATGTTTCCTCACAAACTCCACGGACATTCACAGATGTAGAAGTAATCCCCAAATTTCCTAACCACATACCAGTTGTATGAGGACTGACTTTTCACCCAGTACCAACCAAGAGTAGTGTCATCTGGAACACAATCGGCATCAAGAATTGACTTTGCCCTCTCCATACTAGTTTGCAAATGTGTCAACCTGTAGTTTTTGATAAACCCAAAATGCTGCAATTCTCACTTATGTTGGTAGAATGGTTCCACTTTATATACAAGTATAAAATACTAATATTCCATCCTCCTCGAGCATGTTTGTTTATCATCTCTTAGGTGTAGCGACTTCAATTTTCCATGGTATGATTTGATGGCATTATTTGTGTCTTGGTTAGCATGAGCGAAATTCATGAAGTTTTTTGCCCACATAGCTAACCAAAAAAAAAAAGAAAAAAAGAAATTAAAAAATAGTAGTAGGATGTCAACTACCAAATGACAACCAAAACAGTCAACAAGTCATAAAGTCAAATCCAAGGTAATGTCTAGCTCACTAATATGGCCTTCTTCTTGACACCATGTGTTGTAGAAGTACTCTAGAAAATATGGTTGATCACTAAATTCGGCAAAGAAAGTGTGCAGCTCCTACATAGTGCTCTCTTCACTTTTATGCATTGCCATTATTATTGCCCCTAGACGGTGAAAAATGTCCATTGCTCTTTCCTTCATTGCATACTTGTACACATTCTTCAACCATGCTCGATGCACATGCCAAATACAAAGTATGACACAGCATTCAAAAACAATCCTGTTACAAACAAAATGTTTAATTGAGCCTTCTCATTTCAAATAAAATGTAGATCAACGTATCATAATGTTTGATTTCATGTAGACAAACATTTATCTCTTGCACTTACTCTATCACATGAATCTCTACACTCGCATCATCCATGATAAATGCATTGATCCTCCAATCAGGCCTCTTTTACTTTGCTCAACTCCATCAACCACACCTGAATATCCTTGATCTTGTTCCTCAATGTCATAGCCCATGCAACAGGAACCCTCGCTTGCTGCTCATCAAAAATGAGACATGAATACAATTGATACTGTTTTAAAAAACAAACATGAAGATCATGAGCATCCACAAATCAAAAGGGCTTCTTTAAAATAGGTTAAGTTTGAAGAGACTTACCCCATATTTGTTTTTTGTAAATGTCGAGTCCATTGAGATGATTGAGTCATGCAAGAATAGAACCATCATGTCAAGCATCCAAGACGTTTTTATTCCCATAATGAAAGGTCTGTCGACACCTTCTAGCTACTAAAAAAAAAAGGAAATTATCCTCATCTTTTTTTTCTATTCTAAGATGCTAGTGGCATCGTGCACATACTTTCGTGACCAAATATAATGGACCCTCATCACCATGTTGATAACATCCTTACGTGTGATGAATGAATCTTTGTTCTTCAACATGTCATGAAAAATGGGATCATCAAGATGTCTATCCATAATAGCATCAATGATGGCATCCATCAACAATAGCCTCTCTATATATGTTTTGCATTCATCCAAAAGGTTTGGTGCAAATTGAGAGCGCAGCTCATTACTGGTATCATCTACGCCATGACAAGCTTCACCATTCTTGTCTACATGAAAATGTTTGCTTTAATATCAAGATGACCACATCTAGCCTACCATATAACACCTTAAAAATGAAGTGGCATGTACACCATCTTTTTTTCTGATATGTCCAAGTGTGCTTCTTATTCGATGACTTTTTCCTATTGCCTTTTGGTCCATATGAACACCAATACCTTCAAAAATAACTGACCTATTATCAGCAAGACTCATAATGTCATTAAATGTAGACAAAGAATAGGAAAGAATGTGTGTACTAACCAACTATACATATTTGTTGTATGTGTGTTGTGCATAGCACTATCGTGCTCACTCTACCACTTTCAAAGAAATTTGGTTTCAATACCTTCACGCAATGATTCCTCTCTAATGAATTCATCCAATCTACGGAGTGGAATTGTTGCACAAAGGTCTGTCATTGAATCATTTTTGACACAAATTTTCATCCACTGAATATCCCTTGAAGAGAAATGACGCAAATCTTCACCAGCATCTTGAACTTCCAATACCATAATGTTCTACCATTTTTGGTATTTTCCAATCCTAGTCCTGTACATATTGGACAAAGATAGAGACATTGTCAACAATAAGTAGCCACAATGATGATATCTTCTACGAGAAATACAAATAACTTTTGTGACATGAAACCTGTTGGTGTTGGGTATGGTTATTGAAGAAGCTCCTCTCCCAAGCGTTTCTCTGTTGCTCCTCATGATGATGTCAAAATACCAGTTATAGACTTGGAAACGAGCTCCGCAAAGGATGTGGAAAAGTTTTTGGACTGGGGACAGCGTGAGGCTCGTTTCATAGAGAAAATGATGGTTGTAAGCACAGTTTTTGTCGATAATATTCTGGACAAATCTGTGGAGTCCCTGGAGAAAGACTCAAACCTTCCATGTCCGGTTTATATAGACTCTATTATTCACGAAGATCGTGCACGCGAATTAAGGGATTCCAACAGCTGCGTGAAGAAGAAACAACTAGAAATGGAATAGGCCTTTGCCAATGAATGTGAAGATATTGTTGTCAAAGCCCACCAAGTTGCGAAATCACGTAATATTTATGTTGATGCGAAAGAAGAGGAGGTTAAGCTTTTGGAATGATCTATTGAATAACTAGAACTGACTGCAAATGCATTAGAGTGCCAGGTGGATATTGCAAAATGAGAGGCTGATAGGCAACGACTGATGAGGGAGGGTATTGAATTGGAGTTATAGGCATTAAGAATTCAGATGCTAACAATGCAAAGTATACACAGCTCTAGAAAACTTTGCATTCTCTGTATTGATGACATGTGTGGAATTCTGTTGGTGAAAACTTTGGAGGAGGCATTACAGAGGAAGAGCGAGAATCTAGATGCTCTGCTGGTTTTTGTCTACAATCCAAAAAAATTTCAAGACAGTTTATGCTATGCCATTTGCTTGTGTGAATTCGAGGAAAAGGAGATGAACAACATTGAAAAGAAATTGGGTGATTCATTTTTTGATGAAGATATATCATTAGTTGCAGAGAAGATGAGCATTGTAGACTTTTACTGTGTTATGCATGTGTTCAAGGGTTCTTCTCTGGATGGAGGAGTTTATTTTCAACCTGCAGAAAATATTGTTTTTGTTTATGGTTTGGTGAGCGAGTTTATCTCTAAGAAATTATTAAAAGAGGGTGTTTTTGCCTCCGATTTGTTTTGGAGAAGGCTTATCAGAAGAGTGCATGAACAAGTGTTTGTGAAATTAAAATCTTCTAGATTAGGTGCAATGTGAGTTTCGACATGGAAGCAGGGATGTTTTCTATGCATGGCTATACTAGTTGGTCTTCATGGGGGAGATTGTTGGGATGTGAAGCCCAATGGTCATATGACCTTTTGTCTCCCTCAACTCTTTGATTCATACTTGAATATGAATATATAAATATGTGCGTAGTCTATGTACAATGTGTATTGGATATTTGTTTAATATATGATAGATCCTTGCTTTGAGAGCGGATGTAGGCAAATTTGCCGAACCACTATAAATTCATCTCGTGTTCTTATTGTCTGATTTTGTTTTCTGATATTTTGTTTTTATCTTTTGTTCTTCTCTACTTGTTTTAAACTAACAAGAAGATGTGTTCCTTTTGGTAGCTTGTATAGACCTTTGTATCTTTCCCTAAGGTTGTGAACCTTAGTCTTGCAGGTCCTATTAGCTGCAATAAGCTCCTTGACCTTGAGCCTAAAATATTTTAATCAATTATTCGTATTATGAGTGTGATTCTCATTGTGGTTTTTTATGTAAATTTGGTGTTCATGTGCTTGTTCTACTTTGTGCTTTCATGTTTTATAGTTATTGTAATAAGTTAACTATATTTTGAAATTTAAAAATTCAAAAGTAAAGTATTGTAAGGTACATGGACTGATTCACCCCCCCTCTCAGTCATGTGGTGTGTTCAACACATTTCAATTGATGTGAGAATCCATTTCTTGTCCAAGTTATAGTCAAACCATGTTATATTGATTCAATGATGTTAGAACAAGATTCAATATATTCCATAACCAAATTGCAATTTTGTTTATTCTATTGATTCAAGAGATTACATGAGCTTCTTGATCAATGGATCAAGGATCAGACTACCTGATAGAGAATGAATTACAACTACCTCATTATATAGAGGTTTTACATACATCTAGATTTTGGAAAAATTGTATTATTAAAAATAAAGCAAAAAACTAAAACAACTTTTATGCATAATCATCCCAAATAAAGCTGAAAAACTAAAAGCATAAAACTATGCAAATGGGAGGAATTACTAAACAATATTTCAACAGTGAGAACGTCATATATATATATATATATATATATATATATATATATATATATATATATATATATATATATATATATATATATATATATATATATATTCAAATGCTCAGATTTGTTATAGAACAATTTCAGGCACATAGAATCAAAAAATAATTTTTATTTTTTTTCACCATATATATTGAAATCCTCAAATTTCTTACCGAGCCAGAATAGAAGCTCAATTGTGCTACAAGAATTTAATTTTATTTGTAGTCATATATATTGGAATGATTTAAATTGATGTTATAGAATAATTTCATGCACATACAATCAAAAACATATGCTTTTTCACCATATATAATGAAATGCTCAAATTTCTTATCGAACAATTTCAAAAGAGGGAAGATAAGAGTATCAGTTGTTGTCAACAATTTTTATTTTTTTCTGGTAAAACTCTATTTTATATTAATTTAGAAAATGTTTACATTCTAAAAGAAAAACCTTCACGGCTAGCCGACTATACTATTGAAGCCGGTATACATAACGGTCCATACATAACTCATTGAAAAATATTTTTTTTTAAAACACAGTCCTTGTTGCAAAAAAGGTTGTATGTTCCATCTCGCTACTCCACGTGAACAATCACCATGCCCTCTTCCACATCCATAACTTCCATGTTCCTCACTTGGTTCATTTTCATCTCCCTATTGGAGCCTTCATCGAATTGTAGCACACGACCCTTCTTAGCTCTTCCTCTTCCACAAGGTTGACCTCGTGGTTTTGTGTGTGCATGAACCGTTTGTTGCACAAGTGCTCTATATTCCGACCAAGGTTCCCATTTTTTCATCTCCACACAGACTTGCTAGACATCGACCGTCTCAAGGTATTGTACAATAGCATGCATTCCAGCATGTGCTACACTTCTTCTCACCTCTTTATTGAATGTGGTGCTCTAGAGAAAGAACGGTCACAAGGGAGGAGTGAATTCACTCACGTGAATCCACGCTCCATCCACACTATCAAAGTCATCCACGTCTCATGCCAAACCTAATTAACCTTCCATTCCACCTAGCTATTCCTTCTTGACATGCCTGTTCATGATTTCTCTGACTTTCACAATAGGTCTGAGCTCCAAACACCATGCCATAAACAGAGACACTATGTTTGAATTCATTTTGTACTTTTGTCCACCGTTTAGATACTCAGCTCTAAGGATTAACTTCATTATGGAAAGGAATGCGTTGTCTTGATAGATGAATAGGTTCATCAACCTATCATTGCTTATTCCTCCCCAAAATGTGACCTGTGTTTTGCTTGTCACTAAGGAAAAGTTGGCCTCCATATTTCAATTTGAGATACCTGTAATTCCAAAATGGACATGTGAATCTGTCAGACTAATAGTGACGTTTATAAATTTTTTCAATTTTTATCAACCTATGCATTAATTTTTTAGTGCTTTCTAATAACTAAATTCATCTAACACAAGTTCCATGCTATTCTAGAATCTAAGTACTTGTATTCTGCACCATAGTCTATGGACGTATTTGTACACTTACACATATCCATGCTATCCTATGAAGACCTTGGATTCATATGATGCACACAACTAATAGAAAGTTTCATTCTGATATCAACTAACAAGGCATGTTATGCGCTTTCGCAATTTCACGCATGACCCCTTCAATGCATTCTCTACTACCATGAAACAATGATGAAGACTAACACCACATGTAATTCTCTTTCGCAATGTCATGACTTCACAGGTGAATGCCATCTATTTACTCGTGAGACAATGATTGCACCTAACACACCGTGTTAGGTGATTTCGCACATTCGTGCATGACCTTTGTTCAGCACACATCTATTCTGGCTCCAAAATAGTAGTATAGATTGACTAACACATGTGTTAGTCACGTATTTTATACTATTGATTTTGCAATAAAAGACCGTAATTGACTAACACAATGCTATCACATTGTACAAAAGGTCTGTTTTGGAGCCAGAATAGCTGCTGTCATTCGGTCTAACACAACTTCTAACCCTAACCTAGCTTCTAACCCTAACGCAACTAACCCTAATGTGGCTTCTAACCCTAACGTGGCTTACAAAGAAAACATAAAGAGGTGATGCGAAAAACTTCTTCTCATGCTTATGCAACTCAAGAGGGGTGATGTGAAATAGTTACAAAGATTTTCTTTGGCCTCGCGAAACAGCGAAAGCGTCTAACATAGCATGTTATGCGTCTTCGCTGATTCGTGGACTACGTGTCTGCCTTTTTCTTTGGACTCACAAAATGGAAAATTAGACTAACATGGCATGTTATGCTCCTTCACTAATTCCCGGATGACATAGCTTCAAAATGGACCAATCAATGACTGCGTCTATTATGGCTTCAAAATGGACTAGGACTGTCTATTATGGCGCATAATGTGCAAACCTACGGTTCAAAAGGGTCGACTGAATACCATCACTTGTTAGTTGGGAGTTACGACATAAGGCTTTTTGGAGCCAGCATACACACATCCTGCGCAGTTTTCTAACCCTAATGTGACGTTATGTGTCTATTCTAGCTCCAAAACAGGCATTTTTTTGACATAGGCTAAAGCTATTCAGAAAACATATAGAGGCAAACAAGAAACGCAAACAAACAATGCAAACCCTAATCATTTTAAACAAAATATAAACCAAAACAGGAAAAATATGAGTTATAGAGGTGGATTTCAACATACTTCATGCCCACCATGACACAAAAAACTGCAGTCCCAGAAATCCACCCTCAACAATGAACCTTCAACAATCAAGCCTTCAACAATCGGACACCCTTCAATAATGAGCCAAAATAGACACAACTTTCTTCAACAAGGAGCCCTTCAACAATGAGCCAAAATAGACGAAGCCTACTTCAACAAGGAGCCCTTCAATAATAATGTTTTTTTGTCGCGCATTATTCTTTTTTCCACGTTAGGTAGAAAAAAAATCCGATAAAAAAGGTGCCACATTTTCTATCATTTGATGAAGGTACATTTTTTGAAATTTATGCCCTCTTTTTCCCACCAGTATTCAATCCAAATGCGGTTTCTTAAATCGTCGACGGTTTTTTTATTTTTTGGCTTTTTTTGAAGCCCGCATCCTCTTTTCCCCATCGATATGTCGTCCGAACCCGGTTTCTTTAGTTGTCGGAGATTTTTTTTTTCTATCTTTTAATGTGTGTGTTATGCACAAAATACCATCGCTAACCACTAAGCCAGCTGCGGCCATCCTCCGACATGTCCACGTAATTTCGTGTGGGGCTTGGCAATTGAAACCGACGAGTCCGCAACAACTCCACATCACATACCGTGGGTCTAGCCGCTACAGCAAATTGGCATGGTATGCATGTCTCAGACATGTATGTCGATGCATGTCGTTGGTATGACAAGTGCCTTTTGGAGCCAGAATAGACGCATCTCTGCGGCCCCTGTAGTGTACCTGCGGAGGGCCTCTAGGCCTTTTTTAATTTTATTTTTTTTAAATTAAAAAGTTTTTTTAATTTTAATTTTATTTTTTAAATGTTTAAGATAAACAAAATTGTTTTTCTTTATTATTTTTTTTTAATAAGGTATTTTGATAATAAAAAATAAACTTTAATGTTTATTATTTTTTTTAATAAAGTTTTTAATCTTTAATAATCCTTTATTAAAGTTTTTTTTGGGGAATTTTAATAAATTATTTTTTAAAAACTTTTAATTAAACTTTTAGAAACAAAAATATCATGGAATAAGCAAAAATGGGAACAAATTTTTTTCTTGTCTATCATACCTGTATGCAACGCTTCCAACCAACAGCCAAGGGGGACTATTGCTCCTATATTTTTCTTGGCAACATCCCAATCAGAGGCATCTTCATCTGCAGTATTCTACAAGGCTTCTTTGATGGCATCATCTTCATGTTTCCATATTTGCATGCTCTTGCATGAGCAAAGTTGTACTCGCACTATCATAAAGTATCACACCTCTTTGTATCTTGTCATTGTTGACATATTTGATGTAATCCTCTTATATGTAGATTAGGAATATCTTGTGAGACTTGGTGCATGGCTCTAGTTGAGACTTAGATTGTACACATTTGTGCATGGCTCTCATGAGACTTTGATTGTACCAGTATTTCTATCATTTATGAGTATCCAATTGATGCTCAAAGCAAGTTGTCTCCATGCCTAATCTTCATTTTGTTGCAGCGAGTGATTCATCATCATCGACATTGGTACCTGGTTTTGTCACACTTTGACATTATTGATGCAACATTGTCTCTCTTTCTTCCTCATGGGGAGGTATTTTGGTCAACATCATTGGTACATCTTTTCAAGAGATCTTACATTGAGGGGGGGCTTCATGGTCTCTTCTTCTCCATTATGGGGGGGATAGATTTTGTTCTTCTTATTCATTATTGAAAGCTTTGTGTGCTTTCATCATCTCTCTTTTGGGGGGGACTTTTTTCCCATGTGGTTTTTCTCTCTTTCCTTGCTTTATGAGAGATTTCATTGCATTGGTTTGTATGCATTTGCTTTTGTACATGGGTACCTAACATGGCCTAGTAGCCAAGACCCATCTTGCATTGCTTAGTTGCATTGTAGACTTAAGTGCATTCCCCTAAGTTGCACTTAAGGGGGGGTGTTGGTGTAATTATTTATTCACATTGGATATTGTTACACCTTACTTAAGTTTACTTAGGTACATGCATATCATAGTAGTTTGGGTATGAGACACTTGAGTGTTTGTGCCACATTGGGATAGTATGTGTAGGAGAATTTCCACCTTTTATGGTATGATTTTTTTGTTATATTCCACCTTTGGTGGGTGATCCACCTCATGCGGAATATTTTACTATTTCTCCTACCTACCCTTGCATCTCATTGAGCCACATGTCATCATTGTGTGCTCTCTTGTCTCTTAGCCTTGTCTTTATAAGCAGGATTATCCTACATTGTATGGAGTAACAACAACGATTGATGATCCAGTTGATCAGTATTTTCTTGATAGAATACAGTTTATTCCTATCATCTATTTTGTTCTCTCTTATTTGTGTTTTTCATTGCCTCTAGATCTTGGTAAAATCTCACAGATATCTTATCTATCAATCAAGCATTCATAATTTGAATTCAAGGTCTCAAAGTCTGGTGAGCAAGCAATCAATCTTCTTTCAAGCATTAGAGAAGAAGTAAAGTCAAGATTCAAGTGTTGGAGATGATATTCATGTTCTATGTTGTATGAAGACTATCTACATGAAACCCTAATTTCTTGTGAAGACAAACAAAACTTCATAAAAAGGTATAACATTAATGTTTCAAACATTTTCAGTTTCCATTATAGTACTTCATTTACATTTCAATTCTATTTCATGGTTAATTCTAAAATCAAGGTTGGACCTAAGGAAAACCCTATTACAAGTGTGTTTGTCATTGCACCGAAAGATCGACCTGTTAATTCTTGATACAACCACTAGACATAAAATCCACAGGATGCAGTTAAGCCATGTCACAAACCAGATCGATGTGCTGCACAACACAAGGAGAGAAAGGGTGAACACCTTGCAACAATCCCCCCAATGCAAACAAGGGGTTTGAACCTATGACCAAGCTCTGATACCACTTGTTACAAGTGTGGTTGTCATTGCACCAAAAGATCAACTTGTTAATGCCTAATATAACCACTAGATTTATAGAATCCATAGGAGGTGGTTAAGCCATGTCACAAAACCTGAGCATTGCGCTGCACAACATAAGGAGACCAAGGGCACACACCTTGCAACAAACCCCTATTCCCAACCATTTTCCCTTCTCTACTATGTGCAGGAATAGGTTTAGAGCTATAATTTTTAGGATTGACATTATTTGCAGAGACGAATAGATTCCCTTTTGGATGATGAAAAGTTCAGAGGACCAAAGTGATTGGCTTTCTGGTCCCAAAAATTTAGGTCAACCTTCTGGGAACATATTCGAACATTCACATATTGCTCAAATCCATGTTCATGGCTTCGTTTAATAACTATAGCTCACCATTTATGCATAATTGTTTCAATTACATACATTTACCCTAATTTCAACATCATTAATTAAATCAATTCAATTTAAATTTGAGTGTTCATGCATTTCAAATTTAAATTTACATTTACAAGTTTAATTTTCAAGTGAATTACATAAATTTAGAGTTTAAATTCACACAAACCCTAATTTATAATTATAAAATTGAACTTGTGGGTTGCCAAATTTGGATTAATTATTTCGAATCTGATTTGGGAACATTTTAATTTTCAATTTTGCATTTATAGATCTTGTAGACATATAAAAATGACCATATTCCTAAATGAATATTTAATGTTCATTTTATTCTCATTCCTCTGTTTAGTTAAATCTAATTTAATTAAATCGCCCACATTCTTCTATTTAATTAAATAAATTATTCTATTTATTTATTTAAATTCACTTAAGCCTTTTTACATCATTTAATTGATAAATCATTTTATTTAATTAGAACCCTTCTATCTACTTTTAATTAAATTCACATTTAATTAAATATTTTACCCCTATTAAATAAATCTAATTTATTTAAATCCCCAACTTGAAACCAAATCGAAATAAAGCAATTTATTTTAATTAAATTCTATTTTCCCTCACCCACTTGCATTATCCTACATCTCCCACTTGCCTCCTAACCCTATTCCCAATTTCTTCTAGAATCCATCTAATCCTAATCAATTAACCTAAACCCATCCATTATCCCCTTTCCCTAAATTTGAGGAGGTCACTTCTCAAATTTGGAGTAAAGTCTTCAAAAGGCATTAAAGCCTTTATCCATTCAACAAGCTAACTTGTTGAATTCCCCCAAATTTGGAAGGACTCTTACAAATTTGTCCCCAAAGTCTTCAAACCATTAATGGTTAACTAACCCTTAGTGGCATGGTTAGAGACTTTTTGACTAACTTAACCTCCATCTAACCCAAGGGTCTCATCAATCATTTATTGCTTTGACCATGGTTATTCCTTTAACCTTTGCACAAGAGTTTACCCCTTGGGTAAAAGCTTTATCTAATGGATAACCCTAACCTAACCTTAACCCTTACCTCCTAGGGTAACCATGAGGTCTTCTCAAGCATTTAATACTTCTTACCTCTCCTCTCAACCAACCATATGTTGACAATTGTCAATATTTCATTGGTGAAAATTGAAAACATGGATCGACAACTTTCAAACTTGACCCTTGATTAACTCTTTCAATCCTGACCATCCATTGCCCTATTTTCACTATAAATAGAGCTCTCATTCCTCCATTTTAAGGATCCATGCAAGCTTTAGTATCTCATTTATGCTCAATTTTATTGACACATCCAGCTTCTCTTTGTTATAGGAATAAATCTAATAAGTATTTTAGACTATTTCCTTTATCGCTAGCTCAACTCATGAACTAGTATATCATGTTAGGATAGTATTGCTACTAGTCTTGTCATCTTATAATCTAGTTTATTGCATTTGTATAATCATGCATAGATAGGATTCATTTTCATAACTAAATCAATCATAATCATCCCTCGTTCTTGCATTTTTAATCTCTAAGCCACTTTGCTCAGTGATCTGAGAGAAAAGGTATTGGCTTGAGGGACCTTGTGAGATAGAGAACCATGGAACCATCCTTGGGAAGTTGAGTCATTCTTCATAACTCCATAACTTGCACCAAGAAGTCATGTGGGTGTGTGGACAAGCCTCTTTGAGCTTTAATTTTCACATTTTAAGTTTCATCGCCCTGCTTTTCCCGCATACATTTCTGGTGCCCACCGTGGGGCACTACCCCATTAATCAAATCAGTTTTAAAAAATAAACACTTTTGCAGGTACGTGGGAAACAGGAATTAGCGCATAGGGAACATCCCTTTTTGCATTTGGTGGATCTTTTAGTGCATCCAGCACACTGTTGAGCATGTGTGGTCTATTCTCTAGTGCGTGCAGTCATTACCTTAGCGCATCGTCCCCACTAATATTTTTGTGTAGGTCTCGGCATGGGAGAAAAATAGAGTAGCGCCTCTGAAACACAGTTCAACGCATCGGGCCTTTTCGATAGCACATCTGAATTACCTTGTAGTGCATATAGTTTGTTCTGTAGCCCATCATAGATAGAGGCAAAACAACTGTAACCGAATGTAAAAAATTAGACTTGTTGAACTCCACGGGTTTTCTAATAATCTTACTTGGTATTTTGCAGGATTCTAACAAATTTCTTGCAGATAGGTGCTTAATTTTAGGATCATTAAATAATTTAAGTTTTTACTAACTTAGTTAAGTTAGTTAAGATATAAACTTCCTTTTTGATTCTTGCTAAAATTGAACTCACTTTTGTTTGGGCTTTAAAAAGATCCACAAAACAAAATTTTCCTTGCTTTTCTAGGAGAGAAAATTTTCAAACTGGGTTTTAAAAGGAACAAATCAAATTTTTTCAAGTTTTGCAAAGGGATTAAAAATAACTTCACCATGATGAATACTAAGAGGGGGGGGTGAATTAGTATGCCAAAAATATTTGTACTTAAACACTTAAACAATCTGAAGATAAATCGGTAAAATAGTTTAAAAGACAGACTGGTTATCACACATGCAAACCAAAATGCAAATAAAGCATTCACACACAAAAGCAATACAACCATAACACAAGATATTTGACATGGAAACACAAATGGGAAAAACCACGGTGAGATGGAACTCACAAGTCACTATTTGTAGAATAGAAACTAGACCGGTTAAGGTCTTACGATGTTCTTCACCAGAATAGATCCTATTAGGAATCTCAATCTCTATTAGGAGATAAGTTTGATTAAAGACTACCTTGCTAGAGGATTTTAGATTCATAGAGGTGAACCACCTTGTTAGAGGATTTTACAAAGGCTTTTGGACCTACCCAGTTAAGGGCTATAGACTTGTCAAAGATGTGAGTAATCAACAAGTGTTTGATCTATCTAATAGCACAAACTGCTTGGTTAGATCCAGTATTGCTCACAGTTAATGCATTCCAGCATTACTTCAGTCTTCTCTATCTCTCTCTCAATTACAACTTGATCTTCTCAGATAAGATCGCTCTTCCAACAACTCAACAACCACCTTAAACCCTAGCACAACATTAACCTTTTCAGCAACAACCTAAAACCCTAGACATGATGTCCTTTTAAAGGAATCTGATTTCATGTCAGTCCAATAGGATTACATTACAATTTCCTAAGTTCAATGAATCTAGACATACTCAGTAACATGACACAAAAAGCACTGTCAGTGTGTCGGCACCGTCAAACAATCGATGGATTGGTAACTCATCCAAAATGTTGGTTGGTAACTCATCACAGAGTATTACCAGTTCATATAAAATACTGGTTGCCGGTTTGACAAAAATGAAGACTAGTAAGAATGTGTTATGCCACTTTGCTCCCTCGTACCGCTTGAGATCTACGAACTGCTTGGGGTCGACATGCTGCTTCAGACCGGGAAACACATTTTGCAAAATCACCAATAGTCTAAAGACTAGAATACAACACATCGGTTGGAACAAATACCGGTTGAGCTCTAGCTCACACATATAAAGGGGATCTCAATACAAGTGTGTGTCCAACAATGACAACCACAACATAAACATCAAAAATATGCCAAAAATCTCCCCCTTTGGCATTGAAGGCAACACTTAGGAAAATAAAATTTTGACATCTAAGCGTTTTACAACAAAAACATGCCATTAACAAAATTTCTCCCCCTAAGCATATACACTATCCCTTAATCAATACAATGTATAGCAATTTTGCATACCGAGCATAAACATTGAGATATCAGAGCATATGGCATATATCAAAACATATATCAAAATTTTAAAGCCAGATACTTCTCCCTATTCTTCTCTAAAATAGATAGAGTACTTCTCCCCCTTTGCCAACAATGACAAAGTACCGCTGAACAACCCTGTTTCCATTTGAAATTAAAATAATAAAAGTTTATGACAATAATGAATAATACTTGTCAAAAACCGATTTATAGTCCTGTAAAAACTATTTCATGGATAGAGACCAGGACTCAAGTAGGGAGGTGGCCACTTCTTTCTCTGTTTGCATCTGGGATACCTATTCCTCCATGGCATCAACTGTGCTCATCTCCTGCATAACTGTCAAGGCATCCAGGTTCAGATAACACTTCTGAAGAATTTGCAGACGTGGAACTAAAACTAGTTGTAGCTCCTACAAATCTTTAGACCGTGTACTGATCTCTTGCTCCATTTTGGTTGACTAGATCTGAAACCAGTGAACGGTTTGCCCATAAGTTGCAAAGGAATCATAAGGTGGCTTAAATGTGCTCAAATAGGATTGTAAGTCCATTTGAAGCTTTTGCTTTTGAGCTATCACATCATCACAGAATAGATGGGGTTGACAGATTTTGCTTAGTTGCAAGTTTCCCTCATCCAAAGCATCCCTTATATCCTTTTGGTCTTTCAGAAGTTCAGACCAGAGTTCATTCAACTTTTTCACCAAAGTAATGTTAAGAGCCTTTTGATGCTCTTTCTTGATATTTGCCTCAGCTTCTTCTTCTAGGATCTGCACCTGATCATCCACTATAGTACATAGTAGTTTAAGCTGTGCTAGTGATGATTCAGTGTTAGGAAGATTGGTACCGGGGATCAAACTGATAAGGGTGTCTACAGCCGCTTGAATTATGTCTTGCTCCTTTTTCCTTCAAATAAATTCAAGGTGCTCTTGAGCAACCTTGATGCTCTGCATAAGCTCCGATTCACTAGCAAACTAGAGATTGATAAGACTGGAGATATCAGCCGGTTTGGCTTGACTCCTGGTTGCCTTCAGAGTCTCCATTTGTGTGCTCTTCATCACTTCCACTGCCTTGTCTGTTTCCTCCTTCTTCTTTTTCTCTGCTTCCTTCTTCTTTTCTTGTTCCTTGTCTTCTTCTTCTTTCTTTTTCCTCTCTACTTCCTTCCTCTTCTCCTCTTCCTTCTTTTCTTCCTCTTCCTTTTTCTTCTTCTCTTCTTCCTTCTTCTTCTTTTCTTCCTCTTCCGTCTTCTTCTTTTCTTCCTCTTCCTTCTTCTTCTTTCCTTCCTCTTCCTTCTTCTTCTTTTCTTCCTATTCCTTCTTCTTCTTTTCTTCCTTATCCTCTTCTTCTTTCTTCTTCCTATCATCTTCTTGCTTCTTCTTCTCTTCATCTTTTCATTTCTCCTCTTCCTCTTTTCTCTTCTCTTCCTCTTTTCTCTTTTTCTCATCTTCATCCCTCTTATTTTTCTCTTCCTATTCCTTAGCCACTTCCTATCTGTCCTTGGCTTGCTCACTGCCATGTTTGGCTTGTTGCACCTATTCTGTTCCCTCATACGGTATGTCCTGAGTGACATCTTCTATGTCCAGTGCATCAACATCAATAGTGTCGATTGGTTCCTCAACCAGGTTTCCTTCTTCATCAAAAACTTCATCCGGTTTGGAAATAACCAGTTCTTTTTCCACTTGCAGGTTGGCCATATGTTCTTTGTGAGAATTGATAGCATAATCCATATGCTGATGAGTGTCTTTTTCAACATCATCAATTCTCCCCTCTAACAGCCAGAGTCTTCTTCTCCTTGTGAAGAAGAGTCCTTTATTTTAGTCCAAAACATCAAATAATTCTGAGTTTGAGAGGTTGAGAAAGTACTATGCAAAGACTTTCTCCCTAATCTCCTATTCTTTTTCAATGGCAATGTGCCATTTATTATTTAAGGCCTTATATAATGAATCCGGTGTCTGAGATTTAATCTCTGATGGCGACCGGTCATTTTTACACAAATAAATAATAATCTCCTGAAGTACTTCATCTTTCTCCTCACTATTAAAATCATCATAATAATCTAATAAATCATGTAGTAATTTTCTCTGAATATTCTTTATTGTCTTTTGATAATGTGTCAAAGGTTTGTATGAGGAGATATCAATATTTACCGGTGCGGATGCTGCCGGTTCATTCTTCTTCATTTTCTTTGTCTATCTGGCCTTCTTTGGCTTTTTATCAGACTCAGTCTCTTCAGAGTTCAGTTCATTTGACTTAGTCTTTCTTTTTCTTTCAAAGACTTTTTCCAGTGCCACTTCCAGTTTCTTCTTTGTAGGTGACCGCTTGGTCACTCTTGGAGTTGCAGTAGTAGCCAGTGTCGATGCTGCAGGCACTGCCTTTGCTTTCTTTGTAGCCGGTTCTTTTCCTTTCTTAATAGAGGGTTTCTTAGCTAGTGCAATCCTCTATAGATAGGTTCCAGTCCTCTTAGCCTTAGGATCAAGAGGCGAGGCAATAAGGGTTGAGGCATACCCTTCCAGCAAATCATACACCACCTCATAGCCCATCGGCTCCACTTCTTCCATTCTAGGCTCAACAGTCTCCATTAAGCATTTGTCCACTTGAATGGTGAAATAGATGTCATCTTCATATTTCTTAATGATATCACCTGAGATCCTCATTCTTTGACTCATCTTCCTTCTGAACTCATCAAAATATTTGTTCATTACATCATGGTAGCCGGTTCTAATAGCTTGAATACTTTCCTTGATCTGCTTGGTTACCAGTTGATCAGGAGACCACTGGACATCTCCTACTCCAGGAAAGTAGCCTTGGAAATAGAAAAATAATCCAACCAATAGTTTCCCGAACTTGAATCTTAGTGCATTATCCTATTTAGTCGACTTCATATTAGACAAGAGTTGCCTCTGCATACCGGTGCATAGGTCAAATGATGTATCCTCTTTAATCATCCGGTAAGTGGCATTTACCATTGCAGTAGATATAGAATTAATCCTGATGTCTGAGAATGTTCTGTAGCCTATCACCATGCAGGCGTATTTCACCAAATCATCCTTGATAGCATTAATTGTCATACCTCATGAGTCGCTTGTTGAACCGGTGAGCTTAGTCATTTCTATTTTGCTTACCATTCTTAGGGCTATCACTTCCCCTATGTTGAAGAAACCGATGACTGCATGAATTGCCTATGGTGTGATATCATGTGTCCTCTCTAGGTACATCTTGTCACCATGGACTCTGCTCAAAATGATCCTAATATGATCCTCTATGAAGTCTTCCAGAAAGTATACTGCATTATGGAGTTTCTTCTTCTATAAGATACTAAATTCCAGTTTGATTTTCTTGTCCTTGCTGCAAAATAAACCTAACTGGGTGTGAATAGATAAAGACCCTAGGTCTTCTATTTTGCAATCAATATAGTTGTAAATTCCCTCTTCTACTATGACTCCAGCCGGAACTTGTGATAAGGCATTATATTTGGACTTCCTTTGAATGAAACTTTCTGACTCAATGGATGTGCTAGAACTGGTATGAGATACAAAAGCCATTGTAAAGTATCTCAAGAACACGAAAAAAGCTTTAAAATGTGAATTTAGGGCTTCCTGATTCTACTTCACTCCACTCTCCATCAGTTGCCAAATCATTTCTTTGTGTTCTCCACGATCGTTTGCAAACTGAATTTGAATCTCCTTCAAGACTTGTCAATTTCTTGAAATCTTAGCTCAAATCACCTTTTCATCGCTCTGCACTTTGAAAAACTTTTTTTCGCATGAAAATAGATAGTGAGAAATGATTTGAAATATGCTTTTATACATGTCTGTCACCTACTGCCATTAATGCTCCTCTATTAGGGTGTAAACCCTAATTTGCCTCTTTTACCATTTCCGGTCTTCTGCCAAGCGACAGGTATTACATACAGGTTAAGGTATTTTACTGGTGTAACTAAGGGTTCACAAACATTTCATCGTTTGCTCCCCCTAAGCCTCTTTGGAGCTTAGTTTGTCAGTTCTGATGTTTCCACACTAGGTGCAGAAACTGGTTCCTCTTCCAATGTTGTTGGTTTCTTCCTCCAGGTTTTGTTCATGTCCACTTGAATTGTTTCAACATCAATTTCTCCTTCCTGAGTGACTGATATATCATCAGATATACACTTTCTACTTCTACAAAATCTTGCAATGTGACCCAGTTTATTGTAGTGATAGCAAACCAATCCAGGTGCTCTCCAAGGTCCATTGTTCATGTTTCCATTCTTCCTTTTGCATGTTGCAGCAGTGTGACCATGACCATGACAGATCATACAATTTTCTCTCCATCCAATTGCCAGTTGATGGCCACCATTTTTTGAATGATGATTGAAGATATTAAACTGGTTGTGGTTCTGGTTCACAAAAGGTTCAAGACCAATTCCTTGGGTCCTTTGAGGATATCTTCCAGTGTTATCCATCACAGACCTGCATTCAAATGCTCTATGCCCAAACTTGTTGCATGCATAACAATGACCATTGAACTTATTGGATCTAGGTACATTGTTGATAAAGTAAGAAAAATTATTGTAGGCTTTGCTCCTACATACATTGGCAGTGTGTCCTTCTTTAAGATAGTTAAAGCAAACAGGTTTGAATTTTTGCTTACCTTTTCCTTTAAGTGTCGGTTGCTTCTTTGATGCTTCAGCATTTGTTCCTGAGGATTCTCCTTCCTCATGTCCAGAGAAACCAAGTCCATTGGTATTCTTTACAGGTCTAGATGACTCAAGCTTTTTCTCTCCCTTGACAGTACTTTTGCCAAGCTTAGCGAGTATTTCCTTTGACTCAGAGAGTTCTTTGGAAATAGTAACATTTATCTCCATTAGGCTTGCATTTTTAGAGATGGCTATGTTCAGTTCATCTTGTACTCCTTCTTTCTCCATTCTGCTCTCATGAAGGTGAGCAGTCAGTGCACTAATCTCTTGTTTCAACTTGGAGATCTCATGATCTCTGTCCTTTACTAGATCTTCAGCTTTCCTCTTGTTCTCAAGCTCTTGACTAAACCGGATAGTCAGTCCTTCCAACTCCTTTCTCAGATTAGAGTTTGAATCATTCATCTTATTTACTTCTACAATCATGGCTTCCATATTTGCTTCATCTTCAAAACTATTTTCAAATAGCTCCATCAACTTCTCTGCATGTTCTCTCCTTTTTGCTTGAGATGCCTTGTATTTGACCATAAGATCATCATAGGTTTGCTCAGACTGAGTGAGTCATTGAGTAAGATCCCTCAAGGTGTATTCCCCCATATCTCTTTCCAAGTGGTTAAACTTATAGAAAGGTAGGCTCTGATACCAATTGATGAATACTAAGAGGGGGGGGGTGAATTAGTATGCCAAAAATATTTGTACTTAAACACTTAAATAGTCTGAAGATAAACCGGTAAAATAGTTTAACAAACAGACCGGTTATCACACATGCAAACCAAAAAGCAAATAAAGCATTCACCCACAAAAGCAATACAACCATAACACAAGATATTTGACATGGAAACCCAAATGGGAAAAACCATGGTGAGATGGAACTCACAAGTCACTATCTACAGAATAGAAACCAGACCAGTTAAGGTCTTACAATGTTCTTCACCAGAACAGATCCTGTTAGGAATCTCAATCTCTGTTAGGAGATAAGTCCAATTAAAGACTACCTTGCTAGAGGATTTTAGATTCACAGAGGTGAACCACCTTGTTAGAGGATTTTACAAAGGCTTTTGGGCCTACTCGGTTAAGGGCTACAGACTTGTCAAAGATGTGAGTAATCAACAAATGTTTGATCTATCTAATAGCACAAACTGCTTGGTTAGATCCAGTATTGCTCATAGTTAATGCATTCCAGCATTACTTTGGTCTTCTCTATCTCTCTCTCAATTACAAATTGATTTTCTCAGATAAGATCGCTCTTCCAACAACTCAACAATCACCTTTAACCCTAGGACAACATAAACCCTTTCAGCAACAACCTAAAAACCTGGACATGATGTCCTTTTAAAGGAATCTGATTTCATGTCGGTCCAATAGGATTACATTACAATTTCCTAGGTTCAATGAATCTAGACATACTCAGTAACATGACACAAAAAGCACCGTCAGTGTGTCGGCACCATCAAACAATCGGTGGATTGGTAACTCATCACAAAATGCCAGTCGATAACTCATCACAGAGTATTATCGGTTCATATAAAATACCAGTTTCTGGTTTGACAAAAATGAAGACTGGTAAGAATGTGTTATGCCGCTTTTCTCCCTCATACCACTTGAGATCTACAAACCGCTTGGGGTCGACATGCCGCTTCAGACCGGGAAACACATTCTGCAAAATCACCAATAGTCTAAATACTAGAATACAACATACCGGTTGGAACAAATACCGGTTGAGCTCTAGCTCACACATATAAAGGAGATCTCAATACAAGTGTGTGTCCATCAATGACAACCACAACATAAACATCAAAAATATGCCAACACACCATCCTTTGGTGTATAAAAGGATCCATTGTATATTTTAGCAAGGAAAAGAATCACAAAGTCCCAAAAGTCTTTTGTTTTGCAATTAAAGAGGGAAGATCTTCCCCTTTCGCTCAATTTATTTTGTTGATGAAACATCATGTTCATTTTGTTGACCAAGTTCTTCTTTTCAGATTAGAAAATCATTGCCTTGAAAAGTTAAAAAGAACACCATGTTTTCATGGAGCAACATCTCCATATAGGATTAACAAATCATTGCTTTGAAGGGCTAAAAAGAACTTGTGTACTTTGTCTTGAAAGTGGAAGGTATATGCTCTCCCCTTAATTGGGTGATCAAAAAGCCAAACCAATCTTAAAGCTTTATTTAATTCAAGCAATAAATCCTTTAGAAGGCCTGCCTTCCCGAGGGGTTGAAAAACTCTTAAAGCCATTTTTGGGCAGTGTGAAGGGAACGACCTAAGTGGGAAACAACTTTGAAGCCAAGTGTTCCAACCCACTATAATCAAAAGTGGAAAGTGACGAAAGTCCTTTTCAATGGTTGCGTGCAGTAATTAGCCTTCCCCCACTATCCTTGAGATACATAAAGCCTTTGTTCTAAAGGTTGGGAAGCCTCTTGAGGGAGTTTATCACTGACGACCGAACAGGAAGCTTGATTACGAACCTTAGCATAGAAACTTTGAGCCAAGTCAGTAACCAGACATTTGCAATATCACAGTGCAAGGGTGGGGAAGAATCCGCCCCCAAGATCACTCACCATATATCTCCCAAGATAACTACTCAATTGTGAAGCAATTCACTTTGGGTTAATTTCTGGCAAAAGGCAAAAAAAGGGGCGCACCGTAGGGGGTGACACGGTTGTTTGAGCTGATGGAGTATTGAGACTAGTGGGCTATGATATTGCTTATGACCCTTGAATAAAGAGTCTAATTGAAATGCATGTTGTATCTAAACCTATTGAAACATTGGGGATTTGAACACATCCTCGCAGAACATACACTTATTGTTTAGATTAAGCAAAATGGTTGTCTCTTTGGTGTCATGCTTTCATTCGTTATTTCAGAGAATCATCTACCAGCACTAAAAACTCAAGGCAAAATTCCAAAATTACAGAAAAACAACCAAGTCAATATATTTCAGGGCAGTTTAGCGCATAAGAGCAACTTTTTAGCACATAGGAACCATCTTTTAGCGCATTAAAACTTATCTTTAGCACATCAAGTCTTAATAGTAGTGCTTCACCCTAATCTAAAAATAAGTAGTGGTAGTTAGCGCATCTTGAAAACAGTTTAGCACATAGAAATTAAAATTTAGTGCATAGGGTTTAACTGTTAGTGCATGGCCTTTTAAACCAAAGCTGAACCAAAGTTGAACAAGATTAACTAGTTAGCGCGTATCATGGGGTAGCGTAGTGCGTAGAGTCTTTTCTCTAGCACATAGAGAAGTTTTCATAGCGCATTGCATCTCTGTTTCAGCACATAGTCAAAACCAAAAAAATAGGGGGCAAAACAGAGGTCAATTTGGAAAATTTTGAGAACAATTTCAGAATCTTCCCTTCATCAGCCTGAACTTCATCAATTAGAAAACCAAAAACAAAGTATCAAAAGCTATTTCTAAAAGCAAGTTTCTATCAAGCAAAGTTGCTTGAAATCTGAAACTAGTCGCAAGATAAACATATCTATCCTATCAAAATCGGGAAACATCATCACAAGTAGCAAACAGGTCCTTTAAATCAAACGGATTTTTATCCCAAAACACACTTGTTTAAAAACTCTAAGTTGTCAAATCGAGTTTCCATATCGAGAAAGCTCATATTCCATATCATTTGATGCACTTTGTCGTGAGGGGGCATCTAAACCTTCACTTTGACAAAGTAAAACTTGAGTTTCCAAAACAAAGCTAAACTAAATCCAAAACAAATCAAAGGAAACCATTGATCGCTTGTGCATGACTAATCCTCATATTCTGAGAAGAAGGAATATTTATCATAACACTAAGTTGAAGAAACAGCAACCAAGTTCTTTGAAACTTGTCAAAAGAAATAATTTTTTATACATCAAATTGTCAACTCTTCAAATCTCATCACACATTCCTTCATCATATATGATTGTATCTTCAAAACAAAACAAATGAATTTGACAAGGAACCCTTGAAGAGTAGGGCATTCTTTCAAAAATCAGCATTCAGTCAACGCATAAATCAAGGAGGGAAGATCATTCCGGCCTTCTTTCCCGAAGAGTGCATCACTTATAACATACCCCGATTTGAACCACCAACCCCTGAACAAAACATTGAAGAAGAGTTCATTCCCTTTGTCACGGAGAGATTCTACTAGATTCCCACCATTACTCGCTCTCAACTAAACAAATAGAGCGAAATGCAACCAGAAACTAGCATGAATCGAAGATTATCAAATCCTTTCAAGCGTCCAAATCTAGAGGACACCAAAATTTCTGAAGAACTTCTTCAAGAGTGTCAAGAGAGCGCTTCGTTTCAAAAACTTGTGGAAAGACTCATGGAGAATGACAAGGAAAAATACCTACGCATGCTCACAAGCAAAGGGGTTAAAATTCCTGAAGACTTTGACATGGACATTTTTAAAACAAGATCTCAACATTACGAATATCAAGAACAACAACAAGAGGAAGAGGCACATGACCCTGAGCAGGATATTCCTGAACAAAATCTACCAGAACAAAATATAATTGAGCAAAACATCCCTGAGCAAAACATACCATTCCATACACCATTTCAGCCTAGAGTTAATGCGAGGGAAGAATTCTTCCCTCAGAAAAATAATGCACCTTTGATTGCTCTTACTCAACAAATGCAAATGTTACAAAGACAAATGCAAGACATGCAACAAGGTACAACAGTACGGTACTCCTTAACTGAAATTTGTCCTTATCTGTTTGATAGAAGATTGAACATGGTACCTTTTCCTCCAAACTTGGATGTTCCCAAATTTGACAAATATGATGGGAAAAGTGATCCCCATGATCATGTTCGATAATTTTGCACAATGAGTCTTGAATTCGCTCATGATGATATGTATTTGATGAGGTTATTCCCAAGAAGCTTGGGAGGACAAACAATGGAATGGTTATCCAAAATCACACCTCCCATCAGATCATTCGATGAACTAGTCAAAAAATTCATAACTCAATATTCCTATAACATTCAACATGCTATCACCATGTTAGACGTCTGTAATACCAAACAGAAAAACAATGAAACATTAATGGTCTTCCTTCAACGATGGTGGCGTATGGTTTCGAGATATCCTCGTGATGTACCCAAAAAAGAAAAAATGGAAATTTTCATCGACAACTTGAATAGTGAGATGAGTTACAGACTCAAACTCCAATGCATACCATCTTTTGCTAAATTGATTGAGAATGGCATCCAAGTAGAAGAGGCATGTGTCAAAAAGGGAACATTGAAATTTTTCAAAGAAGGAACAAGTTCATCCAATTACAACAACCAAAACAACAACAACTTGGACAAATCTAGATTCTGGACCAGAAACAAAAACAATGGAAATGAAGGAGGAACTGAATCAAATGATCCAAAATCAAAGAAACCCATGCTCGTGTTATCAGGTAATCCTCAAAGAATCCCAAAGGTGCTAACCCAGGAACTAATTCTTATGCACCAAATACCAATCAAGATCAACTCAACACAAACAACACCAACAATACCCAAAATAATAACACCAATAGAGGACCTAATCCAAACTCACGGGGTAACACAAACAACTTTCTGAAATGCATTTATACACCACTAGGGCAATCACTAGAATCAGCATTCAGAGAACTCCTGGCAAACAAAATTATCTCTTTACCTGCAATCAGCAACTTTGAACCACAAATCAAACCACCCTGGTGTCATGACTCACACTTTTGTGATTTTCATCGCAACAAAGGTCATCAAACAAATGATTGCATGAGGCTGAAAAACATTGTTCAAGACATGATCGATAGAGGTGATTTAATGGTTGATGGTCTCAAAACAAATGGTGACCACAGAGCTTTCAAAAATCCTCTTCCAAACTATAACAAGGAGGGAGCTTCAACCTCAAATGATACACGTGGAGCTCGTATCAATCACATATACAATTACACCATCAATCACATATCAGCTGAGGACAATCAAGTCAATGTTATCACAATCAAAGACAGGCGTGAACATGAATCTGTCAATGTAACAACCAAAGCTCAAAAATATGTCTTGAAGGGACATATGTCAACAACAAACACCATACCCAAAATTCAATATGATATAGTGAGTCAACTATGCAAAACTCCTGCTCAAATATCTATACTTGAGTTGCTGAAACTTTTGCCAATACACAAAGACATATTGGATCAAGCCTTATTGGAAACAAATGTACCGCAAGATCTGGATGCTGACAAATTCCAAGCCATGGTGGCTCATATGACAAGACCTCATAACCTCACTTTTTCTGAGCATGATAATATCTCATTGAGCCATCCACATAATACTCCACTCCATATTGAAGTCATGGTCTATAAACACCAAGTTAAACGAGTATTAATAGATGAAGGAGTTGGACTTAATATTTGTACCTTAAAAATTATCCGTGCATTAGGCTTCTTAGAGGAGTCTATTGATCCATGCAAAAAGATCACTATAAAGGAATATGATGATGAAGAAAGATCATCTAAAGGAACGGTGGTGTTGCCAATTCAGGTAGGACCAATATGAAAGGATACTATGTGCCAGGTCTTAGATATAGACCTCACGTACAATATCCTATTGGATCGACCCTGGATACATGAAATCCAAGCAGTGCCCTCCACATATCACCAGTGTGTCAAATTCCCCTACAATGGGCAAGAGGTTTCTAGATCAGCTGATCATAATCCATTCTAGCATTGTAATGCTATGGGGGCAGCCCAAGACAGCTTGGTTCCACATAACAAAGATAAACAAAATTCATCAGCACAAGATCTTCAACAAGAAAATTCTAAGTCATTACCTAGAGATTTCAAGCAGAAAATGAAGATCAAATAACAAGGCATGGGAGAATACTCTTTGGAACCCATGTGTTTGGCCAACTTACCAACATTACCTAGATCTCATGGATTACCTACAACATCAACACATCAAGCAACTTAGCCCATCACCAAGTTTGATGGCACATTCATTCAACTTGGCACTCTAGCACATGAATCCGAGGAAAAGGATATCCTTAGTTGGCTATACAAAGATGAGGAAGAAGACAGAGCAGCTACTATGGAAGTAGCTATACCAACACACTTGTATGAAAAATGCTACTTAATCATGCAAAAAATGGGATACAATGGCAAAGGACCTATTGGTAAGCGTCAGGAAGGCGTCATAGAACAATTGGATCCTCCTTCACAATTCAGTAAAGATAAAAACGGATTGGGCTTTGAACTCACTCTACTCCCAAAGAGGGCACCACGCAAATACCAAAAACCCTAGTGGAAAGCAAAGAAGAAATACAAAGAAGACTCCTGGTAGGAGGCACTGTTTGAGTCAGCTGAGACAATACGTAAAGAACGTGAACATCAAGAACCAGAGAAATGTCAAAAACAACCTATCAATCAAAAGAAGGAAGAATCTACTGCAGAAGCACATCATATTCAAGAACCAATATCCAACAAAGAAGAATCACCTCCTGATTGTATCATTTCTCCTTGGGAAGAGATGAACAAATGCAAAAAGTGGAAGCAGGATCTGACACAGAATCAGAGAAAACTATCAAACTTGTCTCAATTATCAAAGACCTGTTCTCACCCTACAACATACCAGCTCACAACACTGCTAGAATCTGGGATAATACCTCTGAGACTGATTCCAATGAATATGAATGGGGTAGCTATTCTAATATTACTGAAGATATTTGTGCAAATAACAATAATACACCCATCTCTCAAGAAGAACGCAGCACAAAATCTAGATCATTTTAATTTGGTCCAAAAAATATCTATGACGACAAGGAAAACGAGCAGCAACATTATGTGCAAGTCTATAGGGAAGATGATACCATCAAAGACCTCAATGAAATCCTTAACTTCTTTAACACCCTGGCCAATCACGATGATACTTCCATCCTGACACTTACAGCAGTCGAACTTGATCCACCTAACGACTCCTTACCACTTGTCTTTCCTGACCTCATAGACTGGGATGAACTTAAAACTCATGATATACCAATTTTCCCAAATGATGAATCCATTATCCATTACTTATGTATCATTAATCTGGAGACAGACTCTACTAGTGAACAAAGTAACGACATCTACAATCAGGGGAGTGCCAAGTCTCTCATTTGCTAAAATGAGCAAACTAAAAGATCTACTGCTGAAAACCAGTCAATGGCAGCAATAGATCACACAAAATTTAAAATAAAGGATGCATCTGAGGGTGAAAACCTTTTTAAGGCACCTAAGGATGGGAGACTTGACACTCTTCTTGAGCATTATCATGAGCGATCACCCATATTGATTGAGCCCACTCAATCAATCAACATTGGTACTACAGAAGCAGCCAAAACTATACACCTTGCAGAATCTCTGATGGAGGAAGAAAGATCAGAATTTATTAAATTTTTTAAAGAAAAGTAAATCAACTTTTCTTGGTCATATGCAGATATGCCTGGGATTGATCCACAATTAATCATGCATCACTTGTCCATTGCTCCAGGAGCTAATCCAGTCAAGCAAAAACTAAGAAAGATGAATCCACATGTCACACTCATGGTTAAAGCTGAATTGAAGAAACTATTAGACGTCAGATTTATTCGACCTATGGACTATGCTGAATGGATTTCCAACATTGTACTAGTATCAAAACCAGATGGCAGTATCAAAATCTGCACTGATTTTAGAGATGTCAACAAAACCTGTCCAAAGGATGACTTTCCTTTGCCCAGTATCGACATAATTGTAGACCTCATAATAGGCCATGCAATGCTATCACTAATGGATGGTTTTTCAGGCTATAATCAAATAAAGATAGCCCCAGAGGATCAAGAAAGAATAACATTTACATGTCCATGGAGAACGTACTATTGGAATGTCATGCCTTCTGGCTTAAAGAATGCAGGAGCAACTTATCAACAAGCAATGACAACAATCTTTCATGACATGATGCATACCTTCATGGAAGACTATGTAGATGATTGACTAGCTAAATCCTCAACCAAAGCAGAACATCTAAGCATCTTAGAAAAGATTTTTGATAGACTGGAAAAATTCCAAGTCAGGCTCAACCCTAAGAAGTGTGTCTTCGGGGTTACATTAGGCAAATTAATAGGCTACATAGTTTTAGCTAAAGGTATTGAAGTGGATCCAGCAAAGGTACAAGCCATTATGGAGATGCCACCACCAAAGAACATCAGCCAGCTTAGATCTCTGCAAGGATGACTTCAATCAATCAGGCGATTCATCACTCAACTAGTAGATAAAAGTCTCCCATTCAATCATTTTCTACATAAAAATGTACCGTTCAGATGGGAGGCCAAATGTGTAGAATCCTTCTATCAAATCAAGCAGTATGTAATGAACCCACTAGTTCTAGTACCACCAATAGCAGGGAAGCCACTCATTCTCTACATTTCAACAATAGACATCTCACTGGGGGCATTATTAGCATAAGAAGATCAACAGGGCAAAGAGCGAGCTATCTATTATATCAGTAGGACATTAAACGAATATGAACTCGACTATACATTCATTGAGAAAGCTTGTCTAATAGTAGTATTTGCCTCTCAAAAATTTTGACACTACATGCTAGCTCACACAATTAAGCTGGTTGCAAAAATTGATCCTCTCAAATATTTACTTAGTAAAGCAACTCTTACAAGTAGATTGGATAAATGGGTCATGATCCTTAGTAAATTTGATATCCACTACATAGAACGATGAGCTATCAAAGGACAAGTAATTGCAGATCAACTGGCAGAAGCACCACTACCTGGAAAAAAAACTATGAAGATCGAATTTCTAGACAGAGAAGTTCTTGCTATCTCCACCAAACAATGGACCTTATATTTTGATGGATCCTACATGCAACATGGCTCAGGTGCTAGCATTCTGTTCATCACTCCTGAAGGACACACTATACCAAGATCATATAGGCTTATGTTTCCATGCACCAATAACATTGTTGAATATGAGGCATTGGTTATAGGCATCAAAATGGCCATAGAATGGAGGATCACAGAATTAAAAGTCTACAAAGATTCACAATTAGTCATCAATCAAATCAATAATGACTATCAGACAAAGGATGACAAGCTGCTACCCTACAAGTGAATGGTGGATGATTTCAACCAATATTTTGTACACATCACCTTCGATCAAATACCAAGGTTGTATAATAGAGCAGCTAATGCCATGGCTACTATCACTTCACTACTACAAATTCCAGAGCAACAGAATCATTACAAGTTTATGGTAGAGCAACTGTTCTCCCCAGCCTATGACCATTTGGAATCCCATGTTATCTATACCTTGACTGGTTCGAACTCTCCATTATATGGACCCATCTACGACTATCTTAAGAACAATATCCTACCCATTGACCTGTCCCAAAACCAAAAGCGCAACTTTATCCGGCAAGCTGCCTGTTATACTCTTACTGCTGATACTTTGTATCATCGAGGTCTAGATGGTACTCTTCTCCGTTGTCTTGATCGTAATGAATCTGACTCCACTTTACATGAGCTTCACGAAGGTATCTGTGGCACACATTCAAGTGGTACTACTCTTGCTAAAAAGCTTCTAAGAATGGGATATTACTGGCCAACAATTGAAAAAGACTCTTATCACTTTGTAAAGAAGTGTCCTAAATACAAAATCCATGGCAATCTTATACATGCACTAGCACAAAAACTATCGCCATTCACAACATCTTGGCCCTTCTATCAGTGGGAACTAGACTTGGTCGGCAAAATTCATCCTTCGTCATCAAATGGACACAAGTTCATTATAACTGTAATGAAATACTTTACCAAATGGATAGAAGCAGTCCCCATGACCACAGTGACTGGGAAACAAATTGCCTCTTTTATCCTTAATTATATGATCTGCAAATATCGCATTCCAAGCTTCATCATCACCGATAATGGATGACCTTTCAAAAACCAAGATGTGCAAGAACTATGTGAAAAATTCAAAATCCAACATCATTTTTCTACCCATAGGGGAATGGTCAGGCAGAAGCATCCAACAAAACAATATTGAAAATCCTAAGGAAAACAATGAATGATGCAGGCAAAGATTGGTATATACAACTCAATCCAGCACTTTGAGCCTACAGAACTAGCATCTGTACACCTATAGGAGCTACACCATATTCATTGGTATATGGATCAGAAGCAATTTTACCCTTGGAGGTAGAAATTCCATCTCTCAGAGTCTCTTTGAAAGGCTTAATCCCAGATGAAGAGTATCAAGTTAACCGACTGCAAGAGCTTGAGCTTCTAGATGAAAGACGTCAATGTACCTACACTCATCTCAAAGCATATCAGCAACATATGTGCAGGAGCTAAAACCACAATGTCATTCCTAAAAAAATTAAAATTGGTGACCTAGTACTCAAGGAAAATCCTAGGAATCAGCAAGATCGGGAAAAGAAGGGAAATTTGAACCTAATTGGTTAGGTCCCTATGTCATCATATCAGCCTATGGATTAGGCACCTATTAGCTAACAACATCAGAAGGAGATGTGCTTGATGAACCAACTAACAACATTCATCTGAAGAAATACTACACTTGAGTAATCTAATGCACAGAAAAGTAAAAAAAAAATTTAAAAATCAAAAAATCAAGAAAAAGGTACAATAAAAGCAACTAGTGAAAACCTAGCAACAAGCACTATTGTGAGAGGATAGCTCCTCTATCTATATCCATACCATTATATCCATAGTAAAAGCACTACCGGCCATCGCCCGACATTTTTATCACAATATCCATCTAGGCCATACTTAGCGTAGTCACTATCCTGATTTATCCGCATATCCTTTCACCGCATCTCACCATGGTTTGGTAATCACTATACATATCCATATTGAGAAGTACACTTGACTAGGGGCGGTAATCAAATTTTGCAACATGTTAAAAACATCAAAACTTGTCGCAAACTCAGAACTTCATATCTAGCAAAACAACACTCGCACAATTGCAAAGCAAAACATTGATCGCTTAACGAGATTCACAAATATGATGGATGATTTTCTGAAGTATCAAATGTTGCATCTTGCATAAATTTTTGACTATTTTTGCACTTGAACTTTTTGAATTGTTGGATCCTCTAAAAATTTTCTCAACCATGCTTCAAAAGCTAGAGAACGTCGTGGGGAACTCCAATATTTTCTTAGTTTTTCTGTCTATGAGGTGATCATTTGTACTGTGTTGATGCTTGTCTCACAACGTGATTCACAACATATCACTGAAGACATGATTCCACATCATGCATACAAATGATTTAATCTTATCTGTTTCTACGCAATCCGCACTCAGGTCGTCCTAGTTCAATTATACCTTGACGCTTGTGCTATCTTGCAAAATCAAAAATCATGTAAATTTTTCTCAGGTCATTATGGTTCAATTATACCATTATGCTTGTATAAATTTTCAACATATCCCAAAACAAATCAATTCTCAAATGATGATACATGCAAAGAAAGCAAACAACATGTGGCTATACAGGGATGATGAATGCAAAATGAGGATGCTCAAAATCAAGTAGTTGCATATCATTTTACAAGTAGTTGCATATCATTTTACAATTAGTTGCATATCATTTTACAATTAGCAGCATATCATTATCATTCATCTCATTTTCAAGATACATCTCACAACACATCATTATCATACATCTCATTTTCAAGATACATCTCACAACATATCATTATCATACATCTCATTTTCAAGATACATCTCACAACATCCTGCATTATCACATCATATTCATCACATATCACATCACATACATCTATCTAAGCATTGCATCATCATAGAATAATCCAAAGCATATAGAAAGCATAAACCATAACATATCACATGAGGATCAAAGAAAATGGTGTCATATATACATCAAAGAATGATCAATATACAAAATATGTCATGTCTGTGCCAATACAACAAAATGATCAAGATACAATGAAGACAACATCTCTTGGGTATGACTATCTCTTGAAGGTGACGGTCTTGCTACAGATGTCCCAGCACCTGGATCTCTAGGTGGATCCTATCTAGAGGCCCTGTCACACCTTTGCTCTCCGTCCTTGACCCAGTCTCTTAGGATCGACTAGATCTCGACTGTGTAAAACTCTGCACTTGACGCTCCTTGGGCACCGCATCCTCATAATGTCTCCTATAGTACTCCACCTCCTTAGCTCTCAAAGCCACCTCTCTCAAGGTGTCTTTCATCGGACCACTTGCTGCAACTCTCTGCAAACTCACTGCGAGCTCCTCTGCTTGACCCCGCCGCTCTATCTGAGTATCACACTCTATGGTTAGCTGAATAATCTGACGTTGATGTGCCAGCAACTATCTGCAAGTGCTGCATTGATAACTACACCAATCTAATTTGTGCATCCTTCACATGTGTCAGAATCTGCATCTGCAAGGGTACCTGTGAAGGGGTACCCCCTATCCCTCTAACTGTCCTTAGTGCAGGTGGAGGTAAAACATCTGACCTCCTCCTCTGGGCTGGTTGTCACACGTCACATATCCTCCCACTACCGCTATCACCTCCCCAACCCTCTCCTCACCTCCAACTCTAATAGCCAAACCTTCTCTCCCTCTATCCATCACAGCTCACCACGCAGCTCTCTCCGCCTATATCCCCCTATCACCACCATCTCCTCCCCTGTCTCCTCTCCTCCCCCGATCCAATCTCCCTCTATCTCCTCGCTGACCTTGGCCACCTCCTCTGGTATCTCTACCATCATCTCCTCCTCCATCACCACCCCCCTCATCTACCTCCTCATCGTCATCAAAAGCCAGAATCATCTCAGCTAGATCCGATATCCTGGCCACCGCACACACTGCAAAGAGTATTGCAAACTCGTCAGTCATCCCTGCATCCACTATCTTAGGGGCATAATCCCAAATCTGGCCAGCTGCATGAAAGAACTCCTCCACTACTACCATGCTATCAATCATAGGTCCCCAATCCGGAATATCCTATCTCCATCGAGCATAAAAATAGGTTCCCTGTGGAATCCCCTGTTGTCGACCATACGGTCGGAGCACCCGACTATGTAAAAACCTCTCAATAATAAAGGGTGTCTGCCCTATCAAATATCTAGTCATGTAAACATAGGGCATCTCCATCCCATCCTTGGCCCATACCTCGCAACCTGTATATGTTCGCCAGATGACCATATCAATATCATCTAGCACTCTCCTTCAGTGCTCTAGTTTTACCAGCTTACGCTGGAAAACTATCTCTCTGTATCCATATGCATATGCACACCCAATAGGCGTATCTCTATCTGCCAATGGCCTAGCTATGGGAATATGCTCCCACACCCATACCTATAGCAGTGTCACTCTAACTGATAAACTGCCATAACCTAGGTATACCACCTGATGTAAATCCCTATATAAGTGGGCCAGCATAGCCGACCCCCATGCAAATCGGTGACCCTACGTCACCATATCCTCCAGAACCAATCCCCACCCCACTGCTAGTCCCTTCGACCTACGGTTGGGACATAAGAAACCACTTATGAAGCCTGCCAGAACTGATGGTAGGGGCACGTAATCCAAATCCAAAAACTCCTGCTAGGGGATCTCATACCTGCAAATAGTATCATCCTGAAAGATCCGACGAAGTGCCTCAGTTCCACCCTCCTCGGTCTGCTCATAGCGTAGCAATGAACATTCCACAAGAATCTGTAGAATTCGATAACAATCCTCAGGTGTCACTATAATCTCACCTATTGCCAAATGGAAAGTGTTCGTGTCACTATGCCACCTCTCCGCCAATACAGTCAATAAATCCTGGTTCACGATAAACTGAGGCATATCTAACAATGAGGTCGGGCCACACCTCTCAATAATGTCTCTATCTACCAGTGTCAATCATGGTATCAAGGACCATGGTCTCGAAAATCGCTCACACGATTGAACCACTCCAAAATGCCGTTGGCTCCTTTTTATGTTGAATAACAAAATCAGCAACCAGTGTAATCTACAAACAAATTATTGAAAGGTAGCCAACCTCAACTATGATTTCCAAGGATTAACTGGACCAACTAACAAAAATGTTTTAAATCCTTCTACTCTTTAGGCTCTGCAAAACCTAGGCGGGTATACCTTTTCATGCTTAAGATTTAGACCTTTGACACACCTTATGACAACATCAATAGAAAGCAGATAAACCATTCCACAAGCTCACCAATTTAAGTAATATGTATAGATGGGCTAGACCTTGTACAAATAGTAGATGAGATAGAGCTTTGGAAGGATAAGACACTAACCCCTATAACATGAAGGGAAATAGATTTATCTTTTAAAATTCATATCTAAAACCATCCCCAAATCTGTCAAAGACCAGTGCCTTGTTCATTAGGTAGCAGAGTCACACACAGAACTAAAAATATAAATCATAGATGCAAGTTTATTTTCCTTAAACAAGATACTCATGCATCAATACCTTATATTAATGCACTATTTGATTCATTCACAAATTTATCAGATTTGGATACATATTTCATCATTTATGACTGCCTACAGAATTTAAAACCTTCACCGAAGGATACCTATCAATAGCCACAACAATCTCCTTGAAATTGACTAATTTCATCCTCCTTGAAGATTCAATTCATGATAATGAAATACATACCTAGAGACAATATTGTGTGGAATTTACTCATTCCTGACACAAGTAAGACCTACAACTAAAACCACATTTACAACCCTGCATTGCAACCTCTATACCCTGGAACAAACCATAGAACTTTACATATCTGGGTCAAGAAATTTTAGAAGATGGAAGCCATGAAAACTGGAGCATTCTCACAAAATTCTAGAACCCTTACAATAAGAAGAAAATTGGAATAAAAAGGAAGAGGGAACAAATTAGGTTTCATTAGAACAAGCCAAGTGTCCCCTTTCTCCAATTGAATTTCACTCCCATGGAAACTGCTCTCAAAATATCTGATCTTTGCCAAAATTAACTACATAATTGGATTCCACACTCTGAGAGCTTTCCAGAAACATATAATGCTTCATATTTTGGCCAAAAATTGAGCCTTGAGCGAATTAATTCTTCATGTGTGCACATCATTTAAATTTTCCATTTTTTTCTATAGTCTGAACTATATGTTTAATATGCATTTAACTTTGATTTTTGGCCCTTTTGTGCTCTGACTCTTTGCCACATGGTGGCCTCCGATTGGTTCGCAAGGTCTACTAGATGCCACCTCAACTGACACCTCATCACTGCCACGTGTCTGCTTACTTGTCTATCCACCTGTCTTTCCACCTGTACGCCACATGCGTGCCACATCACCACCATTGGGACGGGAACTACCTGCTAGACTTCTGACTAGACCTGCCACCTGAGCACCACCTGACTTTTTCCATTTCACAGACGGTAACTATGGTGCAACTTCACCTCATGAAACCATGTGCACCGTCAATCATCTCGGAACCTGCTCGACCTTTAACCTTGCTCATTTTCGGAAATGCTTTTCGCTATTTTGCAACCCTTATCCTTCGTGCATCTCGCCTTCATGAAATCACGTGGATCATTTGATCTCCCTGAACCTACAGGGTCTTTACCTCTTTTCTTTATTTTTGCAGGGTTTAACTGGTGAGCACCTTTGGCCTGCGAATCAACGCGCTTTGTCAGATCCTCTATGACCTGCTCACTGGTTAAGCTGACCCTTCTCTGCAAAATTGACCCACTTGCCTCAGGAAGCATGCCTGCATGGGGTCCACATGTCACCATTTGTCACCTCCTCCGGTCACCTTTGCGAAGTCGCGCAGATCGTCCGATCTCCCTGAACCTGCATTAAACATATTTTGCAGCCCTTATCCTTCATGCATCTAGCCTTTGTGAAGTCACACAGATCGTCTGATCTCCCTGAACCTGCAAGGTCTTTACCTCTTTTCATTGTTTTGCAGGGTTTAATTGGTGAGCACCTTCAGCTTGCGAATCAATGTGCTTCATCGAATCCTCTACGACCTGCTCACTAGTTAAGCCGACCCTTCTCTGCAAAATTCACCCGCTTGCCTTGGGAAGCATGCCTGCATGGGGTCCACATGTCACCATTTGTCACCTCCTCTGGTTGCCTTGGGATCCACACCCACGCGTGTGGAGTCTGCTTGGGCACCCAACAGACACCGTCCATCAAAAGCCCAGAGGCTTTGACATATTATATGTGTAAGGCCTTTCTTATCAACACCAAAAAGTTTCCCTCCACAATGAATGTGGGATTAAAGCCTTTTCCTAAGAATGCATTTTTTTTTAAGTTTTGCCTGAATGTCTTCATTTTCTTCTCACATCTCATGTCATTGCATCATAGAGGAACACATCACGTTGCTTGCTACTATGTCCAACGTGGGAGGAGGGAGCGTAGTTAGTGTTTGATTGCATTTGCATTGAAGGTTTCCTGAGCTGTTGCAACTTTTACCAAAGGCTTCACATAGGGACATTCTGCATTATCACGCATTATGCCATCTGCCTTTCACATGAGAAAAAGAACTAACAAAGGTTGCATTCACTAGAAAAATTAGCTAGCCCTTCCCACGCCACACTTCAAAGGCTTTAAGGCCCTGCTACACTGCATTTGCTTGAGTGTTTCAATGCCCTTTTCACATCATCATTTGCATATTTCATAAACCTCAATGCCCTGACGCCTTGGACTGAAATCTTCTTCCATTTGGCAATAAAATCTAGTATTTCGCCCTCAAAGTTGTTGCTAGATGCTCGAAAATCATTTGAAACTTTCAATCTGGAAAAGCTTTTAAGTATACGTCCACTAAATTGATTACTTCCAATATGCAATTTCTCAAGAGCACTCAATTTTGCAAGTTGTCGTGGCAATCTTCCAGATAGATTGTTTGAAAGAAGAACCAATGAAATAGACCTACTAAGGTTTCTGAATTCCTTAGGAATATAGCCCAACAAACGGTTTATGCCAAGTGACAAATTTTTCAAATGGACCAAAGATCCTAGCTCTACAGGTAATGAAGCGTTAAGATAGTTCCAAGTTAGGTCAGTGATCTATCATGGGCAAAAACTCTCTGGCTGGCTCGAAAAAAACAACTTCATTTCCCTTTTGGTCTCTATTTCTTACACATCCATTCCTTGTGCCATTGAAAACTCGGGCTGTTAACATAATGTGCATTTGGTGGCTGCCAACATAATATAATTCTACTAGTTGTACAAAATGGAACACCTTATCTCCAGGCCATCCACTAATAATTTGCAGTCAAACAATACTTTGCAAGTTCTTCCATTGTTGAATGCATCTCAATAGACATAAAAGATCACTCATAATCATCAAAACTTGGAGAAAGGGTCCCAACATAATCAAGAAGACTGCGATTTGTTCATTTTTTTTTATGCACTCATCATCTGCTCAAAAATTCTCAGTGCTAAAGAATGGTCTTCCATCCATGAGGCATAAGATTCACTTGGCATGTGAGGACTAACTCCATCCAGTTTGAATTCATTTGCTAACTTAATGTCATCACAAGAAGATCCATTTTTCATACAACCAATCCCTCTACTTTTGAACTCCATGTTAACAGTACATCTTCTCCTCCATTGCTCATATCTGGCATGTAAAATGCCTTGGTTGTTTTGACCACAAGAGGCATTTTCATTTTGAATTATCCTTTGGTGGGAAACATACAAGTATTCAACTCCAACCGTGGATGTCAACATTATTTTGGAAGTGCTCATAGGGCCAAGTCGCCAATAAAATAGCACTGCACAGGCATGAGCTAGGTCGGGCCCCAAAGTGGGTCCGACTAAAATTTTTTTTTGTTTTCATTCAACTAACCTTAGAAAAGCCTCACGGACCTCAAACATACCTTTGGAAATGATCGGCACCATTTTTGGATTATAAAATTGAATTTTACAACCTTTAGGCACTTACGCCACATTTTCGCATTTAATCATGAAGACGTAATTTTCAAAGTGGTCAAAGCACTTTTCTGGACCTCGCCATCTGACAGGCGTGTACTCTGATATACAAGGATGAACTCTACCAAACGGTTTCTCAAGATGAGTCCCGAGCGAAGAGATATTAATCACCGAAAATGACCTACTGTCTTTGTCGACACTGCCAACCTGATGAAGTCAATGTTCTGGCAACACGTGATGCCTTTCTCAAAAATATCAAACAACCTCCGTAGGCCCTCAAATTTGAAACATAGGTACCTTGATTTACATATTAAAACTTAGAAATCTCAGTTCGACCAAAAGCCTGATTGGGTGCAAATGGTGCATTCATGAAAATGGCCACTTTAACTGACATAGCACTGAAAGTACAGATCACTGAAAATGATGGCTAAATGAACCCTTTTGAAAACCGATCAAACGGATTGGTAGGAGCCTGAAAATGGAAAAATAGCTCGTCATTTATACCAACATTGGCCCAGAACAAACATTGTGTCATAACAATTACTAAGGCAACTTTTTCACTTATGCGAAATAGGGCTCTAACTAGTTGTCGAAACAGGGACTAGTCAAACCACACCAACTACAAACGGATTGATCTTCAAAAACTGAGCAAATGGATTTGTTAAGACTTGAAACTTTGCAGGATAATTCACATTTATGTATACAATTGAGTCCATTTTAAATTTAATCATGAAAATTAGTAGGGCAAAAGATATAAACGCCCAAAGTAGGCTACTTAGTAAAATATGCATTTGTGCCTAAAATGCACTTTCAGCTCACCCCTCGAAATGGGTACCTGGTAAACTTATCCAAATTGAATTTTGAAAGTTGCACATCACTGCATAGGCCAAATGAAAGGTGTACAACAAGTTGCCAAAGCCCTACCCCTTGAAAATCAACTAGCTCAATGTTACCCCCTCTCTAAATAGGCCATTCAGACTAACTTATTTAGGTACTTTTCTGACATGCAGAGCAAAATTTTGAAATGGGCCTCTAAAATTGACTCAATTTTAATGAGTCCCAACAGTGGCTCTGACTGGGGATGGTTGATTGCAAGATCAACATAAGAACATAGAATCAATGGTTAAGCAGACCATCCAAAAGACGGATCATTCTTCTCCTCTTCTCAAAAACAGGGCATCCTTATTCTACCCAAACAGCAGGGCACTTTATTGAAAACCACACAATTGAAGCAAACAAACTATACAAGATATACAAACATACTTACAACTTATTATAAACTGCTCCACTTTCCTCAACATTTACCTCTGTCAAAAATCTGATTTTCATCTCTTGATATCATGATCCAAACAAAGGCGCCTTCCAGTAACAACTGAGCATAATCATTATAATCAGCCTCTTTTGTCTCATTACTGTAACAGTTGGTGTGCATTCCTCTTATCTGTTTCTGAACTTTGCAATCACACACTACTTCAACACAAGTAAAAACATGAGGCAACTCACCGTAGAGGCTTTCCCACAAGATACCATACATTTCACTATCCCCATCAATTCTACCATTTGCAAAGGCATCATCATGTTGAACTTGAAAAATAAAACACTCATTTTCAACATTGCAATTCCTATCAGCACTCACCTTGTTATCATTTAAATTCATAGAATGAGGGGCATTACTAACCAACTGATGCAAACAAGGAACATAAACATTACAATCCGGATGTGATACTTCACTATGCTGATCACACCTCATACTATCCTTGCTTATCAAACTAAAAACCTCTGCATTTTCAACATCCCATTCATGGAAAAGAATGCATACCTCTGGCTGAAGCAAATCCTCAGCTAACTCTTTCTCTTTCAAGCCTACATCCACCTGAAACACTTTCATTTGTGGTTTTAAATAATCATCACATAACCTATGCCTCTTACCTTCATCATGAAATAATTTTTTACAACCCATGCTATTGCTATTCGGAATTTCATTAGTATTATGGATTGGTTCATCATTTACAACATCTGATTGATCAGTTATTTCTTCATACAAAGGGTTAGAAACAAAATGAAGAATCCCCTTATGAACATTATGACACTGAAGTGATTGGTCTGTATCTATATTAGCATTGAATAGAACATTAGTAAAATTGCTAAAGATACCATCCGCATTATCATCATAATCATCTTCATCAGACAAAGAAGAAAATGAAACTTTGTTGGAACAATCCTCAGTGTTCCATGTTTCACATCCATAAGATTTCATCATTTGACCATCATTCTGAAAATCAAGATAATCATACTTATCTTGCCACAACTGATCTTCTTCACCAATAGAACACTCATCATTAGCCAAAGAATGAAAATGAACATCGCTGCCATTTACTTCATCAGGTGAACTTTCAGCACATTCACTAAATTTTTTTGTCATAAAACCATTTGTTAGATCACCATGTTGTTCATCAAGTATACAAACATTCAGTTCACAGTCCTTTTCCGAAGAATCCTCTTCACCATATTGCAGAAGGTCTTCATTAATAGCTCGAAGGTTCTCCAACATTTGAACCTTCTTGTCCACAACCTCAAGATATTTCCTAAGTTCTACAATCTTCTGGACTTGCATCGCACTTTGTTGTTCCATGTGAGATTCCGTAAAAATTTGTCCATCCATGTGTGCTATATTTTCATTGCAATCATGTGTACCATTGAGATTTTTTGAATTAACTTTAGGCATAACTTTCAAATTAGAAAGATCATCAACATGATTATAAGAAGTGAAATCTGAAAATACTTTTACTTCATCCCCAACACAATTGACATTATCAATATTTAAGTGAGGATCAACTATTGTTTGCACCAAACAACTCTGATTTTCCTCATATTGCACATTTTCACTTGCACAAACAACAACACTTAGTAATCCCTCTGTATTTGGTATTTCAAATACATCAACATCATGTAAAGATTGATGGTCATCACCATCATTATTTTCATTAATATTATCCTAGAGAAATGCATGATTCACTTGGTAATTGGCAGCCACATAATCAACATAACCGGCATACAAGTCAAGTAGTACATACCCCTTGTATATATCTATCTCTGTATCAACATTTTCACAACACTTTCCATTGATCATTCCATCATTACTGTGAGAGACAACTGGCATTAACAACAAAGGTTCTTGACTCTCATTTAAATCTGAAACACATGCATCAACAAAACCATTCGGAACCGCAGAGCTTGATGCACCTAGACAAGGAATGATTTGCTCATCTTCACATGGTATTTCACCATTGAAGGTACTTTGGCATGAAACAACAGCAGACACAAATCTCTTGGCTATCCCAAATTTCAAATTATTTTCTATGTCCCTAGCTGTGTTAAAAGCTTCATACAAGGTTTTGGGTTCTTTGTTTCTCAATAAGAAGCTCATCTTCTCATCAAATGCACTCATGTAAACATCCAAACATACTTTATCATCAAGTTTATACTTTCTGGAAATCTTGGACAAATCTTGTGAAAATCTGATATTAAATGTTGGTACTAATTCATCTTCCCTGATTTGTATATAAGTGAATTCTTTCAGCAAGTCATAATCACTTATCTTTTCATCAAATTGATCGATGAAATCTGAAATCAATTCCTCCCATGAGGAAATAGAATTCACTGGCAAAAAAGAAAACCAATCCCTTGCATCCTCTTTCAATGATTGAACAAACAATTTCATGCATACATCTTCCTGACAAATTTCAAACTCTCCTATCAAATTTGAAAATCTTTGCACATGTTGACATGTTGATTCTGATCTCTTCCCACAAAAAATTGGCAAATACTTTCTAATTTTTGTGGGTGTGGGATTTGGGTAACCCGGAATACCTTCAAAATTTAGAGCAGCATAATATTTCATACTGAAACTTTTCCTATTATATGGTTGTTCTGGTTTACTAGGCATGGCTCTATGTGGAAATAATTGGGGCTGAAAAAGTTCACTACACATTTCTTCGTACTCCCACAAATGATTATATAACTTTGGATAAACACTTCAAGCACGTATCCTTATACTGAAACTATTTCACAACATTGCTTGACACAAAGCTCTCCAAATTTGCATACTATAGAAGATAATATACACTAGATATTTTAATAGCACAGATATGCAAATTAATTTTTGTGATTCCTTTTTCCCTCTAGACTAGTGTTGTTCACTAAATGGGAAAACAACATTACACATTCTAATTTTTAGAACAAATATCTTTGCATTTGAAACCTCTGAAATACCTAGGTGTTTGCAGTTGTATAAAACTTGTAGATCTAAAGATTTACTTCACTTTCAACACTGTCTTTTACCTTAGAGTCGCCACCTCTTGCATAGAGGATATTTTGAACAGCAGGATACCATTCAACACTTATTTAATTCTTTGTTTCTCTTTCAATCTCTCTGCAATAAACACTCTTCCAGGCTATTTAACACTGGTATGAACCACAGAGTCGCCATCCAAATAAGGAATTGGGGAAAAGTTCACATATAGCTGCAAGAACTTCTTACAACTTTCAACAATAAACTTACTGTTACTCTTTCATCAAATATGACATGAAACTCATGGATACTTACAGATCCAGAATAAGGAACACTTTCTAACTCATAAAATCACTTTCACACTCTGTGCATACACAATGGACAGACTGGCTAGATATGAAATTGATAGAATGAAGGATACATTCAACTTCTGACCTCATCAATCAAACATTCAAATCCATTAATTCCCCAGCAGAGTCGCCATTTTGTTGCGGTGAATCGGATGGGATAATCTCAACCTTATATGAATTAAATCTTTCTTAACCAGAGGCTCTTGATAGTTCATTTGTTCCCCAGCAGAGTCGCCATTTTGTTGGTTCCTTTTTATGTTGAACAACAAAATCAACAACCAGTGTAATCTACAACCAAATTATTGAAAGGTAGCCAACCTCAACTATGATTTCCAAGGATTAACTAGACCAACTAACAAGGATGTTTTAAATCCTTCTACTCTTTAGGCTCTGCAAAACCTAGGCGGGTATACCTTTTGATACTTAATATTTAGACCTTTGACACACCTTATGACAGCATCAATAGAAAGTAGATAAACCATTCCACAAGCTCACCAATTTAAGTAATACTTACAGATGGGCTAGACCTTGTACAAATAGTAGATGAGTTAGAGCTTTGGAAGGATAGGACACTATCCCCTAAAACATGAAGGGAAATAGATTTATCTTTTAAAATGCATATCTGAAACCATCCCCAAATCTGTCAAAGACCAGTGCCTTGTTCATTGGGCAGCAAAGTCACACACAGAACTACAAATATAAATCATAGATGCAAGTTTGTTTTCCTTAAACAAGATACTCATGCATCAATACCTTATATTAATGCACTATTTGATTCATTCACAAATTTATCAGATCTGGATACATATTTAAAACCTTCACCGAAGGATACCTATCAACAACCACAACAATCTCCTTGAAATTGACTAATTTCATCCTCCTTGAGGATTCAATTTATGATAATGAAATACATACCTAGAGACAATACTATGTGGAATTTACTCATGCCTAACACAAGTAAGACCTGCAACTAAAACCACATTTACAACCTTGCACTGCAACCTCTATACCCTGAAACAAACCATAGAACTTTACACATCCAGGTCAAGAAATTTCAAAAAACTGGAGCATTCTCACAGAATTTTGGAACCCTTACAATGAGAAGAAAATTGGAATAAGAAGGAAGAGGGAACAAATTAGGTTTCATCAGAACAAGCCAAGTGTCCCCTTTCTCCAACTGAATTTCACTCCCGTGGAAACTACTCTCAAAATATCTGATCTTTGTCACATTAACTACATAGTTAGATTCCTCACTTCGAGAGATTTCCGAAAACATATAATACTTCATATTTTGGCCAAAAATTGAGCCTTGAGCGAATTAATTCCTCCTGTGCACATCATTTAAATTTTCCATTTTTTATATAGTCTGAACTATATGTTTAATATGCATTTAACTTTGATTTTTGGCCCTTTTGTGCTCTAACACTTTGCCACGTGGCAACCTTCAATTGGTTTGCAAGGTCTACTGGGTGCCACCTCAATTGACACCTCATCACCGCCACGTGTCCACTTGCTTGTCTGTCCACCTGTACGCCATGTGCATGCCACATCACCACCACTGGGACGGGACCTGCTTGCTGGACCTCTGACTGGACCTACCACTTGAGTGCCACCTGGCTTTCGCCATTTTGCAAATGGTAACTGGCGTTCAACTTCACCTCACGAAACCACGCGCACTGTCAATCATCTTGAAACCTGCTCGACCTTTAACCTTGCTCATTTTCGGAGATGCTTTTTGCTATTTCATAGTCCTTATCCTTTGTGCATCTCACCTTCATGAATTCACGCGGATCGTCCGATCTCCTAGAACCTGCAGGGTCTTTACCTCTTTTCATTGTTTCGTAGGGTTTAACTGGTGAGCACCTTTGGCCTGCGAATCAATGCGCTTCGTCAAATCCTCTACGACCTGCTCACTGGTTAAGCTGACCCTTCTCTGCAAAATTCACCTGCTTGCCTTGGGAAGCATTCCTACATGGGGTCCACATGTCACCATTTATCACCTCCTCCGGTCACCTTCGTGAAGTCACGCAGATCGTCTGATCTCCCTGAGCCTGCATTAAACATATTTCATAGCCCTTATCCTTCGTGCATCTTGCCTTCGCAAAGTTGCGTGGATCGTCCGATCTCCCTGAACCTACAAGGTCTTTACCTCTTTTTGTTGTTTCACAAGGTTTAACTAGTGAGCACCTTCAACCTGCGAATCAACGTGCTTCGTCAGATCCTCTACGACCTGCTCACTGGTTAAGATGGCCCTTCTCTACAAAATTCACCCGCTTGCTTGCATGGGGTCCACATGTTGCCATTTGTCACCTCCTTCGATCACCTTGTGATCTGCACCCATGTGCATGGAGTCTACTTGGTCGCCCAATGGGCACCGTCCGTCAAAAGCCCAGAGGCTTTGACATATTAGATGTGTAAGGCCTTTCTTATCAACACCAAAAAGTTTCCCTCCATAGTGAATGTGGGATTAAAGCCTTTTCCTAAGAATGCATTTTTTTTTAAGTTTTTCCTAAATGTCTTCATTTTCTTCTCACATCTCATGTCATTGCATCACAGAGGAACACATCATGTTGGTTGTTGTTGTGTCCAACGTGAAAGGAGGGAGCATAGTTAGTGTTTGATTGCATTTGCATTGAAGGTTTCCTGAGCTGCTGCAACTATTACCAGAGGCTTCACATAGGGACATTCTGCATTATCATGCCTTATGCCATCTACCTTTCACATGAGAAAAAGAACTAACAAAGGTTGCATTCACTAGAAAACTTAGCTAGCCCTTCCCACGCCACACTTCAAAGGCTTTAAGGCCCTACTACACTGCATTTGCTTGAGGGTTTCAATGCCCTTTTCACATCTTCAACTGCATATTTCATAAACCTCAATGCCCTGACGCCTTGGACTGAAATCTTCTTCCATTTGGCAATAAAATCTGGTATTTTGCACTCAAAGTTGTTGCTAGATGCTCAAAAAACATTTGAAACCTTGAATCTGGAAAAGCTTTTAAGTATACATCCACTAAATTGATTACTTCCAATATGCAATTTCTCAAGAGAACTCAATTTTGCAAGTTGTCGTGGTAGTCTTCTAGATAGATTGTTTGAAAGAAGAACCAATGAAATCGAGCTACTAAGGTTTCTGAATTCCTTAGGAATATAGCCCAACAAACAGTTTATGCCAAGTGACAAATTTTTCAAATGGACCAAAGATCCTAGCTCTACAGGTAATGAAGCATTAAGATAGTTCTGAGTCAGGTCACTCATCTATCATGGGCAAAAACTCTCTAGCTGGCTGGAAAAGAACAACTTCATTTCCCTTTTGGTTTCTATTTCTTACACAACCATTCTTTGTGCCATTGAAAACTCGGGTTGTTAACATAATGTGCATTCGGTGGCTGTCAGCATAATATAATTCTGCTAGTTGTACAAAATGGAACACCTTATCTCCAGACCGTCCACTAATAATTTGCAGTCAAACAATACTTTGCAAGTTCTTCCACTATTGAATGCATCTCAAGAGACATAAAAGATCACTCAGGATCATCAACACTTGGAGAAAGGGTCCCATCATAATCAAGAAGGCTGCAATTTGCTCCTTTTTTTTTTATGCACTCATCATCTGCTAAAAAATTCTCAGTGTTGAAGAATGGTCTTCCATCCATGAGGCATAAGATTCACTTGGCATGTGAGGACTAACTCCATCCAGTTTGAATTCATTTGCTAACTTAATGTCATCACAAGAAGATCTAGTTTTCATACAACCAATCCCTCTACTTTTGAACTCCATGTTGACAGTACATCTTCTCCTCCATTGCTTATATCTGGCATGTAAAATGCCTTGGTTGTTTTGACCGGAAGAGGCATTTTCATTTTGCATTATCCTTTGGTGGGAAACATACAAGTATTCAACTCCAACCGTGGATGTCAACATTATTTTGGAAGTGCTCATAGGGCCAAGTTGCCAATAAAATAACACTGCACAGGCATGAGCCAGGTTGGGCCCCAAAGTGGGTCCGACTAAAAATTTTTTTTTTTCATTCAACTGACCTTAGAAAAGCCTCACGGACCTCAAACATACCTTTGGAAATGATCGGCACCATTTTCAGATTATAAAATTGAATTTTACAACCTTTAGGCACTTACGCCACATTTTCGAATTGAATCGCGAAGATGTAATTTTCAAAGTGGTCAAAAAACCTTTCTGGACCTTGCCATCTGACAGGCGTGTACTATGATATACAAGGATGAACTCTACCAAATGGTTTCTCAAGATGAGTCCCGATCGAAGAGATATTAATCGTCCAAAATGACCAACTGGCTTTGTTGACACTGCGGACCTGATGAAGTCAATGTTCTGGCAACACATGATGCCTTTCTCAAAAATATCAAACAACCTCCGTAGGCCCTCAAATTTGAAACATAGGTACCTTGATTTACATATTAAAACTTAGAAATCTCAGTTCAATTAAAAGCCTGACTGGGTGCAAATGGTGCATTCATGAAAATTTCTTCTTTAACTGACATAGCACTAAAAATACAGATCACTGACAACGATGGCTAAATGAACCCTTTTGAAAACCAATCAAACGGATTGGTAGGAGCCTGAAACTAGAAACATAGCTCATTATTTATACCAACATTGTCCCAGAACAAACATTGTGTCATAACACTTACTGAGAAAACTTTTTCACTTATGCGAAACAGGGCTCCGACTAGCTGTCGAAACATGGACTAGTCAAACCACACCAACTGCAAACGGATTGATCTTCAAAAACTGAGCAAATGGATTCGTTAAAACTTGAAACTTTGTAGGCTAATTCAGTGAGGCCCTACCCCGACTCAGTTTGACATTTTCAGTTATTTGCATATTGAGACTATTATGGATGCTTTATTTTATGCTTTATGGACTTAGAACTTATATGATTCCATGATTTGGATCACATTGACATATGTTGATGCCTTATTTTATGCATGATGATTATGAAACTCTATATATGTTGCTAGAATAGAATTGTTTTGAAATGGTGAATATCATTATTGGAATTGCAAGACTTCTTTTTGATGATAGAAAAATGATACTTATTTATGAATGGTTCAATTTTGGGAAATTATGTTAATTGCTTATGTGAAATCGAATTTGAACAAATGAGATATTGAATTATTGTTGCCAAATGTATGAGTGTTTGATGTGCAATGAAATCCATGTATTTGATTATGTATAATTGTGATTATTTGGAGTTACTAATGTGTTAATTGAGATGCGCAGGAAAATTATCCATGTGACCATGGAATTTATATGGAGAACCAAGCCTAGACCAATGTACATTTGTTAAGTCGGGAGTTGTCTATTTGGAGAGACAACACCCCATTGTAATGTATTTTATTTGTGAAGTGTATGATGCTTGAGTGTTAAAATTAATTTATATGTATATGTGTAATCCTACAAGAGACAAATTCCATGTGTGATTTTTATATTGTATTTTTATTGTGTCACTTGACACATGTGCTGATTAGTGTCATTGATTTTGACTTGTCTCTTGGAGGGAGTTTTGTTTCTACCAAAGCCATTCAAAACATGAGTGTGGTCCCAAATTTGCCTTGGGTAGGGAGTCTTGGGAGTGGTCAACTCAAGTTTGACCCGTAGGTAAATTTCAGTTGGGTTTCTAAAGGGTTTAATGGACTTCTAGGGTCAGTTTTAAGGTTTTTCCAAAGGTCCCAAGGGTATACCTATGGGTTAGGGGTATTTTGAAACATGTGGCTTCTCCCATGTGACTATTTAGTCACTTCCAAAAGTGGTGTTTTCAAGATGAACGAAAATTCAACTTAGAAAGTTCCTCCTAGGATGGACAACCTTCCCTTTTGATGTCAAACTCTCTTCCCCATCTTCTTCCACCTTTTTCCTTTCCAATTTTAGTGATGTGTAAGAGTTTGGGAAGGGAAACCAATGGGAACTCTCACCTCACCCAAGGGGTTGGGAAGTGTGTGAGAGGCCTTCTTAGGCAAGAATTGGAGACTTAGTGAGTAATCACCCACTCTCCATTTTTGGAGATTATGCTTGGTTTTGAAAAATTAGTAGGAGAATAGAATTTTTGGTGGAATTTGGAGAAAAGTTTGTGTGGAATTGGGCAGCTCATCCCCAATTAATTTTAGCATACC